>NW_026705146.1:167500-767500 GCF_029867415.1 Vicia villosa | reverse complement strand
AGGTTTTGGAAATGGTCCACACACATCAGAGTGCACTACTCCCAGAGCATGCTTTACTCTTAGAGCAACTTCTGATACAAATGGAAATCTGGGTTGTTTGCCTTTCATGCATACCTCACATGAATTCTCAGGCTTCACAATCTTAGGAATGCCACGTACGAGCTTCTTAGAACTTAGATGTCCCAGAATTCTATAGTTCAGATGCCCCAACCTCTTATGCCACAACTTACTATCACCATCTAAGCCTTCTGCACTCAGACACTCTGTTTCAGTTGTTTCTACATTCACCTTGAATGTTATGTTGCTTCCCTGTTCAGATTGCATAATCAACTTCTGATTGGAATCATACAACTTCAAGAGATTGTTCTTCATAACAACTGAGAAACCTTTTTCAATGAGCTGACCCACACTCATCAGATGGCTTTTGATTCTAGGAACATACCAAACATCTTTGATCAGAACATTCTTCCCATTCTTCACTCTGACTTTGACATTTCCCATTCCTTCTGCATAAAGGTACTTGTCATCAGCACATCTGATCTTTGTCCTCCTTTCAGAGTCAAAATGTATCAGCCATTGTTTGTTTCCAGTCAAGTGATTTGAACACCCAGTGTCCATATACCACCACTCTGACAAGCATCTTCCGTCAGACTCAGAAGTCATCAATAACACAGATTCATCATCTGAATCACCTCTAGCTATATTTGCTTCTTCTGATTTCCTTCCTTTGTTTGCTAAACAGTCTCTAGCAAAATGGCCAAACTGTTTGCAACAGTAACATTGAACTTTCTTCTTCTCCTTTCCCTTCTGATATTTCTTCTCATCAGAAGTTGAGGTTTCCTTCTGGAATCTATCACCACGTCTATTCTTGGACTCTAACCAAGAATGCTTATGGTCCTTCTTGACAAAAGAAGCTTTCAGAGCTTGCTCAACTTCCCTTTCAGAAGTTCTTTCAGTCAGACGCAACTCTTGTGCTTCTAAACTGATTTCCAGATCTTTAGAATGTTCAATAGATACAACAATATAATCAAATTGAGGAGTAAGTGACCTCAATACCTTCTCTATGATTACTTGTTCAGAAATGGTTTCTCCACAAGCCTTCATCTCATTAGTGATCAAAATCACTCTAGAGATATACTCAGAAACTTTCTCATTGTTCTTCATGTTGAGATTCTCATATTGCTTTCTCAGGGATTGAAGCTTCACCTTCTTCACTGATACGTCATCACCGTAACACCTGACCAGTATATCCCACACCTCCTTTGACGTCATAGAATCAGCAATCTTCTCAAACACATTCACATCCACACACTGATGGATGAATAAAATTCCTTCTGATCTCTCTTCCTCGTTTCTCTCTGCGCTTCTCTTTGTTCTTCCATTGCATTCGCTGCAACCGGAGCATATCCTTCAGTGACAAGATCTAGAACATCTTGTGCACCAAATAATACACACATTTGAATCATCCATCTATTCCAGTTTTTGCCATCAAGAACTGGAAGTTTGGTATTCAAGTTGCTTCCATTCATCTTCAAACTTGTGTAGAAAAACAGATTTTACTCACACTCACACAATATTTCCCAACCCACAAACAACCAAGAAAAATGTGATTCAACACAACTTTGTTTCCCAGAAATAAAATCAATCACACAGTCACACAAACTCACGTTCACTCGTGTTTCCCCGTGTTTGGAACCGGAGCTCTAGATACCAATTGTTGGTTCACAAGAATCAAAGATGATAACAAAGAGAATAAACAAAAAAATAACGGCGCAAAAGAATGAGAGAATAATTGTTATGTGTTGTATTAATGATAGCTACTACAAGGTTATTTATACAAAAGAAAAATTTGCCACATAAGCCCTAATAGAATAAACTTAGTGAACAAGTCTAAGGTACAAACAGTACAATACTAAGAAATATTAAAGTACCCTTACTAACTAAATAGCTAAGCTAACAGAACCCAGAAGATCTGTTCATGTTCCACATCAGAACTTCTGATGCTCAACTTCAACAACTTTTGGTCAATACTATCTTCTAAGTAATCATCAGAAGATCAACCCACATCAGAACTTCTGATGCCCAAAACTTCTGATGCTCATCATCTAAATATTTGAATTACTCTCCAATAGTCCCTAACATATTACCCGTCCATGCTGCACTTGAAACCAGTAAAAGATATTTCACAGTGAAATGTGCTGGTTTTTATCTACAGGTTGAACAAAAACATCAAATAACTCATGAGAAACAATATTAAAGCATGAACATCAAATAAAGCCTCAATTTGCTTTAATTATTTTTCTTGTTACTTTTTTCGTTTTCGTTATTATACGTTCTTTTTTATCTCCCCTAATTGCTCATTGAATATTTCTTCATTATAAAATTTGAATTTAATTTTTAAAATTCTTCTAATATTCATATATATTTAGTTATCAACTCTAAATTTGTAACTACTACAAGATATCGAGTTTAAATTTTCTCAAGATTTGTTATAATATAACTAATATTGTTTTTATAATTGATTTTTTTTTCATTTCTCAATTTTTTTAATAAAAACTACGTGAAGGTAATTTTGTCAAACATAACATTTTTTTCCCACAATCTATATTTAGTTATTTTTACATAAATAATAAATTATTAAAAAAAAGTGTATATATACATGTCTACTAAATACATGATTATTTAGTAGGCTAGAGAATTTTAGTTGAAACAAGACCAGAAAATACTAACAAAGAATGATTTAATTTTCACTTAAAATGAGACATTAAAATTGTAGTGTTTAGAAAGGTCTTTGTTAGTTCATTTAACTTTTGAAAATTTTGTTTAATCATTATAATTTATTTTATTTTTAAAACTAGATACAATTTCTTTCCGCTCTATATAGTTTTGTCTCACAAAAAGTCGCAAAAAAAATAAAACAGAACAGAACAAGTATAATTAAAAATGCAAACTTAAAACTTTAGCTCGACCTGGAAAAAAAAAAAGGACGAGGCAAGATAAATTAGCAAACACGACACATTTTAAATCTAAAAAAGCAACCAAAAAAAATTGTTGATGTCTATATTTGAAGAAAATGAAATGAAACTAGACGAAAATATTAAGAAAATTTCTTTAGCCACCTTCCTATGGGGGTCACCCCCAGCGAAAATCCCAAAATACTCCTGCTTCGGAAATGAACTTCCGAAGCGCTTTTTTTTTTAAAAAAATTTCCATAATTCGGAAGTGCATCTCCGAAAACACCTCATGGGGGGTGACTTCGGAGATGAACTTCCGAAAACACCTCATGGGGGGTGAATTCGGAAGTTCATTTCCGAATTATGCAGAAACTGTGTTTTTTTTTATGTTTTATCTAAAACAGTCTCGCATTTTAATTAAACGTAAATGCCAAATAAAATAAGCAATAAATAAACTGAAAATACTAATATGATAAATAAACAAAAAAAAATACTAATCCGATGAAAATAATATATACAAACCGAAAATGATAATAATATTGTGCGCAAGATACAATCCGAAATCAAAAAATAAATAAACCCGACCACTACTGGGTGTGCCTAACCCTCTCACCCTGAGCCCTCCTCTGCCGCCTATACCCCGCCGCACGGCCCGCATCAGTGACGATCGTCTCCATCACGGCGACTGCATCTGGACCGCCCTGAAGAACGACACCTCGATCCAACGCGTCCCACCCAAGAATCTATATCCGCTGGCAGATCGGCATGAGATCAATGGCGTGGTCATCCTCGGCCTGCTGGTTCTCCAGGATCTCCTCGTGTGCTGGCCTAGGAGCGCCGGGAACGTCGGGTCTCAGCAGAGGATGGGACACCCGGTAGAACCATGTGACGTACCCCTCCTCACTGTGCCAGTCCTGTGTGACCCGAGTGAGACGGTACTCCTGCGGTACCACATGCTGCTGCCACTCCGCCCATATGGCAGTGAGCTGCACTCGGGTCACTCTGTCGGGAGCAGCCTCAAAGGGTGACCTGGGTATCCGCTGCACGAATTCGAACTGACGCATGGACTGCTCAGGGAGATACCGGACCATGATGCCGGTCCCGCATGCCAACCAGCCTGAATATAGAACAATGCCTTCAAAGGGGACAATATGAGCGTAGTCGACGAACGGCCTCCAGGTGACGTCGTCGTGCATCGTGCGGTCCAGGTACAAACGGTATGGTCCCACCGCATCGTTCCCCCTCTAGAGAGCGTATCTGGCGGCCCTGGGCATGGCGTCCACGTATACAGGATCGATGTGGAAGCCGTGGATGCGGGAGAAGTAGGAGATGATCCAGCTCTGAAACACAAACACGATAATGTATTAAAAATAAATACGAAACATAAATAAATAAATAAATAAATACGATAATGTGTTAAAATAAAATGTACCGTAAGTAGTGTGCAGGATCCGACCAACTGCCTCGTCCTCTAGTTGGAGGCCTCATTCAGCTTCTGGTAGAGGTATGCCAGAGTAGCTGCCCCCCAGTTCCACTGGTGAACGGTATCCAGGTCCATGAAGTAGCGGAGGTAGGTCACGTCGACGTACCTGGCACTCTTGTCCACAAAGCATGCAGCGCCTACCACATGCATGTACCAGCACCGGAGAGCGCAGCCGCGGTGATACTGTGTGAATAGCTCGTCACCCTCAGCCTCGGCAGCCGCGTCCAGGTGGTGCTCAAAATAAGTGCTCAGTGTGGTGAACCGGACATGAGGCCCAGATGTCGTGACGCACTCAAAGTGAGCAACCTCGTGCTCCATGCCCAAATAGAGCGTCATCCACTCAATGGCCTCGACCCTCTGGATCCGGGAGTGGTGCAACAGCGGCTCCTTAATAGGCAGGTGGAGAAGACACTGCACGTCGTGCAAGGTGATCGTCATCTCCCCAACCGGCAGGTGGAAAGAGGACGTCTCCTTGTGTCAGCGCTCCACAAATGCCCCCTGCATGCCGGTGCTGATGGTGGTGTAACCCGTCATGCAGAGCCCGCAAAGCCCTGAACCTCGCACATGGTCGTTAAACCACTCAGCTGTTGGTTTAAACAGACTAAATATCTTCCGAGCGTGGTTCACCATTTTCAACGGCTCTCGCTCCTGTTGAAAAATAAAACAAATAAACGACATATATTAAATAAGCGACATATATTAAATAAGCGACAAATAAACGGTTAAACTATAAAAAATGGTGACAATTAAACGGTTAAATTAAAAAAAATACCTCTCCCTCCCAGATCCGCCGAGCGACGTGATCGTGGTAGTGAATCAGCACAGAGGTGTCAAAGGGCCCTCCCGGATAGCCGTCCTCCTGCTCATCCTCCTCCCCGGCTGGAGGGTCAACTTCCGGTACCCCCTCCGGCTCGTGGTAAGTCACTGCCGCCACCTCCTCCTCCTCCTCCTCTTGCTGGCGGGAAGAAGATGCCCGAGTCAGCCGACTCCTAGATCCTGAACCAGATGTACCCTCTCCCACGTCCACGGGAACTCGCACACGGCGTCCCCGGCCCTGCCCCCGTCCCTGGGTCGACGCCAGCTGCGCCGCCGCCCGCTCGCGTCTAGCCGACGCAGTCTGGGACTCTCTCCCCTGTCTGATGCGTGCTGGTTGGTTGCCTGACATGTTCCTGTAAACAATCGAAATCGATTAATATGCGAGACAAATGAAAAAAACAAAAAAAATGAACTTCTGGTACAGTTCGGAAGTTCATTTCCGAAAACTGGGATGGAGGTGTTTTCGGAAATGAACTTCCGGAACACCCCTGCGCAGACCTTCAATACAGCCTCTAATGGCAGACCCAAAAAACCTAAACCAAAACTACTTTTATGCCTACTAAACATCCTAATATCAGTACTAACCTATCTTAATGTGATTTTTTCAGTTTCTAAACACCCTATTAGAGTTTATTCAAATAGATCTAAAACTTGAAAAAACAATGTAGAACTTACCAATTAGTGTTTGATGATGAGTTTGGAAGAAGACTTGGGAATGCTCTTTGATCTTACACTTGATTTTGGCAGAAAATTTGAAGAGGGGTTGTGTTTTGATTTGAGTTAGGGTAAATGAATGGGAGAGGGGGAGTGTTTTGTTAAATCTGCAGAACGCGCAGTATTTCGGAAGCGAACTTCCGAAATGCTGTTTTCGGAAATGAACTTCCGAAATAAGACAATTTTTTCAAAAAAAAAAGGCGCTTTCGGAGATGCATCTCCGAAAACGCCTTTTTCTTGCATTTCAGAAATGAACTTCCGAAGTCAGGGGTAGTTTGGGTTTTTCACCAGAGGTGGACTAGAAGGTTGGGAGGTCTATAGAGAAATTTCTAATATTAAAGAATGTTGGCTAAAACCCTTGATAATCTGTATGTATTGAAATATGGACAAAACAGACATATGCCCGATTAGTCGGGCCTTTTCCGCCCATTATATACTATACCAAACCATAAAGGAGGGGGACAATAACAAATACACTGGTCACGTGCTTGAATATTATTTGCGGAATTTCCTTGTGATTCACTCTACGACATGTGTTGATTATATACAAGTAAAGACTCAATCATTGGCTCAAATTGTTACCCAATGAAGTAAGTTCCAACAAAACTTATAAAATGAGAAAAACAAAAACTTTATTATGATGTAAAGTGAAAAGTCTGCAAAAAGAATACCTTAGTACACAAGTGATTCAAGTAAGGAGGAGCCCACTTTAAAATAAGCATTAATATTATTATTTGAGAAATTATAAAAATAAAAGGCTAAATTACAGTTTTTGTCCCCTTATTTTAAGTTTTTCACGATTTTGGTCTTCCTATTTTCTTTTTAAATAATTTTGGTCCCCCATCTCAATTTTGTCCCTAAATAGTGCGTGAACAGTACATATCCGTACATGAACAATACATATCCGTACATGAACAGTGCATGAACAGTTGCATCAAAATCGGAATGGGAGACTAAAACTTTTAAAGAGAAAATAGAGAGACCAAAATCGTGAAAAACCCAAAACAGATGGACCAAAACTGTAATTTAACCAAAATAAAAAAAAAAAACAAAACTTTTTAGAACTCTATCATAATTAGAGCTTAATATTAATAAACTTTAAGAATAAAAATATAGTGTAAACAAGGCCAACTAATAATCCTAGAAATAATTATAATTAAGATCATATCATTTTTATTATAATTAATTAACAATCTAATAAACATTTTAATTTTATATATATATATATATATATATATATATATATATATATATATATATATATATATATATATATATATATATATATATATATATATTAAATTTTCTATAATTAATTATTGTTAAAATAATTTTTGTTTAGTATACAAAAATCTCTAAAGCAAGTTGAGTAGCACAGTTTAACCAACTAACAACTCTAACACTAATGACATATACCCACTCCACTATAATTTAATTTAAACTTTAATCTCACATACCAAACTTGGATTAAAAATAATTTATTAATTCCCCACATTAATCATTCTAGCTTGCTTACAAAGACAAATAGGAACCTAAATATAATAACACCAACTGTAGGTTCTCTATTCATTAATCATAGCTAGGATATAATTCTATCATTCTCTCTCAAACTATAGCATTGGAATTTGATACTATACAAACAAATATTTTGGATTTATAGGAAATTATGAGAAATTATATGGAAAGATTTGTTGTTCTTCCTTTCTCTTTGAGGTGTGCTTCTCATTCAAGTGTGGAGTTAGGTGAACCCAAAGAATCAAAAGACTCTATTGTTTCAAGTATTTCTCTCTATTTTTCTATATCCTTTTTATTTCTTAGGTGATTGGAGTTCTAAATGTGTAAATTTGAATTATTTTATTTGTTTTTATTTTCTTGGAAGGAAGACAAGAAGGACAAATCATCAGAACTAAAATGGAGAAAAAAAGATCTTCTGGATTTTTTGTTCTTCCAAAGGCTCATGTAGCTGCAGGCATACAGAGATTGATCAAGGGTATCAAGAGTTTTTCTCAAATATTTTGTGAGTTTATAAGAACTTCTACTTTAATTTATTTGCAAATTTTGTTTTTGGAATTAGAAATTATGGATTAACTGTCTTTGTTTGTAGATGGAATTCTTTTTATTTCTTCAAATATCAAACAGAATATCAAATTATGTAGCTTACATGTATAAATCAATGTCATATCTACTATTATTAGTATTATTATTAAAACGATGTGTCAAATATGTTTTCAAAGTGGACTCTTAACATTTTAGTAAGTTATCATAAAATATTAAAATACTTTCTTTTTATTATTAAAAAGTTTGATTTTGTTTAGTAGAATTACTAAAAGTCAACTTTTGAATCTTGTCTGGGAGTTAGGGGCGTGAATAAGTCGGGTCGAGATACGTTTCGACAAATTTAATCCTGACCCATTAAATAATTTAGAGTCTAAATTTAAGTTAGAATAAATCGGGTCAAGATATGTTTCGACAAATTTAATTGTGACCCATTAAATAATTTAGAGCCTAAATTTAAGTTAGAATATGTTATAGATTTATTTTTAAATTTGCGTCTGGTAATTTCAAAGGTCTAACTAATCTAATAGCCTACTTAAAAGTATATTTTATTTATATATATATATATATATATATATATATATATATATATATATATATATATATATATATATATATATATATATATATATAAATGATTTAATTAATTTTTAAATAGACAAAAAAATATTAATAAAATTAAATATTTTTTTGCATTGACTTATTCGAATCTACCTAATAACATAAATTTTTTGAAATTTTTATTTGAGAGAACCTTATGAAAACAAATTATAATATTTTCATAAGATTTTTTCAATTTATTTTCATAAATTCTTCAAAATGTCTATAAGCTTTATCTTTTATTTTAATAAAAAATAAAATTATTCATATTTATTTAAATAAATCGACTTTGATAAATATAAAAGATTTTTATATAATATGTAGCTTATCCTTTTTAACTAAAAAAATAATAAATAAAGTTTTATATTTTTCTACTTAAAAAAAAAAGGTTAGAATGAGTATTTTAACAAACTAAAACTAAAAAATAGTAAATGCACTCTAAAAATGTTACAATATTATTCGGCTATCTTCACAAATGTGTTATTGCTATAACTCTTCATATCAAATTTGTAACACATTTTGAATATTCTCTTGATTTTTGCATTAATTCAGTTTACAAAGAGCACATTGAAGAGATGGAACAAGACATGGAAATTGGGTATCCAACAGATGTGAAGCATGTAACACATATTGGACTTGATGGGTCAACAACCACAAATAATGTTAAGGGTTGGGACAATCTTAAGCCACCTGAATTACTTTCTATAAATCCAATTACTTTAAAGCAATTTGAATTGGCCATGGCCACCCAAGCTCACCAACCACTCATTGATGATTCTTTTCCAAAATGTGATTAAAAGTATACTTGTGGGACTCATTATTGTTGCCATTATAATAAGTCTCTTCTAATTGTAGATTAAGATCGATCATGCTTGATAAGGATGTGTACATGTAGAAATTCACATGGTGCATAAAATTTAATTTCATTAATATTTGTAACATTTGTCTTTGGACTTTCACTTGTTTTGATTGATTCTTAAAATACTTAGGAGTTTCATTGTTTTTTTCTCACTAAACTAACATAATACTTTGCATGTTCATGATTGTGTGTCGGTGCAATAATTCGAACAGATATTAAGAAGTTAATATGTCTACATATAAATAATTTATTGTATTTAATACTATCATTTTTTAAAAATAGAATTTAATATTGTACTTATTTTTAAAATTTGTTATTGTCATCATACATAATAAAAAATAAATAAATAAGTTTTTTTTTCCACCACCGGTTTAGGAGTCAGTTATTGCATTAAGTGGTTACAGCCCTCTTCAGATCCAAATTACGGGAGGATTGAATTGTGGTTATCCCGACCAAATCCAGCGTTAATCACCACTAGACCAATTAACAATTGGTAATAAATAAGTTGTTTTTGTTCTGGTTTTTTATGACCAAGTTATTTAATATTATGATACATTTCTTTGTCTAACTCAATATAGTAAAGTAAAATCAAGTCTCATGTTTCTTTGTCCAAGACTAGTCATTTAAAATTATGTAACGAATTAAATAAATTGTCTGCATATATAAAGGGAATTGATCAAAAATGAGTTGTATTTAAACCTGGTTTGGTCTGTCTGACTTGGCCTAATTGGAATGATCTGACATAGTTCTTCCCTGTAAATGAATTAAGTAGATGTAGATTATTTTACTTTGGGTTTAATTTTGGCCTAGATCATCGAAAAGTAAACATTTCCTCAGGCATGAGGCCTGTAGAGGTGAGATTGGCTTTAAGTGAGAGATTGAAATGTACACAATCTCTAAAGCATGAAGAATGTATGGGCGAAATGCTTTGAGTGAGAGACCATAATGTACACAGTCCCTCAAACATGATATTTGTAGGAGTCAGATACTTTGAGTAAGAGACCGAAATGCACACAATTCCTTAAGCATGAGGCCTATAAGCGTGAAATACTTTTTTGTGAGGAGCCAGACTATATATACTATTTTCGATCTATGGGAAATAGGTGTTTGTCTTTTTGTAAAGGTTATCTAAAGTCGCTTCTGCTCCTATAGGGGCTTTTTCATGTCTCTTGACCTCTAAATTTTTATTAGGGGTTTAGCGTTAATTATTATTGACTGCCCAGGGACTCACTTAGTAGTTAGGTCATCATTAGCTTTACGTCCCTAGACTTTTTGACTTAAGTGTCACCACCTTCTTGTCTGCCACTTACGCCTTTAATTAGACATCACCTCTTCCCATTCCAAGTTAGTTCAACCTTTATTTTTACCAAGGTTTTCTTATGCGTTCTCTACTTAACTCTCTTTCTATTCCCCCTTACCGTTCACTAGCAATTGTAGGTAACATATCGGCCATTTTTCTCTTGTTTACTCTAAGTTATGGTTTTTATTCAGTAGTGTAATTTCTTTGGGAAAGTCACGGAACCCCAAACCATTTCGAAAACAAATGAGTTGTGAAACTGATGCTTGAAACCTTTAGAACATAGTGTTGTACACTAAATTTTGCCCCGACTTTTTATCTGCATCGTTTACATTTAGCATTCTTATTTTATCTCAAAAATTCAAAAAAAAATATATGTAGCATCTTAGATGGTCATTTGCATCATTCTCATTCAAAAAAAATTATATACATACATTTTCATATGCACATTTTGTTCGATTTAATGATTTAATAGCATTTTTCATTTGGATTTATAGTTTTAATTTTTAATTCAATTTTAGTTTAAGTTGAATTTTAAATTAAAATTAATAAATCATTTTATCATATTATTATTTGTTTTTGTTTCCTTTCTAATAGGTGCAAATAAAAAGAGAGTTATGTTGATACATTTGAGTCAAATTCAAGGCCCATTTTTGAGTCACAATGGATAACTTTGGAGTTGGGGTCCACTCAAGCAATGCATTTTCGTTTGTGGTATCACGTTTTTTGGTATCAGTAAGTACAGATTTTTAGCAAGCTCAATAATAGACAAAAATCAACAAACCAATTTCACCAAAATATCACAATTTTGCTCATCCATGACATCATCCTCACAAGATGACAGAATTCAAACGAACTTTTTGCAGCACTCATGGAATGCTCTCTTTCATATGATGAACCACTTGAAACTTGATTTGGAGAAGAAAAATGGATTGAAAATTATTGAGGCATTGGAGAGTGTTTGGGTTTTGTTTGGACGAAAATGAGTGAAATAGTGGAGGGAAAATGGTATATGAAGGGTTTTTCCGGAGATGCATCTCCGAAAAAACACCTAACATTTTAAATCCAACGTTTAAATTGGAACAAAAGTGCTTTCGGAGATGCATTTCCAAAAACACCCAAAAATGGGTGTTTTCGGAGCATCTTCGAAATGATAGAAAATGTGAAAAAGGGTGATTTCGGAGATACATCTCCGAAATAAAAAAAGGTATTTTGGAGTTTTCAGCAGGGATTCTCACCACAGGGGGTGGATAAAGAAAATGTCATTTAAAAACCATTTATAATCAAAGCCCAAAGGAAGCATTGTGCAGGCCCAAGTAAAATAAAAAAAGACAATTTCTTTAACCACCCCTACCTTCTTAGGAATCCACGGCGAAATTCTTTAAATACCCCTATATTTCGGAAGTGCATCTCCAAATGCACTTTTTTGTGAAAAAAAAAAGATTTCGAAGACGCACTTCCGAAATCACCCTATTTTTTAGTAAAAAAGTTGAATTCGGAGATGCACTTCCTAAATCACATTTTTTCAGAAATAAAAAGACTTCGGATGTGCACATCTGAAATCACCCCTTAGAATAATTTGGAGATGCACTTCCGAAATATTGTCTGATGTAGAAAACAAAAAACAAAACCAACAAAGCTCTGATTTATCATAAATAATTGAAATTACAAAGATAGATTAACATGAAATTAAAGTTACATATTGTTAAACACGGAAGTGCATTTCCGAACTGACACAGTTTTTTCAACAACAAATCAGCAACAATGTCGTGGAATAAGAGATGAAATGAAGATTCTTTACCTCAAATTATAGCTTTCTATGCCCTCTTTCGTATGATGAACCACTTGAAACTTGATTTGGAGAAGAAAAATGGATTGAAAATTATTGAGGTTTTGGAGAGTGTTTGGGTTTTGTTTGGAAGAAAATGAGTGAAATAGTGAATGAGGGAAAATGGTATATGAAGGATTTTTTCGGAGATCCATCTCCAAAAAAACACCTAACGTTTTAAATTCAACGTTTAAATTGGAACTATAACACCCTTCTAAACCCCGCGGCAATTAATAGATAAATCAAAGTAAAACATGAAACAATGGTGCCACAATTATTTAAAAACAACCAAAAATCAACCTTAGTCTTAAGTCATGCTTCATTAGGAAACGAATTATGAAAACATAATCATGTTCATCACAGCGGAAAAAAACATCGCCAATAAAACCATTGGAAATAAAATCCAACACCAATTAAAATAGAGTAATCTCATAAAACTCTAAAACTATCGTTCCCCAGTGTTACAAGATCAGAGCATGACCGACACAACCCAAAATAACGGATAAACTCTACCAGTCATCCTCACCGAGCACTAATGTCGCTACTCCTCAATTTGAAAATGTCAACAATTAAGGGTGAGTCTCATTCACAATTAATCAATGTTATGCATTCATAAGCAACAAAACATCATAATGTATCATTCACCCAATTTGTCATATATTCAGATTTTAATCATCATTTATCAACCACAACAAATACACACTAAACATAACATCGAAATTATTCCAATCATGTTATGACAACAATGCATATGACCAACTGACACTATGCATGTGGTACCAATAAACCGTGGAAATAATCCACCTGACCGATCTAAGCCTCATCGAGATACAGCCCTACCGACACAAATTCCACACAATGAGAATTATGTCCACCATTGATCCAAACATCACCGGGATCCATCACCGAAATGCGTATGAATGAATGCACACATATAACATCACCGATCTGATGCATCGCATCGTCTCACCATAACTCACCATTTTCATCACCGATCAAGTTTGCCCATGTTTGCACAATCATTCAGTTATTCACACATTCATTACGACAACAACAATCACAATTCATCCAACATCACACCAATATATTGTCATATTCACACATTCATATATATGCACTATATTTCATTTCACAAGCAATTAAACCGATTTTTAAATTTAATTCGGGTCACCGTCTATCTCACCAATTCATCATATAAAATATTTAATTTTCTTTACAACTCCCAAAAAGACACTAAGAAAGGATACACGGATCAAAAGATACGCTATTTCAAAGTTCTAATAATTTTCTGCGCTACAGGGTCCGCTTAGCGACCACTAGCGCGCTTATGGGGTAAAAATTCAACTACCCCGCTTCAAGCGACGCATCACAGGGGCGAACCACGTTGGGACCTCCGCTTAGCGGACGTGCGATTTCACAGAATCTCAAGTCTGTGACAAACCTGCGATTTCACACATCCTTTATCCAACATCGATTCCAAACACCAATTACAGACATATAATCATCAATTACATTGTCATACATCATCATACATCAATACAACACATTATTGACCAACAATTCATGCAATTTCATCCATTATAACATTTCTAAACCTAACAATTCCAATCCCAATATACCCAATTGAATCGAATCATATTCTTACTCTATTATATTACCTATAATCACATAATAGAAATTAATCGGAAGAGTCCTCCCTTAACTTAGCCAAGAATCTGGACTTTTCCCCTTCTTCTTCATCAAACCCGTAAGCCCTCTTTCTTCAAATTCAGCAAGAATCTCCAATCTTCAAACTCGCTTATCTCCCTCATCAAGAACTTCTCTGACACGAATTAATATATCCAATCGAAGGAAATTTCGTGTAGAATCCGAATCTTCAAGAATTACCTGATTTGGAGCTACGAGCAGAAAGTTATGACTCATTTTTTTAGGGCTGCACCATGAATACGAAAATGGGTTTTGTCCATGAGTTCTTCTTCTCTCCCTCTTAGGTTTTCCTTCTCTATTTCTCAATTTATTCTTATTTCCTTTTTTTTATGAAAACATAACATAATTTAGTAATGGGCTCAACAACTTAACACCCTCTCATTACTAAATACCACACTTGGCCCAAAGACCAATATTCCATAATTCCTCCAATTAGTTCAATGAAAATACTAAATAATTCTAAATAATAATTTAATTTTCGATTAAATTAAAATTAGAAAATATGGGGCGTTACAACTCTCCCCCACTAAAAGAGTTTTTGTCCTCAAAAACATACTTCAAGTGAAAAGTTCCGGATAGGAGTCCTTCATCTGACTCTCCAATTCCCAGGTAACATTTCCCTAGTCGATCCTTAAAATTCATCTAACATAACCAACAGAAAGCATGTCTCGTGCATTCAATCTCAGCTCTTACATCGCATTCGACCACCCTCAAAGGTGTACCACTCGCTATATCTCCAAAAGGTTAACAACAATGAGACGTCGAGGTGCGACCCATACAATACGCCCAATAACTGAATAATATAATTATAAAGTCCATGGTATGATCACACCTGATCAACACTGCAGTAATGCATTCCATCTACCGAACTCACCAACCTTAGGCACACTTTTCCATCTGAGCAATAAAATAATACTTACACTTTTCACCAACTGCTTCCTTCAAGAAACTCAATAATATTATTCCTATACCATTGAATTTCAACTATCTGATTCCTCTCAAGTCACACCAGCAATTATCCAACATGTTACATTCCGCTTTTGCTGCACTATTCTGATTACTCGTTACAATCATCACCACCAATTAGATTTCTTAGTTTTACCCAATTCCGGCTCTCTTTACTCATTCGTTTAAAATTATCCTTTACCATACTTGGTACTAATTTACCACTTAGCAATACTTACACGCACTCAAAAAAATTCCTGAGTTACTACATCTATTAAAACATTCCAACCATTGGAACAAGTACACACAAGTAGTTATAATCACACTCATCAGCCTCAATATACCATTGCTTACAAAATAGCTCAAACTGAGTCCCACTCTTCTCTAAGAATTAAATCAACTTCATCCTTCATAGAGTATAATTCCTCATTATATTTGGAAATCTACAATAACACCTTACAACAGCACAAAATTATTATAGCATCATATAGTATCAACTCATCGTCTTAACTTCGCCGGATACATACTCGTTAATTATGTACAACCACAATAACATATTCATCATCTTGGCAATTATTCAAAAGAGTTATAATTCTCCGGTACAACATCCTTACATCCACTAGATCCTAAATCCAACATATAGATCAATACATGTTCTCTACGTAGGCTCCCAACATATTAATTCCTCACTGTCCACGAGTAGTACTCATAACACCACTCCACATCACACTTTCGCTGTGCAACTCCGATTACCCGTCTTAAGTCACTGTCCAATATGTTTCACTCTTACATATTCACTTCTTCATCATAAGTTCACACAACATGGTGAATGATTATTCTCACGGCTTAGTATTCATCACATCTTATACCATTAAGGTAACAAACAATCTATTCCCTAGTCAATGATTAGTTTAATGATATTTTTTTTAAATTGATTAATTTCCATGTTTATTTGCTGATTTAGTTTAGTTAGTGTGGAGCACATCAGGTGCTCCCTATTGTTGGTTTAATGTTGGTTTGAATGCAGGAGTTAGTACAGAGGCATGCTGAGGCAAGACTAAGCAAGTTAGAATGAGTGCTATAAGGAAGGAAGCCAAATTCGTGATGGATTAAAGTGCAAGTTGATGTAAAAGAGGATAAATAGTCATAATGGAGGGAAGAAGTGTATTGGGCACTGAAAATGAGAAGGAAAAATATTCAAACACAAAGTTGGAGTGAGCAGCGGTACAAGACAACCTCTTGGTCTATAAAAGGAGATGTAAGAATCATTTGAAGGGGTTCATCATTTTTAGTTACAAAGTTATTTATTCCTGAGTGTGTTACGGAAGTGTGTTGAAGATTCTCTCCCCATTCATTTCTATGCGTGTTGATGAACACTGGCGCGACTGAAGCAGTTTCTTGAAGACTTAGTCGTCTCAAGTTTCACTTTAAGTCTCTCTTAGGTTAATATCTTTTGTGCAATTTATTGTTTAAGGATGTTTCTTTAGAGAACATTGTTCATTGTTTGTACTCAGCTCACTATGAGCTAAACTCCTTTTAGTTGAGTTATGAGAAGTTAATATATAAAGTGTGTTTATGTTAAAAGTGTGTGATTAATGTATGCTTTACCATGTGTTATCATTCTAATATTTATTTCTTTGAATGATCACCTTAGAAGTATTTATAAGTTGGTTGTTGTGAGAGATCCAACAACAAATGGACTTCATGTGAAAAAATGGTTGAAAGAGTATGATAGAGATATTCACTTGAGTTAGTTGCTTAGATATAAGTAACTACAATCATTAAGGAACTCAGAACTTTCAATAGACATATTCTAGGGTTACAGGTGGAGCTTAGATATTTGTTTCCCTTATCCTTTTATATATGCCACTGATTGTATAGAGATACACGTTTAGATCCTTCTGACCTTGTATGTCATGACTTCACACATATTCAACACTTAAACACACTAACATATATATATATATATATATATATATATATATATATATATATATATATATATATATATATATATATATATATATATATATATATATATATATATATATATATATATATATATATATATATATATATACGGATCATAGCTCAACTATGTTTCTATTATCACTTCTACAACACTTTGTCTTTTGCTACCTTTCGTTTATAATATAAGAAAGTTGGACTCAATTCCAACAATTATTATTTCTCCTACTTATGCTTAAAATGGAAAATATAGTTAATACAAAAGTCGTGTATGCGTAGTAGCACTCCCTATGGGTACGATACTCTTATATTTATCACTTATTGCAATCAAAACATGTATACTTGCATGTGACACTATAGAGTTGCAAACACCTGTTGAGGTAGATGTCGGGTTCCCTAGAGGTCACTCTAATCCTACTCTAATCATTGGGTTGTAGATCATGTGGCACATAGATTATGGCAGGGAGAAGTATAAATAATTTAATTTAATTTGTCTTTAATTAATAGTGTTTAATTGAAAGATATTTATGATTTATTTGTCCCGACTCATGGGGCCAAGATGAAGAAATTCTTAGAGGAGTCCCATGTTCCTGATGAGGTCAGAAGAATTATTGAGGTTATTGGCCTACTCCCGCTGGTTGACTCTTCCATGACCATGTTTGACATTCAATTGTTGACAACCTTTGTTGAGCGTTGGTATAAGGAGACATCTTCCTTTCATTGTCCATTTGGTGAGATGACGATTACATTGATGTCTCCAGTCTCTTTCATACCCCCCTAGTTGATACCTCATTCACTGCCCTGATGATAAGACATACATTTTCATGCATGGTTGCTAAGGCATCCCTGGACATAAAGTATCGCAAGGTATGGAAGGAGTGTGCTAAAGATAGGGGCTCTCACTTCCGTTTGTCATTGATTAGTGAAATGTATATAAATCTGGTGGGGAGTTTTATGTATCAGTGGGCTTCCAAGGAGTATGTGTTGCATTTCATTGGATGCACTTTATTGACTGGTAAGTCTCATCATTACATATATGTCAGATATGTTTCTCTATTTGTTGACTTAAGCTTCATCGAATGGGAATGTGGGTGTGTTGTACCCCAAAATTTGCCGTCATATATTTGCAAATGTCATTTTATTTCGAATAAGTGACATAGCACGGTTGGTAAAGATTTGAGGGTAAAAGGTACAAAGCGAAAGGTCCTGGGTTTGAATCTCACTTCTAACATTTTTCCCTTTTATTTGTTACATTTACAATTTTTTATTATTTAAATTTAATTTCTGTATTAATTAAATAAATTTTTTTTAAATGATCAATTTTCCCTTTTATACATTTTTTAGTAAAAAAATCAACAAAAATCACAAATATTCAAAAATCTCAAAAAAAGATAGTTTTAAAGTCAAATTTGTTATTTTTAACATGTAATATTATATTAATAATTCTCAATCAATTTCAATCAAAGTTTTATTACAATTATTTTTTACCTTTTTTTTTTTATAATTTTAGGTCTAAATTTACACACTATAAAACTAACACTCTCCAAGTCATTCACGTAGGTACACCTAGGGATGTTTTCGGTCCGGTCCGGTCCGGGCATTTGCTATCCCGAGAGCCGGACCGAAATAGTATCGGGTAAATCCGGACCGAAACAGTGATGAACCAATTTTTTGGACCAAAACCGGACCGTTACTTCAGATATCCGACAAAAGTATCCAATAAATATCCAATATAGTATCCATTTTTGGTATCGGATAAAAAAATTACCCATTCCCGAACCGAATAACATTTGGTCGGTCCAATGGACCGGTTCCACCGGTCCGGTTTCCGGTCCGATTCTCGGATCCTATGGACCAAATATAACCCTAGGTACATCCATTAGGTCTAACACTTTGCCACAACAATTTCCACAAAGAAAAACTCACCTTTTGAAACTCTATTTTAACACTCTTTTTTGGTCTTGTTTTACACTAACAATGATATATATCTCATATTTTCACCATGTACACATTTGACAGTAAACTAACAGTTTTTCCAAAACTTACAATTTTCCCTTTCACCAATCCAACCATTGCGAATACGAAAAAAAATTAAAATAACCAGGTTTAATAAAAAAATTACAGAAAAAACCAAGTTTTCGGGGTATTTACCAAAATGTCTAGGTTTGGGACAGACTGGAAGAGAATGCGCCAAATGAAATGGCGCATGCATGGTCTACACGCCAAACCATTTGGCGCAAATGTATTAAAATTAGGGCAAAATTTTTTTTGCCATTTGAAATGGCGCATAAGGCTAAGCCATAACACATAAGCGCCAAACCATTTGGCTCCTATGTGTGTCCCTTTTTTTTTTTTTCAAAATTAACCCGTTTCGGGTATTTTCGCGCACCGTTTTTTATTCCGGTCTTTTATTTTCGTAAAAACGTCTGATAAATCGAGTTCGTAAAATTATCACTAACCCTAAATAACGTTTGCGTTATCGATATCGGTTTTTCACTAAAGCACAATTTATTGATGAAAAACCGATGAACGGTTACAAGAGGTGGTAAGGGAAACTGATACATTGTCGTAAAAAAAATACAGATTATATTAAACTTGCGACGAGGTCGCGCCACGATTAGGTCATCTTTTTCTATTGTGCCCCACCTGACGACAAATGCTGCATTTTCGTTCCATTTTGTCGTGGACGTCCATTTCGGTTCTAATCCGTGTACTATTGGGACGACCCTTTTTCTTTCTCCGCATTGCGTCGTTATGCCAAACTACCTCTCCATCATACTCAGGCCAGTAATCCTCCTTGGCTACCACTGGAAACGCAGCACTGTAAACTCTGAGCAATGTCTGAGTCTTGTAAATTGGAGACAGTAGTGATTTAGCATCGCGGTGTGCATACGCACATGCAGCTATGACGTGCGAGCAAGGCATACGAAAAGCGTGAAACCTTCCACAGTCGCACCAATCTTCGTCCAGAAGAACCCTATATTGTTGTCTTGGCAATCCCTCATTGTGGTCAATTGTCTCGCGCACACTGAACGTGCGATTGAATCGGTCGAAAGAAGTTACTTGATGAGTGTTCGCTTTTGCCGATTGCTGTTGCATAAATTTCATGCAACTATCACTTAATAGTTGACCCGATTGCCTAACATCACCCCATTTCCTGCCTCTCGTTGAGAAGAGTGAAGCCATCCTAAAGTATGTAGCCTCCACTAGTGCTGTGATTGGAAGGTTACGAATGCCTTTGAAAACGCCATTCATGGATTCCACGAGATTTGTCGTCATATGGCCCCATCGCACGCCCTTGTCGTAAGCCCTTGTCCATTTCTCCCTAGAAAGGTTATCTACCCAACTACCTGCCTCTGGATTTGTCATTACAATCTCACTTCGATAATGCTGGAATATGGGTTGGGTTAATGCATAACCAGCATTGACCAAGGCCTTTCTTAGATGTCTGTCCTTGATCTCCCGCATGAAGTTCTGGGCGATGTGGCGAATACAATAGACGTGTTTTGAAGGGGGGTCATGCCATCCGTTTGCTGGATTATTATAAGCACTCTCTATGGAAGTGTGCCTATCAGAGATTAAACATATGTCAGGCTGAGGAGCAACATGTTCTCGGAGGTTCCTTAGAAAGAAACTCCAAGCCGCCGCAGTTTCACCTTCGACGATTGCAAACGCCACTGGAAATATGTTGTTGTTCCCGTCTTGTGCAACCGCCATGAGCATGGTTCCTTTGTATTTGTCGTATAACCATGTCCCATCAATTTGAAGTATGGGTTTACAATGTGCAAATCCCCGTACGCAAGGTTTGAACGCCCAAAAAAGCCGATGGAATATTCCATTTCCTTGGACAGGGTTTCCATCTGGGGCATGCGCGGGCAGTGTCTCTAGAATAGTAACAGTGCCAGGTGCATAACTGTGTAGCACATTGAGGTATTGGGGAAGAATTTTGTATGACTCCTCCCAGTTGCCGTAGACTGTCTCAATTGCCTTTGTTTTTGCAACCCACGCCTTTCTGTAAGATGGAGTGTAGTTGAAGGTTGTAACGATATGCGAGATAATATTTTTAACCTTCAGAGACGGATCAGAGCTTATTAGAGGCAAGATCTCCTGACAGATGAGATCGGAACTGAGTTTCGTATGATCCTGGGAAGTGTTAAGGTTTACACAAGTGTGTTGCTGCGTAATCGACCCTATTTTCCATGCATTACTTCTCTTCCTATAAGAAGCCAACAGTCTGAAGCCACACTCTGGATTCTTACAAGTGATTACATACCGTTCCAGGTTTGAACGATCTACTTCAAAATCAACGTTGTGCGCCATGTGCCATTTTTTTATTGTTCTAAGGCAAGCCTCCTTAGAGGGAAACTTGTCTCCTTCCTTTAATTCATCGTCAGTTTGGATGTACGGTGTGAAGAAGATGTCGGATGATGGTTCATCACCTTCTAGGTTGAGGTTACTCATATGTGTTGGAGGTGCGTACACATGAGCTGGAGGCACCAATGTTTGTTGCTCGTCGTCGGATTCCTCATTGACCATGTCGTCAAATTCAGTTTCCAGATCTTCTTATTCCTCGTCTATGACATCAACTTCTTCTTGCTCGTTGACTGGTGGGTCTATAACTTGTGACTGGATAATCTGAGTTTCTTGTGTCCCAAACTGTAGAGTAACGTACAACTCGATGGAATCCAAGCCAGAGTATTCGTGGATTGTAAACATATCTTGCAGGTCTTCGTCAGTGGCAATCTCCATCTCATAAAACTTGACGGTGTTGTCGTCATTGAAAGAGGGACATTGGTAAAAAAACGTTTGCAATAGGACCCATTGCAATCTTAGCGTATAGTCGCTGAATGAAGTACGAAAAGTTTGCTCTTTTGCTTAGCAAAAATGGAACAACCTGAGTGTTTCTCATCACAAAACCGGCTATTTCATGAGAGTAAGTCTCACCGTTTAGATGGGCATGCACAAGGTACTGGGTAGATGAAGTCATTTCGACGGGGAAGTGTGTGGGTGTTTTAAGATGAAGTCAGATTAGGCAAAATTGCTAGTGTTAGTTGTAATCTTTAGAAAACATTGGGTGTCTTATATATGGTGGTTCTTACAGCTTTGCATTGTATCAACACACGGACACACTGATCTAGGTCTGCCACAAGATTCCAAATTGATTATAAAAGACAGACACACTCATCTAGGTCTGCCACAAGATTCCGAATTGATTATAAAAGACAGACACACTCATCTAGGTCTGCCACAAGATTCCGAATTGATTATAAAAGACAGACACACAGATCTAGGTCTGCCACAAGATTAACAATTGATTATAAAAGACAGACACACTGATCTAGGTCTGTATATATATATATATATATATATATATATATATATATATATATATATATATATATATATATAAACATATTTTAATAATTATATATATATATATATATTAATTAATAATTATATATATTTGAATTAATAATTATATTTTACTGTATATATAAATTCAATTATGTATATAATTAATAATTATGTATTTTAATTAATGCACATATCCGTTAGGGTAATTGATGTTCAGACGACAACAACTAACACAACAACCACATTTAATTTAATTCAATGATCCGGCGTTGACAACACAAAAGACAGACACACTGATCTAGGTCTGCCACAAGATTCCAAATTGATTATAAAAGACAGACACACTGATCTAGGTCTGCCATAAGATTCCGAATTGATTATAAAAGACAGACACACTGATCTAGGTCTGCCACAAGATTACAAATTGATTATAAAAGAAAGACACACTGATCTAGGTCTGTATATATATATATATATATATATATATATATATATATATATATATATATATATATATATATATAAACATATTTTAATAATTATATATATATATATATATATTAATTAATAATTATATATATTTGAATTAATAATTATATTTTACTGTATATATAAATTCAATTATGTATATAATTAATAATTATGTATTTTAATTAATGCACATATCCGTTAGGGTAATTGATGTTCAGACGACAACAACTAACACAACAACCACATTTAATTTAATTCAATGATTCGTCGTTGACAACACAAAAGACAAACACACTGATCTATCTCTGCCACAAGATTACAAATTGATTATAAAAGACAGACACACTGATCTAGGTCTGTATATATATATATATATATATATATATATATATATATAAACATATTTTAATAATTATATATATATATATATATATATATATATATATATTAATTAATAATTATATATATTTGAATTAATAATTATATTTTACTGTATATATAAATTCAATTATGTATATAATTAATAATTATGTATTTTAATTAATGCACATATCCGTTAGGGTAATTGATGTTCAGACGACAACAACTAACACAACAACCACATTTAATTTAATTCAATGATCCGGCGTTGACAACACAAAAGACAGACACACTGATCTAGGTCTGCCACAAGATTACAAATTGATTATAAAAGACAGACACACTGATCTAGGTCTGTATATATATATATATATATATATATATATATATATATATATATTAATTAATAATTATATATATTTGAATTAATAATTATATTTTACTGTATATATAAATTCAATTATGTATATAATTAATAATTATGTATTTTAATTAATGCACATATCCGTTAGGGTAATTGATGTTCAGACGACAACAACTAACACAACAATCACATTTAATTTAATTCAATGATCCGGCGTTGACAACACAAAACAACCGGTAAATCACGATGTTACATTGCAAAAAAAGAAAATAACACAGAACAACTGGTAGTACACGCTCACTCATTGCAACAAATAAAACAACACTTAATCTAAACTACTCAAGTATCACTGCAAGAACGAGGGGATTTTCAACGCCTCGGTTAACTTCTCCACTGTGTGTCCAAAACATTAGATCCACGTCCACATCGTCTTTCACACGATCCCAATAATACATGTACGTGCCTTCAGGGTTATTATTCTTCAACGTAATGTATGGACATCGGTAATCTATCTGTTTAACTTTCCTGGTTGGACCATCTAGCTGACGAAACCCAGTGTTGATGGCTCTAACAATTCTCTGGAAATTCCAATGGGGGTTAAGGCAAACCCGCATGTGACTACCTTCCTCAAAGAAGACCACAGCCCAAACTGAGTTCATTTTTTGGTGTTTGCAGTAAGAATGAAAGAAGAGTTAGTACTTCAACTCCACACACACTCCTCTATTTATAGCGAGTGAAATACGGAAGGAAAAAATTTTGTTAATTATTAATAACTTAAATAATAATTGGAAACCTTGTAACAATAAAAAATCATTTCATTGAAATATGCTAAGAGCATTTAATTGAACGGTACAGAAGTTACTGAAATGATAAAGAAACTGCGGTGTCTAGGATATTACAACGATTAAAACAATGTCTTCTCTGTCCTCCATCATTCGAGTGCATTGGATGTCGTCTTCCATAGTCTCCCACCAACGCTGTCTTTCTAGAAAAACACCACCCCTTGTTCTAAGTCTCTTGATAGATCTGATTTGTTCGCCTGGACTGTACTCCCCGTCCAAAAACCTAAGGATGGTTCTCTTAAGTTGGTCCATGGAATGGATATTCTAAAACATTACCTGCATGGGAGGTTTGACGACAGAGAAAATAACGTATCCGTTCCTTCGACGAAAATCTGGTTGATAGTCCAAACGCCTCACAGGTGGTGGAGGCTCAGAAGTCCGATGCGTGCTATCTGGCCTTATTCGAGATCTCATTTTTTTGTGTGTGTACTAATGCACACAAGAAACTCTAATTTATAGAGGGACAGACGCCTTGCCTTAGGTCTGTATCACAATTAGGGTTTCATCTAGAAGACAAAAACGTAAACCCTAATTTTGAAAAAAAAATGGTTCTACTAATGCGCCAGATGAAATGGCGCATTAGTGCTTTGAATTAACAGGAAGGCGCCAAATGGTTTGGCGCATAAGAAGGAATTTAAAAAAAAAGCCAAATCATTTGGCGCATATGTATTATATGTGGACCCCTCCTGGCCCCACATGGTCCCCACCTGCATGCGTCCGAAACGAGTTACTGTAACCTAGCATGCGTCTGAAACATTTTCTGAACCGATTCCTGATAAGATTCCTGATAAGATTCCTGGCACGATTCCTCCTACTACTGCATGCATGCTACCCGAGCTGTCACCTAGTTATGAGCTGCATGCATGTCACCATGTCTTGTCACCGAAAGTTAGCCTGCATGCATGCCAACAATTTCTGCAGAAGCAACACCTAGCAACTATGGATGTGTTGACATGTCCAGCATGCAGCTTGTTACCGTTTTTGCCTCATGAGTATATAAACCACTTAGAACTCTGCAGAATTCGCACCACTTTCACTCATCTACTCTCACAACAATCCTATTGCAATCAACTTCTAAATTTTCATCCTTCAACCATGTCTCTCCTAACAATGGGTGATACACACAGAGGAACCCCCGAGAACATCGCTACCTTTGTAAGTATTTTAGTATTACGTTAATAACATGCAACTGTCCGTGATTAACTAACTGAATTTTTTTGGCATACATACTATTTTCAGAATGCTCAACGTTTTTGCACTCGTAGTCACTCGACCATCGCTCCGGACGACCGCATTAGACCATACTTGGACGTTGCTGGTTTCAGACCGATTAGCAGAATCGCCGAGTCTTCTATAGACCATAAATTTGTTCTTGCGTTGCTAGAACGCTGGAGGCCGGAGACACACACCTTCCATCTTCTAACAAGGGAGTGCACCATCACCCTGGAGGATGTTCATATGTTACTAGGCCTTCCAGTTGACGGTAAGGCAATTAATGGCTGTGTAATGCAGGCGAATTCCTTATGCTTTCAGGCAATTGGCATAGACTTGATAGAGGGAGCAGTTGGTGCTAGGGGGCAAGGTGTTAACCTTAAGAGGTTAAGGCTGTATTATGATCAGTTTCACTTGGATGATGCGTCTCCCCAAGAGACCATACTTCAAAAAACTAGGTGCTACCTACTCTTGCTAATTGGAAACGTTTTGTTCCCAGATAGCACTGGTAACACTGTTAACTTTATGTATTTTCGTCTTCTAATGGATTTTACTAGGGTTGGTCTATATAGCTGGGGGTCTGCAGTGCTGGCTACGGTGTACCAATCCCCGTGCAAGAACTCAAGAGCTGATTCTTGCACATTCTATAGATGCGCCCTGTTGGTGCAGGTGTGGGGGTGGTGGAGGATGCCCATACTGGCCCCGGTTAACAATGGCAGTTGGACCTTTCCGTATGCACTGAGGTAAGTTTTTAGTATACCATTTTTTTCTTACACATTCTACTCCATTCTAACTAAATCATAATATTTTCGTTGTAGATTTTGTGTGAAAAAATGGACTTCACACTAAATCCGCGGTCAAATATCACAATGTACCGCACGCTAATTGATCACCTAGGACCCCGTCAAGTATTATCTCTAATCCTTTTCTTTTTTTATTAGAGTATTTTTTATAAATATTTTTTCCCGAAATAATGTATAACTCTCATGCATGCAGTTCATATGGCGACCGTATCTCGAATGCGAGTATGAGCCTAGAGCTCAGGATGCAGAAATTTGGACGACAAAGTGTTGCCTAATCCGGTACAACATCATAGAAATGCATCAAAGTGACCGGGTCATGCTACAGTTTGGAATGCGTCAACGTATACCCGACCCTCCAGTTGACTTGGGAGTGTGGCACCTCAGAAGAGTTAACCATCAATGGACACACCAAAACTGGAAGGATTTTGCACCCGATCACCGCCAGATGTGGAAGGACCGTCGCCAGTATGTCCTGAACTTCCCCGTCAGTGACCATGAAATGAAACCGTCCCCCGAATATATGAGTTGGTATCGTACAGCTACATCCCCTAACTTGTTTATTGCAGCTCCGTTCTATTTAATTAATCCCCGTGCACACAACTACATCTTGCCACAACAACAACAACCGGAAGAGGAACAACAACAACAACAACAACAACCACTACGGCAACAACAACGACAACAACAACGCCTACAACAACGCCAACAACTACAGCAACAACAACTCCAACAACAACAGCAACAACAACAACAACAACTCCAGCAACAACAACAAAATCTTTTCAGTACTCCATCCCGTTCCGCCCGCAACTACCGACAATCAAATATTTTCCAATCTCAGTCTCAACCATTACAAGAATATGAAGACCACCATCATTTCTCGGACCAATATCAGACCCAATCACAACCATTTGGATTTGTAGCGTTTGCAGGGTCCACAAGGGCATTCGGCCAAAACCTTACTCCCGGTTCGTCTAGCCTTCATCTAAGTCCCGACGATGGTCCTCATGGTGAATCCCCTCACCGTGGCACCCCCTCCGGCTATGCAACACCGTCAAACCAATTCGGCTTTAATCAGGGTAGTTCTAGTGCTGTTGGATGCTACGAACCTGAAGTCTTTTCCCAACCCACTCCACCACCACGACTTAACACGTTTGAGGGGATGGGTAACCGACTTTACAACAGCGGTTTTCCGGAAAATTATGGGGGCGTCGACGAATTCATAGACAGCGACCCACGAGACATCCCACTTCCAGGCCCAGTGACACAAACCCAGCAACAAGCACAAAGGGGCAGGGGTAGGGGTAGAGCTAGGGAAAAGGGTGGTGCCAATATTCGCGGCGGGATCAACGATCGCGGTAAACGTGTCATAACAAGACGAAATTGCGGAACGAATGGCTATCTTGGTGATGGACGCCATTGATCATTTTGTAGTATTTTCTTTAATCAATTGTATCGTTTCTCTAATTATTTGTAATCGATGTTTCGTTTCTTTATTATATTGAAATCGATGTTACATTTTCGGTTTCCAAATGTCAATTTACGTTTTGTGCACTACATTTTTTAGACTAAAAAAATATTTTGAAAATTTATTTCTATATATATCTTAACACATAAAATAAAAATGGAATTTTAAAAATAAATATATTAACAAATCTTAACTAAAAAAAAATGAAAAAAAAAAAAGGAATAGGCCTTATGCGCCAAATGAAATGGCTATTAGGGCAAAAAGTAGCCTAATGCGCCATTCCATTTGGCGCAAACACTCCCTTTTTTAGGGTTAGCCAAATGGTTTGGCGCATGCACCCTCTTTTAACACTTTTGCGCCATTTGGTTTGGCGCATCCACTTGTCTGGGGTCCCAAACCTAGACAGTTTGGTAAATACCCCGAAAACTTGGTTTTTTCTGTATTTTTTCTATTAAACATGGTTATTAAATTTTTTTTCTGTGAATACAAAATCTCCATTCAAATCCAAAAATCCTGAATCATATCAATCTAAAATCCAATATACATCATACCTCTTGACAAAATTATGATCTCTCTGCTAGTCTATGCTTTTGTAAACATAATTTGTTCTTACTAACATTATTTCATCAATATTTGTACAGAGTGTAGTATTTTTTACAGGAAATCAGCAACACTGGTCGAAATCGAAAGCCGAAGAAGAAGCCGCTTCTGGTGTCACAAATGGAATGATTCTGTCTCTTCGCGAGAGTCTTAAGAACTGTAAGGACACTCTTGACTCGTGCATAAATGAATTCGAGGCCGCACAATCCGAGATTCAAAAATGGAGCTCTTCATTTCAAAATGAACTATTCATACCTGCTGGGACCACATCATGAAAAGCCATGAGCGGCCGGATCTGCTCCGACCCTTCCCCAATCTCTCCGCGCCGGTAAGATCACGTCCTCAAATCAAATTTTGGCCACGCACCACTGCGAGTAGCCTCGCACCACCCTCCTTTACGATGGAAATTGCAGATCCGATAATCCTTTGTTCTTGTTTTTCTCTTTGCCTCCATGATTAATTGTTATATGGATCTGTATAACTAATTGCCATTTCATTTGATTTTAGTTGGTGATTGAAAGAAAAAATATGGGAATTTGGGAGAAGAGAGATAATGTGTTTTGGTTTTCTGTGTGAAGATGTTTTTACTTACTGTTATCGTTTGTTTGCTATGCCATTGTTATTATGTTTTTTTCAATGTTCTCACAAAAAAAGAGACACGTTGTCATACCCCAAAATTTGCCCACACATTTTCTCCTATTCAAATTCAAATTCAAATCAATACACAAAGCTCCAAGACACACTCTCCTAAACAAGGCTCAGAAACTAGGGTTTGGTTTGTTCAAAGGAAAAACCAGTAAATCAAATGGCTCCAAGGCATCCTATGTGGCTCAATATATTTCACATTACCTCTATAACAAGTATCAAGTCTCATCTCAAAGGATTGGTCACTCAATTGTTCAGAAAGTCAATAGTCGACTAAGTTAACCTAAAAGTCAATTGTGGTCAAAGTAAAGTCAAAACTCCTGATTTTTTGTCAAGATCCTCATATTGAAGTATCATTCACCATTTGATCAAGAATTGATCATGGTTCATCAAGGAAAGATCAAAAATCAACAAATTAAAAAGTTTCTAAATTAGGGTTTTCATAGGAGAAAGTCAACTGAACTTTGACCAGCCATAACTTTCACATGGAACATCAGAAATTTTCCTTACAAAGCTCATCTTGAAGGAAATTTGACTCTCTACAACTTTTTTTCTCACATGCCAAGTCTAAAAATGCTTCATTTGAGAGATATGGACCAAAACACTACAGGTCCTTTTCAAAAGTCAACAAAAAGTCACTTTTTTCAAAAGGACATATAAGGAGCATGGAAAATAATTTTGATATGAGACCAAAGACACTGGTTAGAGGACTCTCTAAGGTTTCTAAAAAGTCTTAGAACACTTCCATACCTCAAAAAATGAGAGAGATAGGCCTTGTCAAAGTTGGACTATTTTGGAGGGAAAAATGTGAAGGAGTTTGAATTCTTTTGCTAATGGGCCTACATTTCTAAGATCCAAACTTGTTCCTTATGACATTGAGAGCCCAAATCCATTTGCCACGAAATTTTGACCAATATTTGATTTTTTTATTGAATTTATATTCATTAAAATATATTTTAAATCAATTAAATCAAAGATATTTGAGAAAATTTGGTTTAATTATATTTTCCAATCAATTCAATCAATAATTAAACACAATATTTGATTCAATTTCGTGCATAAATGATTGAAAGGAGATTGAATCATTTAAAGCCAAAATTAGAAAGAACATGAAGAAAATTTCAATCAATTTTTTTTCTAATGGAAATCAAAGATTCAATTGGATTTTCTCCAAGATTAGTAACCCTAATCCATCTTCTATAAGTACCCAAGCAATACAGATCACAAGGGTTCAAGAATTTCAGCTTCAAGAGAACCAAACCGAGTCCAAGAAATTCCAAAAATCTCAAAATCGTTTTTTGGAGTTTGAGGACAATTCAAGGCATTACAAGTGTTCCAAACGACTCCTAGGGGATCATTGAAGCTGTTCCAATCCTCATACACAGGCTAAGCATCCAGAATCAACTCCGATTACTCACGGTTTGCACCATTTAAAAATTGTTCGATTAGCATGGTCCATGCATCATTAGCAGTTTTAATTCATATATTTGTGTTTTATGTTGTGTGATGATCGATTCTGGAAATTTATACGTGTTATTATGCTGTTTGGAACGATATGCCATTGTTAGGGTTTTGCTTCAAATTAGGGCTTTTTGGTAAGTTGTCCTTTTGATCCAATCAAGGCCATAATCAGAATCGTGAGGGTCATACGAATGCAATGGTGCCCTCGCGAAATATTTTTGTATACGTTTGGGCTTGTTCGCTATTTTTTGCAGGTAACCTTTTACAACATTCCATGAAAAAAGCGCTATAAAAAGGGTTTGCAGAAATCTGGAGGTAGGAGACGATGACGTGTCTCCGCTCCATTGGCTTGTTCAAACTGGAAAAGGCGCGCGTTTCTTGGAAAGAAACATATGGATCACGCGCGTTAAGACCTACGCAAGTACCATGTGTCCTCAGCATCTCCACCGTCCATCTCATCAAGCTACAGATCCAATGCGTATGAGCATGCAGGTGCATCATGATCTGCATACGAGCGCCACATACGATCAAAGCTAAGTTTTTGCAATTTTTTTTAATTACATACTCTATTTTATTTCATTTATAATATATATATATATATATATGTATATATATATATATATATACATATATATACATATATATATATATATATATATATATATATATATATATATATATATGTATGTATATATATATATATATATATATATATATATATATATATATATATATATATATATATATATATATATATATATATATATATATATATATATATTTTTAATTACATACTCTATTTTATTTCTATCATAATAAAATGTTATATGTTTTATTTTCAAAAACTTTTTTTTATATAATTAATAATAATAAGTTAGTTATTTTATTTATTTCCTTTTAATGTTTATATCATTTATTAAATTTGTAATATATATATATATATATCATTCAAATTATTATTTATATATTATTCTTATTTATTTATTTATAATTACATATTTCTTTTATTTTATTTATTTTCTTATTATCATATTTATTTAAATCATATTTATTTGCTTATATTTTCAAAAATTCATATATATCTTATTTTTATTCTAAAAAATTCCTAAAAAATACTTACATGCTCGATTTTATTTTCTCTGCCCGATTTAGTTAATTAGGTCGCAAGACCAATAATTAATTAAATCGTTCGTATTTTCTTATTTAATTCGTACCCTAATCAGGGTTTACGAGGATCATTCCATACACTGAAATATTTGTTTCTTTGTGCCTTTTCAGGAGTACTCGTCAAGTACACTCCGACTACGCGCCACGTCAAATACGAAGCTAAGTATTCAATTAAATTTCAAAGTCTATTTTGTTTTCTTTTATTTTTTTAAGGTTTACCCTTTAAACCTCTTTTGAACTGTGCATGCATTCACCTTTCTTCTGCCTTTGCCTTGTCATTTTCAGGGTTAACCACGAGGTTTCCTCCGACCGCCAACCATATCAGATCAAATTCAAAGCTAAGTGCCTTTTATTTATTTATTTATTTTATTTTCTTTATCTTTTTATTGTTTAGGGTTAGCTTTGTTTGCCTCCGAACCGATAATGCACTCACCTTATTTCTGTTTGCCATTTTTCCACCTTTTCAGGGTTTGCCAAATGCCAAAGCTTCGCATAGCCAGTAACTCTAAACCCTGATCTTAATTATTACTTGTGTTAGACTTATTTGTTTATTATCCCGCTGGTTTCAATTCCCCTTTCCTCCGCTGGTTTCATTTTCCCCTTTCCCTTTATTGCTTTGATTATCAATATTAATTGCTATGGTTAGTAACCCTAGGGAGTGCAACTTGTTAATTCAATTAGAATCACTTAACTATAAGATAAATGTCTGAATCTGACCACGTGATTGGTGCACACACGCACACCTTTGGGGTAACCTCTCTGTTGCCTTGCTGCCTTGTTGCCTTGTTGCCTTGTGTTTTTGCAGAATAGCCAGTCCCTCGAATACGAGGATACTTCAGCCATGTTGCCTCGATTAAGATCATGGTCCCTAATGATGCTGCCTTCGATACACATGATCTCGACCCTCGGAAGTTGCCTACGAAAAGGCTGAGGTATCCTCTGGTTGCCTAAACGAAAGGCTATTCTGGTTCCTCCCTCAGACTACCCGCCTCTCTATGGCATGGGACAGTCTTATGGCGAACGAACTCTCGATGACCCTTCAACCTCCAAATGAAAGGCTTCCTGCCCTCTTATGGCAAGGATAGACCCTTTCACCCTGAAAGGCTAAAAGAATTTCTTTTTCAAACTATAAGGTAATTTGCCCTTAATTGCTTTGCCTTGCTCCAAAAAACTTTTTCATATTCTTTCTCATAAATCTTCAATAAGGCTACGCTCATTTACGAGCTAAAGTCCTTATTACTCTTTTTCTACATTTTCTAAAACTTTTGGCTTCAAAACTGAAGAGCAAAGCAATTAAGAGCTCATGGAAAACCATGGATGCAAAGGGTGCCTTACACCTTCCCTTTGCATAATTACCCCCCGAACCCTATAAAAGGTTTTTCCTGTTCTTTTAGCCTTTCTGATTAAATTTGGATAAAATAAAAGTCGGTGGCGACTCATGCTATCCGCACATTTCAAAAAAGTCAGTTCACCGTATTACACACGTGTTGTTTTGCTGTTGGTTTGAAGATCTAAAATAAAGAGAATTTCTTTACCCACCTCCTAACTTACTTGGTCACCTCTGGTGAATTTACCAAAATACCCCCTGTTTCGGAAATGCATTTTCGAAAACGTGCTTTTATTGAAGAAAAAAAAGGTGTTTTCGGAAATGTACTTCTGAAAACATGTTTTTTTAATGAAAAACAATGATTTCGGAAATATACATCCGAAATAAAGTTGTTTTCCAGAAAATTGGTGTATTCGGAAGTTCATCTCCGAATTCACCCCCTTGGAAGAATTCGGAAATGTACTTCCGAAATAAGGTCTGGACAGAAGAAAAATAACAAACAACAACGATTCGATTTATTTAATGGATGAAGATTACATCGATCAAATTACATAAGATTAAAGTTACATATTGTTAAACATGGGTAGGTGAGGATGAGTCAACATTTTGATAACATCGTCCCCTGATCTTTGAAGTTTCACGTCCAACTCGATCGGACCCTTCGAAGAAAATCGGTCGAAAGTTGTCCACAAAACCGCTAAATTTTCATCGTTCTTGATCTCAAAAGGTGTGAACTCAACGTCTCCGTCGTCGTTAAGCGATGGCGAGCGGTACTCGAGCTTGACAACCTTTCGATTTTCCGGATATTGCAATAGCGTGTTGAGCGACGTTATCAACTCCGCAAACGGCGTGTCGCGCGAGAAGCGGAATTGGAACGGCATCGGGTAGCCAGTGGTGAAGTAGACGAATGCTAGGTGGGGGTAGGTTTGTGTCATTTGTGTTTTGTGGTGTGAAGAGGATGAAGAAGAGTGTGTTGTATTTATAGACTTATTGGAGCAATAATGGCCCAACAAACCTTATCCTACATTCAGTGGTATTTTCGGAAATGAACTTCCGAAATTTGGCTGCAAACAAGTATATTTCGGAAGTTCATTTCCGAATTATGCAGAAACAGAGGTGAATTTTGGATTTTGTGCATTGCTGAGTGTTTTGTGTAAACAATACCAAAAGCATTCAAAATAAGCATAAATTAGGAAATGATGACATAAAACAAACTTATATTATATATGTATTGAATCGGTCCGAATTTACATGGTAAACGATAATACATACAAAAACGGTCATTACAAACAAAAAACGGTCCGGTAAAAACTAAAATTCACCGAACCAATCGGTGGCTCCTAAATCTAAAATAGGTATGTTCTTCGACCGCTCTCTATTTTGCTCACGCTCTTGGCTCATCATTTCTTCAAACTCCGCCATTCTTGAAACGAAAGGATCCGGCCAAGTCTCTGCCTCATTTGAATGATGTGCCGTCCATTGACAAGAAGTGGCCGGTATAGGACACCCCGGTTTCAAAAACACTTGCACGAAGTGCCGCAATTTTAGATACCTGATGCATATGATGCGGCTCGACGCGTCCAATGGCGGTCGACTATGAAGTGGAAATAATGTCTCACATAGTCCAAATCTCGTCAAATCGACGAACACCCGATCATATGCACTTGCTATTAGATGGCCCATATCAGGGAATGATATCCACTTCGAAACCGGGGCGATACCGGTAAGTGATGGAACAAGTGAATCATGAAGTTTCTCAAAATTTTCGTGATTTTCATATAGTCGGGCGTAGATGTCCCGATGCGAAGTCAACTCCGAAAGAAGTTCCCGTCGAACTAAAGTGTGATTTTCTTGCTCTTTACCGCGCAAACCCGCAACGGCCCGATATCCACAATTGTCGTCGCCTCCAACATCAATTATGTTATCGATATATTTGTGCATAAAAAGTGGCATCTCATCAATATAGATAATGGGTGATTTTTTGATCTGCGGTGTGCGAGGTGGCTTCGAAATACGGGCTCCTTTGTTACCACTACACTTGGACTTTGGTGTCGGTGAATCCGGGAACAATGCATCAACATGTTCAAAGTAGGAAGGAGATCGTTTTATTGATGTGTCTTCTTGTGTATTTTTGGACTTTTTTGGTGCACCTTTCGTTTTAACCGGTTGAGATGGCGGTTTCAAATCGGTGGTCTCCAGAAATGCAATTTTTCGTAATTGTTCTTTTATGTGCATTTTCATTGTGTCATCCGTATTAGCAAACTTCTCCATTATCACTTCCAACTCGTCGGAGATGGTGATTTTGGAGTCATTTTCTTTCGGCGGGTCAAAATCATCAAAACGAAGCTTCTTCCAATGGTCGATTACCTCATCCATGCGTATCGGTGAATTCAACTTCATTTTTTTTGAAAGTATACAAGCACATGGAAGGCCGTATGTCTTTCTAATGGTGCACTCACATAAAGAACTATCCGGACCCGTGGTCTCCGCCCGCTTCGCTTCATGAAACATAAAATTCAAACCCGAACGGGATATGTTGTAAATCAATTGGGAGAATAGAATTTGGCCCTTAAACCGATGTTCCATAACCGTCTTGCTCCGACCGAACGATGTTTGAATTTCATTGTGTTGATTTTGGAGCATTTGGTTCACGGTGTCCCATCCCCGACACAAATCTCCCTTGCTATCACCCAACCACCTCTTCAAGACCGCATGTGCGGATTCAACTCGATTAGTCGTGGTGCAACCAAGATGTCTAACTCGATCCGTCCAAGCGCACACAACTTTTTCCTTTACTTTGTCAAGGATGGTGGATTCGACGTAATGACAAAAAGTCTTAATGGAAACGCACAAAGACCTAAAGTGTACCAATTTCTCGGTATAAACCTCTTCGGAGTGTGCATCTAAAATCTCCCTCCATGCCGCCATAATCCTATCCACAACAACACCGGCTTTGATAACTTTACCGTTTTCATCCGGCCTATCTTTTGTCCCAACCGCGGGTTTCAACTTACTTCTCACGTTGCAAGTTATGTGATACCGGCAAAGTAATGCGGTCGATGTCAGGAAGACGGTATCGACCGCATTCATCAAAGCATTGTCCCGGTCGGTAACAATGACACTTGGCATAACCTTTTGATCAACTAACAAAGACTTGCATATTCCCAAAGCCCATGTAAAGTTTTCTTCTTTTTCACACTCCAAAAAAGCAAACCCGACCGAATAAGTCTTGTCCGTCGAGGTCACACCGACTATCTCTAGAGAGGAAGCCTATATTTGTTGGTCTTGTACGTCGAATCCATGACAAGAATGGTTGGAAATGTGTTGAACAATTTGATACTTTCGGGATGAGTCCAAAAAATATCACGCACCGTAACTTTGTCCTCGGATGTTCGGAAGCTTGACACGTATTGGTTATCGCCTAATAGTTTCAAAAGTTGTTACATTTCCGACCAAGGGCCCATTTTCAAAACTTTAAGATTGTGTCGTTCATTGTAAACTTGCTTGATATTTGAAACGTTATCCGGTTTTTTCCGTTTCAAATCGACAAGTATGTTGCGAGGCGCCACTTTAACTATCGATAAATCCGAAATCACAATCTTCTCTTCGCGGGACAAACGACACGCCATTGGATGCCCGTGTAACTTGGCATCCAAGGCATGATTATGAATTCCACAAATGATGCTTAAACGCCATAAATCATCAACCCTCGGAGTCGCGCGCAACTTAAACGGACACCCGCACTTTCTCGATCCCGTGTCTTCGTGTTTTAACACCCGGTTTGATTGTACATAACTCCCACCCCGCTCGCAATTCAAAACAACGAAAGCTTTCCGCCTACTATTTCCATTGTCGGACCTTAAAATAACAATTCCAAATCCAAGTTTACTAGCTTCGTTACGAACCCAATCAATCAATTGTTCACGACTAGCGAAGCTCTGATCATTTGTAAATTGTTGCCGAACATCAACCGCATCGATCATCGATTTAACGTCGATACCCAGATCGCTACTAACGTTGACAACTTCCGCTTTAGCTACTACGTCGTCGTGCATAATGTTGTTCGGATGCACCATACCTAACATATGCAAAAATTAGCAAAATTGACCAAAACTGTTTTTTTACTGCCAGGGCTTATTTCGGAAGTACATTTCCAAAATTTGTTAGGTAACATATTTCGGAAATGAACTTCCGAACCATCGCAGGTTTCAGCAGAAAATTCTTCAATCAATGTAGTGAAATAGGGGATGAAATGAGAGATGTTTACCTCAAATTGTGGCTTTCTATGCTCCCTTTAACGTGATCAACGGTTTGAAACTTGATTTTGAGACGAAAAATGGATGGAGATTGATTGAGTTTTGGAGAGGGTTTGGAGAAGTTTTGGAGAAAAAATGATGAAATAGTGAAGGAGGGAAAATTGTATATGCAGATATGTTTTCGGAAATGAACTTCCGAGATATTCTTTTTTTTAAAATTTTCATGCATTTCGGAAATGCATCTCCGAAAACACCAAAAAAGTGGTGTTTTCGGAGATGCATTTCCGAAGTCAAAAAAAATCTAAAAAAAAAATTACTTCAGAGATGCATCTCCGAAGCAGGGGCAAATGGGGGATTTCGCTGGAGGTGATCCCCCATAGAAAGGTGAGTAAAGAAATTCTCAAAATAAATTGGGAAAAGTGGAATTTGAAATCCACGATGATTCTTTCCCCTTCCTAAAAAAATAATTAATTAATAAAAAAATTGAAATTGAAATAGGATAGAATTTCCAACGTTTAGTATGTAGCTTTTTTCTTCTTCTTAAGTTTATCTTTATTTTGTTAGGTTAGTTTATTCTGATTTATCATTATTGTCACTAGAATTAGGATTAATACCTTAGTTTAGTTTTATTAGCTTATTTTGTTAATCTTTTATTTTAGTTAGAAATGATTAATTGATTTAATTATTTAACCTGGTTTGTTATAAAAACGCAAAATATGTAATTTTAATTACTATTTTTTTCTTTCATATAAAAATAATGACAAAACACAAAAATATTAATTCTTTTAATTAATGATTTAATTTATATCCGTACTAACGTTTTCTAGTTTTTGCGAGGTATTATTATCGTCGAGGCATTGAGACATTCTTATGGCCATTTTACAAGTTACCTAATTCTTGTACATTTAATCGTTTAATCCCCGCTTTTAATTTTCATTCGGTTTTTGTAATATTATCTTTCATCCCCATTTGGCAAATTGTAAATCCCTCATCCCGAAGCCATGTAATAGCGTAGGATTTTAATTTCCACTCTTTACTTTCCGCACTATATAACTGCTTAGAGGTATGACTTAATAGGATTGTATGGCAAGATAACAACTAAACGCTAGCTCACTAACTTCAAGATAAATATTTGAATACAACCCACTTCTCACACATTCACCTTTAGGGTACCCTCTCTTTGTTGCCTTTCGATTAATGGTCAAGTCCCTTGAACGTGAGGATACCTTTAGAAAATGTTGCCTACGATTCAAATCATCATAGTCCATTCGATATAAAGATCATAGTCCCTCGACAACCCTTCGATGTTTCCTACGAAATATGATCTTGTCCCTCGATGATGCTACGATAAAATGATGATAGTCCCTTCGAATTGCTAAGGTATCCTTACATGTTGCCTTCACATCCAATGCGTAGGGCTTCCTACCCACTTATGGTATGGATAGTCACTATGATCGTTCGATGACTCTTCGATGTCCCTTTACATCCAATGTATAGGACTACCTGCCCCTATATGGTATGGATAGTACTATCGCTCAAGGAAAGTTTTTAGAATAGGAAAGACCTTACGAACTTAGGGTAGGTAACTCTTAAGTGCTTGCTCACAACAAATCAAATGTTTTTCACACCCTCATTTTTTAACATTTTCTTTTCAGACTTTTCAAAACAAATTGTTTTTCTAAACACACACTACACTTTCAAACAAACAAAAAGTGAGCTAAGCAATTAAGAGCCCCTAGATAACTACGGATGAAAAGGGTGCTAACACCTTCCCTTTTCATAACTTACCCCCCGAACCCAAATATTTTTCTAATAGGTCTTTCCTATTCTTTTTACCTTTTCTAATTGGATAAAGTAAAAGTCGGTGGCGACTCTTACTCACCGCAACATTTGTTTGCAAATTAAAAATAAAGTCGATTTTCCCACCGTATTACAGGGTGTACTTCTTTGGCGACTCTATATATTTCCCTATTAGAGGTGGCGACCTTCGAGACTCGACAGTTGGTCGGCTATATGAATTTATTTCAGGTATGACTTCCAATGTGATGTTTATTGTATTTATTTAATTCCTATTTAATTCGTTCTTATTATGATAATTTTTAATGCAGTGTTGAATATATAAACACTCCTCAACCATTTATGACGTGCATGATCATGGGGCCATCATATACGGCTCCCCACGTGCCACTAGATGGAGTGGTAGGGTTTCGATCATAGTACAATCGGAGGCTGGATGCTTTGAGAGTGGAGGTTGTCAGATGGACACCTTATACATACCATATGGTGCATAGAGAGTTTGATAGCACTACCCTATTTTTGGATTCACTACTACAAATAACATGTTTCACCTCAAACGTGAAATGAGTTTAACATCGACTACAGAAGCGAGATAACAAAGGGCATCATGAAAAGCTGCTACTTAATACCTCTGTTTTAAAAACCGGAGGATAAGGTTATATGTACATGGGTTCGAACAACAACTTCAGCCCTTTTATTATTTCCAAATATAGCGGATCATACATCTCAGTTTATTATTAGAACCGGGGGGTAAGATAGATAGTTTTTTACTACTTTTACATTGTTTACATAGAATATTAATAAAATAATTTGCTTACAAACTACAATGTTTACCCAAAATATTACATTGTTTACACAGAATAATAAAATTTAACTTGTCCATGTAGATCATATGTTGGATCTCCAAATCCTTGATATTCCAGGGAAGATCAAATATTGGGTGCCACTATATTCCCAATTGTTTTTCGTTGCTTTTGTTTCTGATACAAACAAAAAGAAAAGTTTAGATAAATAAAATATTTTTTACTCAAATAAATACTTAAGAACACAAACCTTAAAACCAAATAATTTTATGCTCTTGCAATCCATCATAGAGAACTCTTTTTAGCAAATACTCTTGTAAACCTTGACGTAGCGGTGGGTGTAGATAGTTTCAAGTGCTTCATGATGCTTCAAAAAGGAATTTAAAATGCTCTTTTTGATATTCAAAATGCTTTTACAATGGAAGTTTTTTATGTTTCACATAGATCACTAATGGTAGTGTCTTGAGCGTTGATAGTCATGAAATCGATGGCAAAGATTTGTTTAAGGACGATGATTGTAACGTCCCGATTTAAGTGTTAATTATTTTATATGTGATATATGTTATTTATTGAGTTGATGTATTTTGGGGGACCTTTCCGTGTAGGGCGATGTCCTTAAAAATTAGAAATAGAGGTATTTAGGGGTGTGTGACAAATTGTGTAGAAACATAGGGATGCCGGGAAAAATGGTATTTAGTATATTTAAATTAGAAGTTTTAATTAGATTTAATATCATTAGTGATATTATAATCAAATAAATATTTAGTGGATTAATAATAATAATAATAGAATGTAATAAGGGTAAAAGGAGAAAAGAAATATTAGAATTGATATCAATCAAAAAATGAGAAACAGAGAAGAAGAGAGGAGAACCTTAAATGACAAGGTATACAATAAAACAGAGCAGAAACTTAAATGAACATAATAAGTTGTTCATCCAATTCAGTATATAACCATACCTATTATGGGGGCTACCAAGTCAGGGATAAGTTCACTATGATAGTATCAGTTTGAAGTATTATGCAAACAACCTCTAGTTCGGACGTAAACAACCTCCGGTTTACAGCCTTCTTGCCTAATCACTACCCGTGCTATATTTCTACCTAAGACTCACCTAAGTATGAGACCCTTCTCAATCCCCCTCAATCACAACCGTGATAATCAGTTTCATAAAACTTAGAAGACGCGCTTCAAAGACACAATCACTCAATACTTAAAAGCTTATGAATGATCACGAAACTTACAACTCAATGAAAATGTCTAACTCTTCTATCAAGAATAATATTAGAGACGCTCACAATACACAAGACTGCACAAACCTTAACACAAACTATAATATAAGTTCCACGCCACAATTAGGTCTATTGGTTGTTATTTAAAGTAATATTTTGGACTGGATTAGGCCTTTAAATTGCAGTAGGGTTCTACAGAAAATACTCCAAAATCTTCTCCATGAAGATAGGCCTTCAATCATTAGTTTCCTAAATATTCTCCATATTTAGAAACTAATCATACATCTTGAAAACAAAGAAAATCTCTTATCCCTTAACCAAGTGCCACATAGGATTGCACAATATTCCAAAATATTCTACTATAACTTAAAACAGACTTCAACAGATCCAACTGTACCTAACAGTCACGATGTCGAATGATCCTGTATAGGACATCTTACTCGACATATCTCTTCACCTGAAGTGAATAGAACATCTTGTTCAACATGTTCTCATAAGTTAGTTTTACCAAACATAATGCCAACCATATAAAATAGAGAATTAAGACATATGTTCTGATCTTTTATAGTTGTTATCATGTTGCATCTTTATCATGCTAAATATTTTCATAGTTGTCATCGTGTTTATGTTAGCTTTATTTTTTGATCTTTTACATTTCTTCACACTTGTCATCATGTTGCATCTTTATCATGCTGAATATCATCATAGTTATCATCATCAAAATAAAGCATATTACTTGCAAAACAAAGTTCCAGAACATTTAGCCACAGTTGTAAGAGCCACATGAGTCTAGAAAAGAGGTATTTCCTTTTTACCACATGAAGACATTTCAATTTATAAGAAGCATTTCCTAATGATTGATACAAAATTGCCAGTAGTAATTTACCTAGAGATATACTTTAACCCTCATGAAGCTGAATTGCTAAATGGATATACCCATTAGCTATTTGCAAAGAGTCTGAGCAGAAGCAATAATGAGAAAGCCAAAGAGTTAAAAAGGTAAATGTTCCATGTCATAAACTTCTTTGGCGGTTTTATCATGATGGTCGATAATGTATTGTTTAAAGTCGTGATTATCGAAGTTGAATTCAATATTGATTTTCAGTGTGGGATCAAAGATTTCTCTTATGGGTTGAAGTCTAGTTACAATCGTTACGTCGAACAGAGTCAGCATAATAATTCCATAAGGAGATAGAATGTATTTTTCGATCCTTCCCAAAAAGAAGATCGAAAGAAGCAACATGCATTGGTTATACTTAGGGCCAATCCTAGAAAGTTAGATTATGGCGAAGATGCCTAGGTTTTCCCATTGTTCTTTTCTTTGCCTTGCACTTTGTCTAGCCACACAATATTGTCTTTGCTGTTGCGCGTATGTGCTGATTGAAATACACACTTAGAAGGATCCATGAATTTTAAATCAAGTGCGCGCTATTCAAATACAAAAGGCATGACAGGGACATAACAAGGAAATAAATCCATTACTTTCTCAAGGCTCGATTTAGGGGTAGGATATAGACCTAAGAGTAGTAGCAGTTGCCTTCAAAGTGACAGACAAGTGGCGAATACGTGTAAAAAAAACGGTTCATTTTCAGGGTAGTAGAAGAGTTAGTGGAGGTTTTAATTGTAGCAAACCACGAGGAAATAAGAGTAATGATGAGATTTTTCTGCAAAAATCCATTGGAAGTTACAATTTGCATAAAGGTGTAATGACGACACTGATGTCAGCAGCACTCTTTGAACAATGTTGAAAATGGTTCAAAAAATGTCACTTTTTTCCTTTTCGACGTATAGTTAGTCGAAAAAATGGATTTTTTGGGGGAAATTTGTTACCTCACATTTTTGACACAGGCATTAGGTCTGGAGATCAGAAACAAACTTGGAAATAGTTGTTGACTTAAGTTTTATCTTCGGTCGAAATGGTCAGTCTCGACCATAAGATCTAACAAATTTGGTGATTTGTCCCGTCGAAGGGCGATGTTAACCTTGGTCAAATAAATTATTAGTTTAAAGACCAAGGATACATAAATTTTTGACTTAGTAAAATTTGGAGTTTTCAGCGTAACACTAATAATTGCACACAGTCAAACATGGCTAGATGAATAAGGTCAGGCGGTTATCAAAGAATATGTGTAAATCTTGCAGAGATGAAGGTTGCATGGCGATGGGAATGTGACGAAGTCTGCTGAGTCGACTGTTGTGGACGGTTGCATTAAGACTAGTATATAAACAATGTTTGTTTATAGTTTTAGAGATTTGCAATTTCACACAAATTCTACATAGTCAAAGTATCTAATTGTTAGAGAGAAAATAGTGGTAAAAAATGTATGTACTTGCGTTCAATTTATGAGTTAGTTATTTTACTTTTCATTGTCATTTACTGCATTAAAGTTCTTTTCATAGTTTGTTTAGCATTTCGACTTCAATATCAAATATGTTCAAACTTATAATTTTTGCATAATATGTCCTGGGATCTTTTCGAGTTTAATCCCTTAAGTAAAATCAAACTTGTTTTTATTTACTAAGTTTCCTAGTAAAAAGGGTGATGTTAGATTGGATGGTGGATTTCTAGCCTAACCTTCATGGAAATCGTCTTTAGACTAAGGTGTATCCCTAGATTTGGATTTGAGACTCTTGCTTATGCTATTTTGCGGAGTTCTTAAGTGAATCGGGATCTAGATTCCAAAGATTTGAAGTAGAAACGATGATTTATCGAATTGATTGGGACAAATCTTCGGGTTCGCTTCAGAGTGCTTTTCGATTCTGATGTTTGAGGAAGTTGTGACTGATGGAGTTGGAAATCAAATGTGAATTTGCAGAAAGTGTAGGAATCAAAATTCAATTCGATCTTGATTTGGCGACCTAAGGAGGTCGCGAATTGGTAAATCAAAAATTAGATCTAAAATTATGGAAATAGTAGGAATCAGAAGTCAATTCCCACATATGGCGCCACAGTTCCGTTCGGAAACTAGAAATGGATACAGTTGGAAAACTGATGATCTTGATCGATGAATCTGATTTCCTTTATGGCGGCGCGAGGTGAATCTGCATGGTTTGCACTCCAACGCCAAAGTTAATTCAAAATTCAAGATGAATATTGAAATTCCGGTAAGACAGAACTCAGATGTCATATATGAATGTCGTGACATCTGATCTGACATTGTAAAACAGACAAGGTAGGCAAAATAAAACAGTGCAGAAAATAAAGAACACAACTGAATTGTTCACCGAGTTCGGTTCAATTAACCTACTCTGGGGGCATACCAAGCCAGGGATGAGGTCCACTATTAGCAGTATCAATTCAGAGCTAAACCCCTAGTTTACAACCCCTCACTTAATCGCTATCCAATGACCCCTCTACCTAGGTTCTCCCTAGATATGGAATATCTCCATTCCACTCCCAATCACAGCAATGATATCTAGTAGTCAACAACTCAGCCACTGCATCGACGACCTAATTACCAACACTCTAAATAAACATAATGGAATCGTTCCATAAACACAATCATCACTCATTGCTTCACAGCTTCTGAGTGAATACATTAAACCTCTTACCTACAGGCTTCGAGGCACAAATCAGTGACCTTCCCACAAACCAGGAGGTTCACCTACACGGCTAACCCTAATGGTTACATCTTTCTAAACGCCGGCTAGCTTACAAAGTTTCCTATTTATAACTTATTCCCAACTGGACTTGGGCTTACAATCACAACATTATTTGTTGTTACAAATCACAGAAAACTTTATGCTAAAAACCAAGTCTTCAATCATAAGTTTCATAATTTATCTCCTAAATTATAAACTGCATAATCTTCAATATTCTTACTTGATTCTCTTAACCTTTAAACTTGCGCCACTTAGGATTGCATAATATTCCATAGAATATTCTGCATCCGTTGAGTACTTACTGAATCTTTATATTCCATCTCAGCAGGCGCGTGACAGTTAAATATAACAGCATCTGCTGTCAAATACTGATGTCATGACATCGAGCATGACATCCATAAGATACACAATGTTTTACCACAAAATGCAGCCAACTTAAAAACATCTACAATCTCCCCCTTTGGCAAATTTTTGGCTAAAACATTCTTGTCACCATATCCGAGAAACACAGCAGCAGGAAACAACTAGCAAACTACCAGATATGCAGAATTGCTAATACACATCATAACATCAGACCTGCTGAACAAGTTCCACAAACTACACTATCACATAACATGCATATACCAGAGAAAACTTGTTCTAAAAACAACAACAAAAACATAATCTGGGTGATAATCACGTCTCCCCCTGTTTGGCCATAAATGTTGCCAAAGCAACTGACATCTCCCCCTTAAACGTTGCTCTTCATAACATGACCACTTCTCCTTCTGTCATGCACACAAAAAAAAACACCACCTGATAATCTTCAAATACCACTGCGCCACCAGCTAGATCAGTCACACACATTTGGAGACCTACATCCCCATCCCATTACAAGATATAATCTTCCATAGATAGCTCAGAACTTCTACCACAAGCTCCAAGAGATGAATAGAAAACATCTCCTTTTTGTCTTCAACTTATTACTCTTCTAGCATAAAGTATTCTGTCTAAGACTATCCTCAAGAATAATCAGCTGCCACATGTTGATAATCTTGATTCTTCGAACCCACTTCTGAGATAAACCAAATGCCACTGTTTGATTACCTCCTTCATGAATCCTCATATGAAACAGTCAAATGCCACTTTTTGACTTCTCCATGTTTATCAGACTTATCTCAAAGATATTCGGACCCTTCAAGTGAAACTTGAACTTTAAGCTACATGTTATAAAAACAAGCTTAGATTTTCTAAGACAAGAACATGTAACATCTTCTCTACCCAGCAATTCCAAAGAACTGTATTGAGAGCGATCTTTTGAAGTATCCAATCTTCAACTCTGTAGATCTTTTTATCTTAAGTTGATGTGCCACTTCACCAACTAAGATTCTGATGTTGAACCAAATGTCAAAACATTGTGTTTTAACATCTAGCTGTTGAATTCAGTTCCTTCTTCTGCCACTTGAAAGAACTTCCTCCCTTCATAGAACCAGAGTTCAATACTCTCATAGACTTGATTGTGAAACCAAGTTTGAGTAAGCAACCTCCATTCTGCAGTTATGCAGTTATGTCATCCAAGCTCACACTTTGATGAATCCCTGCTTCTTCTCCAAAGACATCAGACACTCCAATGCATGAGTCATCAGAAGGACTAGTTAGAGACTAACCCTCTAGCTGTACCAAGGATGCCACTTCCTTGAGCAAAGTTGTTTCCATGATGTCAAGAATACTGCCACTTGTTCTTGACTCCACAGTGTGCATTAGCCAATGCACTTCCTTACCTAGATCATAAACTGATTCAAGTAACCACCATCAAGATTATGATGTCTTCTTCTTCTTGTACACTCTGAACATGTTTCTTTCCAGGAAACCTTTTTTCAGAGAACATATGCTTCTGCTGCAACCAAAGAGATAGATCTTAAAACAAATGCACTATCCTTACTGTACAGGGTCTTGAAGAAGAGATGTTCCAACATCTTTAAGAGCATCAGTTGTCTTGAACTCCAAGGATAATCAATTAAATACTTGTACTTGTCACAAATAGAAATTGATCTTAAATCCTTTCCCAATTAGATTCACCTTGAGAGAGATGAATCTTTACTTACACATGTGTCACACAACAACCAGAACCCATATGACACAGGTCAACATCCAACTAAACACTTGGATTATCCATTTACAAACATAGAGAACCAGACCCCTATTTTGGATAATTCATAACACAAGACAGTCAGTGTTCATGACTTTAGAATGATAGACTATCCATAGAGACATTAGACCTCTATAGAATGACTTAGAACACAAGAAACAAAATATGTTCATGACTCGAAATAAGACTCTAAAAATGAAAAGAATATCTTTGCAAAACAACTGCAAAGAATGACCTCAGACTTAACAATGTCTGAACATTACCCTTAAACCCTATAATTGTCACAATTTGACAACCATAACCTAAACTCTAGACTTTTCTCATATTCGAAAGAGGAACATGAGGGACTCAAACAAGACTCAAACAAAACGAAAAGACTCTATAAACATGAGCAATTTAAACAACATACCTAGACTTTAACTAAAGTCTCAATCAAGAGATGTTATTTGAATAAAAACTGCATCAGGTGGATATGTGCATAGGTTGGAACATGCACTTTGTCAGAACAAGTGATACACACCATTAATACATGTTTCTAGATGATAATCCAAAGAATGATCCTTGCTGGTTTTCAAGGATAAAACATGTCTTGAGTCATGTTCTGACATCTTGAATGACATTGTTCTTCTGGCTTAAAGATTAGTCTTTGAGAGACTTTCCATTAGATTAGAAGCAGAATAACATTGTCTTTGCTGATCTTCATCCTCTCTTACTCCCCCTGAGTTATACAAATTTAGGACATCTTTGATGTTCATCCTTGAAGCATCCTCTATTTGGAATTTGTCACAGTTTCCAAATTTAGAATCTTCAGTTTGCTTGCTACACAAGATTCAGATTGCCACACTCTGCAACTTGAAGTAGAAGAAACTATAAGTATATAACCATAAATCAATCTTCAGCAGATAAGTCTGAACCTTATCTCTCTGGTGTCTTCAACAGTAGTGATGATGTATTTTCATGTAGATATTTTTCTTCATCACATACTTCTTCTCTTCGTACAGTTATTGCAAATGTCCAGCTCCCATCAAGATATTTAACAATAACAGTATGCTTCACCAGATACCATTGCCACACTTCCTAAACTTGCGAAGATAATAGTGAACATTAACAATTAGTTCACACTAGTCCATGAGTTCTTCATACAAATACTCAGCTCCCGACAGAGTATAAGAATCTTGCATTCAGGCTACACATCTAATAAGTACTAAGTCTCCCGTCAAAGTACCTATCAGTTAGTCAGTTAGAATTGACTACTCACACTAGATCATTATGACTGATTACCTTTTCACATTTATATATTTTCTCTTGGCAAACATAATACGAAGAAACTGAAGATCTTGAGATGATGTAACATTTGTCGTGACATCATCCTTCATGGTTCTTGGTTAACATCTTTGACATCTAATTCATAGCACTTGGGGTGGAAACAGAAGAGTGCAATTATCAGCAACATCCAGACATATCAAGGAATATAATAGCCAGCATCTCAATAAGCTTTTCTTCAGACTTTCATTCTGATTTTGAGATGATGGATGCCATAGTCTGTACCTATAGAGGAGATTCCCTCATTTAGGTTTCTGGAACAGACTTAGTTATGACATGACACTGAATTTAGTCAGATTCTTCTGAGCCATCTGACTTCCTTGATTTCAAACAACTTTACCCTTTTTGGATAACTACAAGGGCAGTAAACATTCTTGACCATATTCACTGTGGTTGAGACACGATATTCAGCTCCAACAACTACTCTATGGTTAAGATGTAAAATACACATATCTGTTTCCTTTGATCAGAAGAAGATACCAGATATAAGCTCATCTTGATTTAAACATAAAGGATAAAAAAGAATACCTTCACGAGTCTTCTTTAGCACAGAGCTGTTACTTCTAACCTCCCATACAAGATTTGGAGTAGAAGTACATGTTGATCGTGTCCTGATCAACTTATAATCAGATGTCTCCTCTTCCAGACCAGGAGTAGGTTCCAAACCAATATTCTCACACAAAATTAGCTTAGCAGCACCAGAGCATCTGTTCTTTAACTGATAGCTGCATACCAGTACTACATTAGTTTCATCTCCTTGGAACACATCATCCTTGAAACTCTTCAAGGTTCACATATGCAGATAGATATGGGAATCATTGATCAATTGATGCCCATCAACTCTAATAAACCATGCCTTTATGAGTGGACTTGAGAGAGAACTCAAGTATCTTTGACACTATTACTATAGCTGTAAAGTTCTGCCATACATTCTGTTGAATATACATAACCCTAGACTCATTCTAACGCAAGTTGGTTGTATCAGAGACTATGCAGCAGAAAACAGTCATATTTCAACAGAACTTACACAATGCTTACTCCATGAATCTATGGTAAGCATGACATCCAAGGATTGAATGTAATTCAACCCTACACACTGCTTGCTTCTGCACCAAGCAACAGACTTAACCAAGTTTCCTGACCATAAGGAGCTTTGAGCACAAAGGTAACCTTATCAATGTCTTCACTCCCGCATGAAGATTTTGACAATACTATTCTCTATGCTAAATATAGGCTGAACAATGCCCTCCAAAGTCTTCACTCCCGCATGAATTCTTTGAATTTTTCTTGTTCCAGCTTCTTCCTCTCCTTTGGTCGGGTTGGACCTCCGATTTTTTTTAATACCGGGCCATACCTCTGATCTGTAGAGATACGTGAACTGACTCTTTTTTGTCGCTTAATGCTTTCGCATTTTTTTGAAAATTCACAGAGTCGCCACCGACCTTTTATTTTATCCAATTAAGGAAAGGTTTATAAAAGAAACAGAAAAAAGACCTTTAAGAAATTCTGGGTAAGGGGGTAGGTTATACAAAGGGAAGGTGTTAGCACCCTTTGTATCCATGGTTATCCATGGGCTCTTAAGTTTGCTTAGCTCACTTGTCTTTCGATCACTTTTCAATTGCTCTGAAATTGCTCATATGTGGTTTCAAAATACTTTTGTAAATTGAATTTTGTAATGATCCGTGTGTGGATGTATACAAAATGCTTGTTTATCTTTCGAAAGATGTTTTTGAAAAGAACGTTAACTTTGTAATAATCCGTGTTAGGACGTATACAAAGTATTGTCTTTTTTGAAAGTTTTGTTTTGAAAAACAACAGTGTATGAGAATTTTGTTTGTGTTGATTTGAGCAAGCAAACTAGGAGGTCTACCCTGAGTTATAAGGTCTTTATCCTATTTCCTTTAAAAATCTATCCTTTCACCGGATATAAAAGCAAGGTTCGATTTTGTACTCAAAACAGTAGAATTTGACTTTGATTTTGAAAGATTGAAAAGGGATTTACCTTAAGAGGTGCAAGTGTGATTGTGATTGGATTCAGATATTTATCTTTGAAGTTAGTGATCTAACGGTTCAGTTTTATCTTTGACATACACGCAGTTTATATTTGCTGGAAATTAAAATGCGGAAATGTAAAGTGCGGAAAGTAAATCTACGCTATTACATCGATTGTGCAGGAAATGTAAACTAGCCTATTTACATGAATTTGACATCCTATATATTTATCTAGGAATTTAAATTGCAAGAAAAGTAAAAGGCATGTTTTTTGGTTTTTTATGATTTCTTTTAATTATAATTAATGTATGATTAATTAAATTAAAATGGAGAAAAAAGATGAAAATTGATTTAAACCTAGAAATTAAGTTTAAAATATGTACAAAATATTTATCAATTAATTTTAAAACAAAACTAATTTTTTTGGAATTTTTGAAATTGATTTGAAATTGATTTAAGTTAATTAAAACATAATTATGCAAATAATTATACAAATAATTAAAACTTAAAGATAAAATTATTCAAAATATGTACAAAATTAGTTTATAATATATAAATAATTTTTAACATTAAGAACAATTTTTTTTATGATTTTTTGATTGGTTAGAATAATTAAAAAGCAAATATATAAATATATACTAATTAATTATACAAAATATTGAAATTTTGAAGAAAAATAAAATATTTTTATTTCAGAAAATAATATATTATTTTAGAAGTCTAAAAATATTTTTTGTGTATTTTTTGGATTTTTAAAACTATTTTTAATTAATTTAACAAAGAAATTAAAATAAAATAGAAAATAAAATAGAAAATAAAAGGATACTGATCCTGTGTGGTTTGATTGAGGGAGTATGGTATGCACGCATGATCTGGTGCGTTGGATGAGCCATTAAATGAAATCAGGTGGTCCAGAAATTGAGGCACATAGCTTACGTTACACCTGCAAAACACTTGATTAGAGATAAATTCAAAAAACACGCGCGCGCTTCTGAACCAATGGGAGGAAGACACGTCTTCGTCTTCAACCTTCAGACAAGGCCTTTGACAGCGCTTTTGTAAAAAAGCGCTATAGTAAGTGAACCCTAAATCTGCAAAATAACGAATAGGGGTAAACAAGCATAAAAATCAGGCGCGATGGCACCATTGGATTCGTCTTGTTCCACTGAATGTAACCATGTCCTTAATTTTGCTTAATTTTGGCCCAATGAAAAACCCTAATTTTGAACTAAGCAAACCCTAAAATGGTATATGATACAAACAACCATTAAAGTCCAATTGAAGCTCCAGAAACGACCAGAGCTTCAAACCAAACACAATTATGCATCTACATCTTGTTAAATGTGCGTGAATTATGAGATATAAGTTGGTTTTAGTTTGAACAAACCGTGGCTTTATATAGCTCGATTCAGTGAAGTTTATGACTTGGAAATGATTGGAATTGTTTCAGTGTAGCTCAGAGATGATGTTTGAATGTTTATTTTATATTGAAATGGACTGAAACTTAAAATTCGAATTTCAAGTTTCTTTGAAAATTACAAGTGGTTACAAGTATGCTATATGCTTATGGATGCTTCTGAACTCGTCTCCCCCCTGTTGCTGAACTAAGATAGCTTATTTATAAGCCATGTGTGCTTAGAATTGAAGCTAATATGTAGCTAGTTGCCTTTGTTGAAATCTTGCATTCTTTAATATTAAAACAGCTTGAATTCTTGACCAAGTCACCTTGCCTTCAATGCACCTGCCTTGCCCTTTACTTCTCTACAGAAAGATGAAGATTCTTTGGGGTGAGTCATGCTTGATTTGTAAGCTACCATTTATCCATGCATTTTCCTTTTAATTTTAATCTTAAAGTAAGATAAAATCATGCAAAAATGGTAAAAAAAAGGTATGGGCTTAGTCTTGGTCGTGGGAGGCCCATAGTAACATGGAAATGATGTTTGAATGCTGAAAACTTGGCCCCATTTGGAAAAAATGCCATTTTGAACAATGTTGATTTCATGTATTTTCCCAAAATTTAGCCAACTTCAACAAGGTGTAAATACTTCAATTTTTGTCATATGAAGGAGATCTTGCACTTTTTGGAAACCTCAAAGAGTCCTCTAACCAATGCCTTTGGTCTCATGTCAAAATGATTTTTGAAGCTCCTTGTGTGTCCTTTTGAAAAAAGTGTCTTTTTGTTGACTTTGAAAATGACCTGTAATGTCTTTGATCATATTTTTCAAATGGTGAATCCAATGACCATGGGATCAATGGCATTTGAAAGATAATTGAATTTCCTTCAAAACAAGCTTTGGTTTGAATTTTTTGGATGAAGGATGAGAGAGTTATGATCAGTCAAAGTTGAGTTGACTTTTCAGGCAAAAACCCTAATTTTGAATCTTAGGGTTTTGTTGATTTTTGATCTTTCCTTGATGAATTATGATCATCCAATGATCAAATGATGAATCCTTTGACAAAATATGGACTTTGACAAAAAATTTCATTTTTGACTGTCTGTTGACTTTTTTTGGTCAAACGGGTCGTTTGTTGACTGTTTGAGCTGCTGACGGTGCGTCTGAGTGAATTGAAGTTTGAAAATTTGTATGATGGTACTTTGAGATATGTGGATGTGTATGAAATCCATTTGAGCTCTCAAAAACTTGTTGCTCCTGTAAAAACAAGAAAAACCCTAGTCAGGGACTGTTTATGTAGGAGACAGTTAAGCGTACCTGATTTTTGCGCAGTGTTGAGTCTCTGCTAATCGCGTGATATTCAGAAGACTTCTAGAACAAAAATCTTGGAATTTTGAATTGTGAAAGATTGATTTGATTGATGGTACAAAACACTGAGAATTGTACTGCCAGCAGTTTGGCTGTCAACTGACTGTTCAGGTATTGATGTAGCAGTTAGAGTGAAAAATCAACAGTCAAAGTTAATTTTCTTTTTTGTTGTTTTTTGTTTTTGTTTTATGTGAAAAATGAAAGTTTATTTACATGACTTGTTAGAAAAACACAGACATAATAAATAACTAATATTTACGGTATGCGGGCAAAATTACCGATAATAACCCTGAAAATCATTTAATGCACAGAAATAGGAATATTTGACTGGCAGAAAACACACAAAATATTATCTTAGTAATTAAGCAATATTATGACAAATAGTACAACATTTAATACTGACAGTACAAATATCACATACTATATTGAACAGTACGACGAATAAACGGTACATTTAAGAAATAAGAAATACGGCAAATTTTAAGAATGACGATTAATGACCCATGCTATGAACAATAACATGTAGATGATTGGGAGTGCAACCATTGCAGGTCCACACTCTTCAGGACTATGCAGGCAGAAGAAAGTCATGATCACCGTAGCAATGGTGATGACTGTAAGAAACAGTGTCTCTATCCACTTTGCCATTCTTGTCAGGGAAGAAGAGAAAATAGATATGAGATAGGAATTTGAAAGATGAGTTGGAATTTGATGTGAAATTTTATGGAAGAAAATGAGAGGTATTTATAGAATGGAAAGAAGGAAAGAGACGTTGGGGAATGATGTGATTCCGTACAAAAGGAAAATTTGAGTGGAAGTAAGATTTGAAAGAAAGTGTATGATAGTGTTGGAAAAAGGAGAGATTTGATTTTTGAAAAAGGAGATTTGAAAAGATTTTTGCAAATAATGGAATATAGTACAAAAATTAGTGGGAAACAAAAGATAATAATAATCTACTTGTTACCAGTACAGTCTGAGTTTCCTGATTCTGCGCCTGCAAAAAGATTTAACTCTGTACCAATTGTGTCAGTACCATTTATCTGTAAATAAATAAATAGCATGTGTGAAGTAATAAACAGTATTTGGTGTTTGCGTAAGAATAAATTCAACTGCAAGCCAAATTACTGTATAAGAAAGATTCTAAAAACTAAGTATTTCATATGTCAGGATATTTGTTGAAATAAAAATCCATGATTATATGAGACCCTTAATTTTCAGATTGGAGTTTTCTTGAAAAATATGTGGGCAAATTTTGGGGTATAACAGTTGCCCCTATTCAATCTTCTTAAACCTGAAGAGATTGTCTGAAATCTGAAGGTAGAAGATGATTGAATATCTAGATGCCCAGAAAATTTGCACTTACCTTGATCAGAAGAGATGTTGGAAGTTGCATTTGAATGTCGTCTGCGAAATGTTGTTGGCAGATTGAAACATTACCTGAGATGGGCTTTCAGATGCCACCTGGTAAATGGGTTGAGGGTTTGTTCATCAGAATGAATTCATTGATTATATCTTGATGAAGGATTTGAAAGTCTTTGTGTTGACTTTTTCGGAACCGTCCAAGGTTACCGCTTTAAGTCTTGGAAGATAATCGTTACGGAACTTGTCCAAAGTTTTTCCGATTTAGATTTTGGAAGTTGATCATTGTGGAACCGTCTGAGGTATCGCTTTAGATCTGCAATGTTAGATCGTTCTGGAACCGTCTGAGGTATCGCTTTAGATCTGCGATATTAGATCGTTCTGGAACCGTCTGAGGTATCAACTTTAGATCTGCAATGTTAGATCGTTCTGGAACCGTCTGAGGTATCAACTTTAGATCTGCAATGTTAGATCGTTCTGGAACCGTCTGAGGTATCGCTTTAGATCTGCAATGTTAGATCGTTCTGGAACCGTCTGAGGTATCGCTTTAGATCTGCAACGTTAGATCGTTCTGGAACCGTCTGAGGTATCGCTTTAGATCTGCAACGTTAGATCGTTCTGGAACCATCTGAGGTATCGCTTTAGATCTTTGATGCTAGATCGTTCTGGAACCGTCTGAGGTATCGCTTTAGATCTGTAATGCCTATTTTTGAGTTGGTTAGTGATCAGAATGAATCTTCGGCTTGATCATATCTGAGAGAACCGTTCATGGAATTCAGGTGAACACTGCATGTGATTGAGAACATCTTTGTCGAAGATATCCGTCTGCCTGAAAAATCAAGTTAGTGATATGCAATGTTTATGATGCATGTAATGTGAGATATTCTCGAGCTAAAGGAGAAATATGCATGTTATGTTGTGTATGAATATGCGTATGAATATGCGCATGATGCATGATGTATGATGTATGAATATGATGTATGAATGTGAATATGTGATGTATGAATGTGAGATGTCAAGCTTCTATTTGGGAAAATAAATTTCCGCCAGTCATCTGGATATGACTATATTATGATTGTTGATGATCTTTTGTCTTGTTTGAGTACCCTCGGCTGGGGAAATTCTTTGAGAACCATGGTACTCTGTTGAAGGATCTTTGAATATCACTTGGGAATGAAAGGTAGCTGGAAGTTCTGATGCCCTTTCAAATGGGAATGAGGAAGATGCATAATCCTCCGATGCACTATCTGACCAAGTCCGGGTGCGGGGATCACACCTTCTGAAGATAGTAATCTGGAACAACCCTGCTGGGGGATAAGACTTCTTTTGAAGAGAAAATCTTTTTGAGGAATTTGCTGAGAAACGCGTTTCTCTTGGGGATTTTCTTCTGATGGGATGATGTCCAGATAATTGGGACATTTCCTGAATGCTATTCCTGTTTTTCCTGGTAAACATCAATCATTTTTAAATGCACATGTTCATTCAAAATTATCATTGGGACGTTTACGTATTTAAAACAGAAAAAAGTGAAAATAGTGATTTTTGAGCCTAAGCTGCATTGATTTTTGAAAAAGAGCCATGATAGGCTGGTTAGCACGGGGAGACAACAATCCTAGAAGTAGGAAATTGTCAGAAAGTTTTGGAAAATATTTATGAAGATAAATAGCTATGTGAAAACGATCCAATCAAGTTTCAACTCTGCTATTGCCAATCTGTCTTCGAGCATCTCATCCCTCTCTTGTTGGAAGAAAGTGATTGGACTGATCGGTGTCTTTGAGGTGTTGAATCTTGATGGTGAGTAGGCAGCTGAACGGAACACAGTTGTATGCTTCATTCCCTAACTTTTGCCTAGGCTGCCCTTTCAGGTTTTCAGCCTACCGGGATAGTATTTGTTTAGTCTCTAATTTTTGCCTGGACCGCCCTTTCGGGTTTTCAATCCACCGAGACGCTCATTTTTTGCCTAAGTTGCCCTGTCAGGTTTTCAACTTAGCGAGCTGTTTTTTTTCTTTTTAAGGGAAGTATTTTTTGACTATGTCAGCATTCACAGGGTGTGGGAAATCCTCGCCATCCATGGTGGTAAGCAACATGGCGCCGCCGGAGAATATTTTCTTGATTATGAATGGTCCCTCGTAGGTGGGAGTCCATTTGCCTCTGGGATCACCTTGTGGTAAGATGATGCGTTTGACAACCAAGCCACCAGTTTGGTATGCTTGACTTTTGACTTTTTTGTTGAAGGCTTTGATCATACGCTTTTGGTATAGCTGACCATGACAAATAGCGGCGAGCCTTTTCTCATCAATCAAGTTTATCTGGTCCAACCGTGTTTGAATCCAATCGTCTTCGTCTAGATTGGCTTCTTTCATAATCCTTAGGGAAGGAATCTGAATTTCAATTGGAAGAACTGCCTCCATACCATAGACTAAGGAGAATGGAGTTGCCCCTGTTGAAGTACGCGCAGATGTGCGATAACCATGAAGAGCAAAAGGTAACATCTCATGCCAGTCTTTGTAGGTTACTTTCATTTTTTGTATGATTTTCTTGATGTTCTTGTTGGCAGCTTCCACCGCGCCGTTCATCTTTGGTCGATATGGAGAGGAATTATGATGCTTGATCTTGAACTGTGTGCAAAGTTCAGTAATTATTCTGTTGTTTAGATTTGTGCCATTGTCCGTGATAATCCGTTCAGGGATGCCGTACCGACAAATGAGATTGTATTTGATGAACCGGGCCACCACATTCTTGGTAACAGAAGCAAATGAAGCTGCTTCTACCCACTTTGTGAAGTAGTCAATAGCGACCAGGATAAAGCGATGTCCGTTGGCGGCAGTAGGTTTGATTTCTCAAATCATATCAATATCCCACATTGCAAAAGTCCAAGGAGCCGTCAGGACGCTTAATGGAACTGGAGGTACATGTACTTTGTCAGCGTATATCTGGCATTTGTCATTCCACCTTTCCACTTGATCTTTCTTCAACAGTTTGAAGATCGGCACACAAGTAGTAGTCATGTGGGCAATAAATCGGGCGATGTAATTCAGACGTCCCAAGAATCCTCTGACTTGTTTCTCGGTACGAGGTATAGGCATTTCTTGAATGGCTTTAACCTTGGCGGGATCAACCTCAATACCTTTGCTGCTGACGATGAAACCTAAGAGTTTGCCGGATCTTACTCCAAAAGTACACTTATTTGGGTTCAGTCGCAACTTGTATTTCTTGAGTCTGTCAAACAACTTGTGTAAATGACCCAAATGTTCTTCCTCGGTGTTGGATTTTGCAATCATGTCATCGACATACACCTCTATTTCTTGATGAATCATATCATGAAATAGCGCTACCATTGCACGTTGATAGGTTGCTCCTGCGTTTTTTAGACCAAAGGGCATTACTTTGTAACAAAAGGTTCCCCAGGGTGTTGTGAAGGTTGTTTTTTCCATGTCTTCGGGTGCCATCTTGATTTGATTGTACCCTGAGAATCCGTCCATAAAGGAGAATACCTTGCATTGTGCGGTATTGTCAACTAGTACATCGATGTGTGGTAAAGGGAAATCATCTTTGGGGCTTGCCCGGTTCAGATCTCTGTAGTCCACGCACATTCTGACTTTCCCGTCTTTTTTAGGTACAGGGACGATGTTAGCTATCCATGGAGGATAACTCACAACTTTTAGGAATCCGGCATTGAACTGTTTTTCAACCTCGTCTTTGATCTTTTTTGACATATCAGGCCTACTCCTTCGTAGTTTCTGTTTGACTGGAGTGCTACCTTCTTTGATTGGCAGGCGATGAACTACGATGTCCGTGTCAAGGCCTGGCATATCCTCATAGGACCAGGCGAATATCTCGACGTAGTCTCGCAGCATTTGAATCAGTCTTTGCTTGACGCTGTGTTCTAAATCAGCCCCTATTTTGACTTCTTTCTTTTCTTCGTTGTTGCCCAAGTTGATGACCTCAATTGGCTCCTCGTGAGGCTGTATGGCCTTGTCTTCTTGTTCTAGCAGCCTTGCAAGTTCTCTTGGCACTTCACAATCTTCCTCACTTTCGTCCTCAGTTTGGTAGATCGGATTTTCAAAGTCATGACGGGCAATAGCAGAATCGTTGTTGACTGGATCCAGAGTGTATGTGAATCTGCAAGTTAATTATGTGAGTGTGTGTGAAGAAAAAACATAGCTATTAGAAGGCGAAGAAAGAAGGAAAAAGGATCACAAAATTTAAATATGCAAGCGTCCCATGATTTTATTGAATGCACATGATCATGATATGATAAGCCCTTATAGAAGGACCAGTGTGCTAAGGCACACGGCTTTTCAAGCTCATGGTTCGATTGTTCAGGAACCACTTTTATCTTTGCACAATATACACAAAGAAAACAGGAAATGGCATTTACTCCTGGTCAAAGGAGATCACATCCTCAGCTTTCCAGTTGTTCAATCCACTGTTGTGAGCAGGGAGTATCCAGCTGTTCCAGTTGCAGTTGTCTTTTTCATCTTCCACAGCATTGATTTCATTAGTGGGAAAATGAGCCGGTGATCCTTCGGGATAAGGGATATACTCTGCTGGATACGAGAGCCCAGGCTGAGATATCTCTGTTGGCTGAGCGAGATGCTCGATAAGGCCGTCCCATGCAGTCGGGATGATGTCTTGAATAGAGACTTGTGCATCTTGGTGAGGAGTGTATGCTGACAGAAAGCAACCCTCGTTATTTGGTATTTCCCTGGCTTTTTCAAGAGCGAAATTGTCATCGTAATGTTCATCCCATCCAGTTGGGACAATGTCCTCCATGGCAATTTGTGAGCTCGGAGGAGCGGAATATTTCACCATATAGTCATATTTGCCGCTGGGTTCTCCTAGCGTGTCCCATACTTCTTTGGGTGGATTTTGATATTGCTCAGTGGCGGGACTTGTGAAAATTTGATCATTTCCAACTTCATCACCCCATCCAGTCGGGGTAAGGTCCTCCATAGCAATATAAGAATTCTGAGGTTCGGCATACTGATAATTATACCCGCCGTTTGGTTCTCCCACAGCATCCCACATTCCCATGGAAATGGGTGGAATTTCATCTGGATATGGCTGAATGATATGGTTCAAGAACACTCCTTCATCTTCAATAGCGTTTACTTCTTGGCTGACGAAGTGTGACATTAATCCTTCAGAACGAGGACTTTGATCATTCTTTTGATTTTCACTATCATAGCCCAGACCTAGCTTGTCAGATTTGTAGGGTATATCGGGAAGCTGTCCCCATACTGTGCAATCACCCTGTTCAATCATGGCTTTGGCATCTTTGAGAGAAGCCATAGTTGTAGTTGGAGTAGCAGGAATATGCTTGGTGGTAGAGACATCTGGAGAGACCACCTCAAATGATTGGCATGGAGTTTCGATGAATTCGTCCTCCAACTCGACATATTTGGAATTGCTTAGGTGACTAACCACATATTCCTCTTCGCCATAGACTGTGACAATCTTTCCTTTTACTGGATATTTTAACTTCTGATGCAGGGTAGAAGTTACAGCGTTTGCCCCATGTATCCAAGGGCGTCCAAGTAAACAGGAGTAGGCTGGGTGAATTTCCATTACGTAAAAGATAGAATCAAAGATTTGAGAACCCACTCTGATTGGGAGATTCACTTTTCCGTATACCGTTCTGGTTGACCCGTCAAAGGCTCTTACCACAACATCGCTTGGTTGTAACACAATTCCTTCGAAGTCAAGCTTTTCTAGTACTGTTTTCGGTAACACGTTCAGAGAAGAACCGTTATCTACTAGCACATGAGATAGAGTGGTGCCATTACATTCAATGGAGATATGTAAGGCTTTGTTGTGATTTTTTCCAGCAGGGGTTAGATCCACATCAGAGAAACCGAGACCATTGCTCACGGTTAGATTGGCAACACAATTCTCAAATTGGTCGACTGAGATCTCTTGAGGCACGTGCGCAGCTTTTAGGAACTTCATCAGGGCTTTGGCATGAGCTTCTGAATATTTTAGCAGAGATAGCATTGAGATTTTTGAAGCAGTGTGCCCCAGTTGCTCAACAATATTGTAATCACTCTTGCAGATGATTTTCAATATTTCCTCCATTTCTTGCTTTGATGGATCCTCAGCAGTGATCTCCACCGGGGTTTGAACTTGTTCAACTTGTGGCTCTTTGCCTCGAGCGTTGACATTTTGATTAGGAACTGGGACTCGGACTGGACCAGCAGCAACATTTGGAGAAATTTCTGGTGAAAAGATTCTTCCACTTCTCGTGATCTTGCTGGTACCCACAATATTACCCACAGTTGGAGTAGTTAACTTTGCGGTCTCTTCAGTCGAGGTACCCTGCTTAACTCCATGAATGTAAACATTAGTGTCATATCCCCATGGGACAGCTTTGTCTGAGGAGTATGGAAATGGAGTTGGACTAGCAATGACTACTGATGCCACTTTGAGTGTAGCAGAAATTTTGAATGGAGCTTGGCAGAGATTTTGAATGGTAAGCTGGAGATCACTGAGGCATCCTCTATTCTTATCCCGTTTGCAAAGACTTCGCACAGCACGTCCATAGAAGGGAGCCTCTCAAACATAATGATACGGCGATCCATCCATTTTTGAATTCCCATCCTCAGATTTTCACAACCATTGGGCAGGCAGGAGCAGTAAAAGCAGTCGGGGTCACATCCTGGGAAGTAACCAGCTCGGATTAGCTTTCCTTTGACTTCGCAGAGTGGAGTTGATAATTCGTTCACATCATAGATGTAAACAGTGTCCAGGATAGCGTTAACAGTTTTGTCATGCTTTGGCATAGGTGCAGTGATGACATTTGGAGTTTCTGGAGGATCGAACTCAATTTCACCAGCATCTATCATATCTTGTATTTTATTTTTCAGGGCCCAGCAGTGATCTGCGTCATGTCCTGGACAGTTTGAGTGATAGGCACATGTCGCATCAGGGCGATAATTCGGAGAGGAAGTGTTGACATTCCTTGGAGGACCTCTTAAGGTGATCAGATCTGCTTTTAGCAAGTGCTGCAATGCCTGAGAAATTGGCATGTTGATTTTGGTGAAATTTCTTCTTGGTGCATCTGGTCGATGCGTATATTTTGGCTGTTGATCTTTTTGAGGTGCAGATGCGGAGATCAGAACTGCCCCTACAGATTGATGCTGCTCACTTTTGCGACTTTTCTGAATTTGTGTTGCATTGACCTCATTTCTCCCGCTGATGGGCCTTTTTGTAGTACCAGAGGAGGAACCTATTTGAATTTTTCCATTTTGAATGCCACTTTCGACACGTTCTCCGGTCAGTATCAGGTCAGTGAAACCTGATGATGAGCTTCCCAGCAAATGGCTATAGAAAGGGCCAGTTAAAGTGCCCATGAACATGTCAACTAGTTCGCGATCAGATAAGGGTGGTTGAACCCTTCCAGCCATATCTCTCCACTTTTGTGCATATCCTTTGAAACTTTCTTTTGGTCCCATAGACATGCCCCTTAGTTGAGTACGGGTTGGCGCAAGATCAGCATTGTATTGGTACTGTTTGTAAAAAGCAGCAGCTAATTCTTCCCAAGTATGAACCTTGGTATTTTCCAGCTGGTAGTACCACTCGAGTTGTGTACCCGACAGACTTTCTTGGAAGAAGTGAATCCACAATTTGTTATCCGTTGTATGAGGTTGTATCTTCCTCACATAGGATCTCAGATGTAGTTTCGGGCAAGAAACTCCATCATATTTTGCAAAGACAGGAACTTTGAATTTTGGAGGGATAACAACATCCGAGATGAGCCCCAGATCATTGAAATCTAAGCCAGGTATTTTTTGTATCTCCATAGCTTTCATACGGTCTTCCAGCTGTTGGTATTTTTCATCATCCGGTTCGTCCCCAGAATGATCATTTTCTTCATTTGAAGAGAGAGAGGGTTTAGCAGAACCCTGGTTGCTTTGATTGTCTTCTTGTTCATCATCACCGACTGTTTCAGGGATCGGTGGCTTTTTGAACTTTTTGACTGGGATTTTGATCTTCCTTTTCAGGTGACTCACGCCTACAGATCCTTTAGGCTTCTTTTTCTTCTTGATTATCAGGGCTTTCAGTTCTTGCTGCCCCTTTGCCAGTTCCAGAATTGCCACTTGAACTTGGGCATTCTGTGCTTCGAGATTCTTGATGCTCATTTCAGATTCCATCTCTTCTGACTGAAATAAACAGCGAGAAGATGAGAAATCCGTCATGTGAACCTGTTATGCAATGTGTATGACTGGATGCCATGTGTATGCAATGTATGAAATGTATATGCAATGTATATGAATGCAATGTATGAAATGTATATGCAATGCATGAAGTGAAATGTGTGTGCAATGTTTCAAGGATCTTAGAGTTTAGATTTGTTAAAGAAGAAACAAACGTTAGTTAATCAATTTATTTCTTTTTTTTTTTGCTTCTTTTTTTTCTTTGCCTCATTTGGGCTTACAAGACAGAAATAAAATAAATGATCCTTCAGGTCTCCCGTGGACGCTTTCTCTTTGCCCCCAGGAATGTGTTGATCTGCTGTTCTTCTTGAAGCTGTCCGGTGAGCTCCAATATCCTTCTCTCATAGTCCTGACAGTATGATTTGAAGGTGTCTCTTTCCTCTTTGAGTTGAACCCAAGATTTTTGCAACTCTTCTAGGTCAGTTGGCATGTCCGGGTGTAGAATAACTTGAGGTTCATATCCTTCGACCTCTGGTTCAATAGTCACAGGTAGAACAGCAGGATATGGCATAAGGAGTTTCTGAGCATGAGTGCGGACCCATCTGAGGTAGGGTTCCATAGGAATAGAATTCCATTGCCCCAGAGTTTTGCTTTCTATTCTATAGACACTGCCCCATGCATGTATGAACCTTCGTCGGTGTCTATGAGAATCATTCTCGTAATCAAACACAATGCCATGGATAATCATGTCATGAGGACCGTTGCTCCTTGCATATCCGAATTGGCGTAGAGCTAAAGAGGGATTGTAAGTGATGCCTCCTTTGATGCCAAGGAGTGGCACATTAGGGTACTCTCCACAATGATCAATGATAGTAATGTCTCTTTGAAAGAAGTTGTTCCACCGGATATCTGAATGAGACAAAGACATAATCCTGCGAGACCAATGCATTCTTTGTTCATTTCTCAACACTGATCGGGGAAGATGAAATGTAAACCACCTAGCCAGTAGTGGTATACAGCACATGAGAGTTCCTCGTTTCTTCATGGTACGAGTGTGTAGAGAATGTAGAATGTCTCCCAGCAATGTTGGTACCGGGTTACGGATTAGGAAAAGGTTGATGATGTGTACACTTATGAACTGGTCGGGATTAGGGAATAAAACCAACCCATAGATCAAAAGTGCCATAACTTCCTCAAAAGCTGGATAACTTTTGTTTTCTAGCAGTAGTCGAGCCTTTTCCAATAAGAACTTGGCAAGTAAACCCTTAACTCCACTCTTTGTTTCCCAATTGGACTCGATTTCTGATTTCCGCAGATGTAAAGCAGCAGCAATGACTTCAGGTTTTGGAATCCTTTCTAAACCAGTGAAAGGTAATTGATTTCGAACAGGCAATCCAATTAGTTCAGAGAATTCTTCCAAAGTGGGTACCAACTGGTAATCAGGAAAGGTAAAGCAATGATGTTCAGGGTCAAAGAACTGGAACAGGACCCGTATCATGTCTTCTTCAAATTTTGAGGTAACCAAATGGAGTAGGTGACCATGCCTTTCAGTGAATTGAACATTCCTGGGGAATTCTGACACTAAGTCTTTTAGTTCAGACGGTACCGTTGAGATGTTGATTCGGATGTAATCTTTGGTGGCGGGAGCCATTACCTGCAAAAACAAAGGTAAACTCTTTGATCCTTGAAGTGTTTGGTGCAAAAATGATATGCTTATGATGCAAACATGTGGCACACAAAAACAAATCAAACAATAGCCTTAGGTTTAAAGGCTTGCATGGAGCTGATAGGTGATACCCTCCCCACTGAAGTTGAGTTGGTTAAAACCTGTCCTAGAATAGGATTCGGGTTCTATGATCCTTGGAAGTAACATCTCAATACGGCGCTCGAGCGGCCGATCAAAATATTCCTCGAGGATAACTAACTTCGATCAATTTCAAAGCTAGCCACTTAATAGGCCACAAGTCAAGTTCAACTAAAAAGGTTCTAAGACAAATTAGTGTTTAATGACATTTCGGAAGCCTAATATACTCCTTGATCGTTTTCAAGGGACATCAGTATAAACCAAAGTATCGCACTAACGATGACTACCAGATCAACCGTATCGGTACATGCCGTACAGTTTCCTTGGTCTATTGTCATATACTTAAGGTATCTCGAGATTCGGGTTAGAATCTTTCACACAAGCAAAATACCCAAGCAAGCCTTTGAAAAATAGAGCAATCAAGTCAATCAATTGAAAACATCGAAGTGATCTATTCTCTTAAGGTAACCCCTTTTGAAAACATTTTGTTTTTGAAAGTATCTCCCCAGCAGAGTCGCCAGTTCTGTGGACCTCCGATTTTTTTTAATACCGGGCCATACCTCTGATCTGTAGAGATACGTGAACTGACTCTTTTTTGTCGCTTAATGCTTTCGCATTTTTTTGAAAATTCACAGAGTCGCCACCGACCTTTTATTTTATCCAATTAAGGAAAGGTTTATAAAAGAAACAGAAAAAAGACCTTTAAGAAATTCTGGGTAAGGGGGTAGGTTATACAAAGGGAAGGTGTTAGCACCCTTTGTATCCATGGTTATCCATGGGCTCTTAAGTTTGCTTAGCTCACTTGTTTTTCGATCACTTTTCAATTGCTCTGAAATTGCTCATATGTGGTTTCAAATACTTTTGTAAATTGAATTTTGTAATGATCCGTGTGTGGATGTATACAAAATGCTTGTTTATCTTTCGAAAGATGTTTTGAAAAGAACGTTAACTTTGTAATAATCCGTGTTTGGATGTATACAAAGTATTGTCTTTTTTGAAAGTTTTGAAAAATCAACAGTGTATGAGAATTTTGTTTGTTTTGATTTGAGCAAGCAAACTAGGAGGTCTACCCTGAGTTGTAAGGTCTTTATCCTATTTCCTTTAAAAATCTATCCTTTCACCGGATATAAAAGCAAGGTTCGATTTTGTACTCAAAACAGTAGAATTTGACTTTGATTTTGAAAGAATGAGAAGGGATTACCTTAAGAGGTGCAAGTGTGATTGTGATTGGATTCAGATATTTATCTTTGAAGTTAGTGATCTAACGGTTCAATTTTATCTTTGACATACACGCAGTTTATATTTGCTGGAAATTAAAATGCGGAAATGTAAAGTGCGGAAAGTAAATCTACGCTATTACATCGATTGTGCAGGAAATGTAAACTAGCCTATTTACATGAATTTGACATCCTATACATTTATCTAGGAATTTAAATTGCAAGAAAAATAAAAGGCATGTTTTTTGGATTTTTTATGATTGGTTTTAATTATAATTAATGCATGATTAATTAAATTAAAATGAAGAAAAAAGATGAAAATAGATTTAAACCTAGAAATTAAGTTTAAAATATGTACAAAATATTTGTCAATTAATTTTAAAACAAAACTAATTTTTTTGGAATTTTTGAAATTGATTTGAAATTGATTTAAGTTAATTAAAACATAATTATGCAAATAATTATACAAATAATTAAAACTTAAAGAGAAAATTATTCAAAATATGTACAAAATTAGTTTATAATATATAAACAATATTTAACATTAAGAACAATTTTTTTTATGATTTTTTGATTGGTTAGAATAATTAAAAAGCAAATATATAAATATATACTAATTAATTATGCAAAATATTGAAATTTTGAAGAAAAATAAAATATTTTTATTTCAGAAAATAATATATTATTTTAGAAGTCTAAAAATATTTTTTGTGTATTTTTTGGATTTTTAAAACTATTTTTAATTAATTTAACAAAGAAATTAAAATAAAATAGAAAATAAAATAGAAAATAAAAGGATACTGATCCTGTGTGGTTTGATTGAGGGAGTATGGTATGCACGCATGATCTGGTGCGTTGGATGAGCCATTAAATGAAATCAGGTGGTCCAGAAATTGAGGCACATGGCTTACGTTACACCTGCAAAACACTTGATTAGAGATAAATTCAAAAAACACGCGCGCGCTTCTGAACCAATGGGAGGAAGACACGTCTTCGTCTTCAACCTTCAGACAAGGCCTTTGACAGCGCTTTTGTAAAAAAGCGCTATAGTAAGTGAACCCTAAATCTGCAAAATAACGAATAGGGGTAAACAAGCATAAAAATCAGGCGCGATGGCACCATTGGATTCGTCTTGTTCCACTGAATGTAACCATGTCCTTAATTTTGCTTAATTTTGGCCCTAATGAAAAACCCTAATTTTGAACTAAGCAAACCCTAAAATGGTATATGATACAAACAACCATTAAAGTCCAATTGAAGCTCCAGAAACGACCAGAGCTTCAAACCAAACACAATTATGCATCTACATCTTGTTAAATGTGCGTGAATTATGAGATATAAGTTGGTTTTAGTTTGAACAAACCGTGGCTTTATATAGCTCGATTCAGTGAAGTTTATGACTTGGAAATGATTGGAATTGTTTCAGTGTAGCTCAGAGATGATGTTTGAATGTTTATTTTATATTGAAATGGACTGAAACTTAAAATTCGAATTTCAAGTTTCTTTGAAAATTACAAGTGGTTACAAGTATGCTATATGCTTATGGATGCTTCTGAACTCGTCTCCCTTTTGTTGCTGAACTAAGATAGCTTATTTATAAGCTATGTGTGCTTAGAATTGAAGCTAATATGTGCTAGTTGCCTTTGTTGAAACTTTGGTTTTTTAATATTAAAAACCTTGAATTCTTGACCAAGTCTTGCTTGCCTTCAATGCACCTGCCTTGCCCTTCAATTCTCTGCAGAAAGATGAAGATTCCTTGGGGTGAGTCATGCTTGATTTTAAGCTACCATTTATCCATGCATTTTCCTTTTAATTTTAATCTTAAAGTAAGATAAAATCATGCAAAAATGGATAAAAAAAGGTATGGGCTTAGTCTTGGTCGTGGGAGGCCCATAGTAACATGGAAATGATGTTTGAATGCTGAAAACTTGGCCCCATTTGGAAAAAATGCCATTTTGAACAATGTTGATTTCATGTATTTTCCCAAAATTTAGCCAACTTCAACAAGGTGTAAATCCTTCAATTTTTGTCATATGAAGGAGATCTTGCACTTTTTGGAAACCTCAAAGAGTCCTCTAACCAATGCCTTTGGTCTCATGTCAAAATGATTTTTGAAGCTCCTTGTGTGTCCTTTTGAAAAAAGTGTCTTTTTGTTGACTTTGAAAATGACCTGTAATGTCTTTGATCATATTTTTCAAATGGTGAATCCAATGACCATGGGATCAATGGCATTTGAAAGATAATTGAATTTCCTTCAAAACAAGCTTTGGTTTGAATTTTTTGGATGAAGGATGAGAGAGTTATGATCAGTCAAAGTTGAGTTGACTTTTCAGGCAAAAACCCTAATTTTGAATCTTAGGGTTTTGTTGATTTTTGATCTTTCCTTGATGAATTATGATCATCCAATGATCAAATGATGAATCCTTTGACAAAATATGGACTTTGACAAAAAATTTCATTTTTGACTGTCTGTTGACTTTTTTGGTCAAACGGGTCGTCTGTTGACTGTTTGAGCTGCTGACGGTGCGTCTGAGTGAATTGAAGTTTGAAAATTTGTATGATGGTACTTTGAGATATATGGATGTGTATGAAATCCATTTGAGCTCTCAAAAACTTGTTGCTCCTGTAAAAACAAGAAAAACCCTAGTCAGGGACTGTTTATGTAGGAGACAGTTAAGCGTACCTGATTTTTGTGCAGTGTTGAGTCTCTGCTAATCGCGTGATATTCAGAAGACTTCTAGAACAAAAATCTTGGAATTTTGAATTGTGAAAGATTGATTTGATTGATGGTACAAAACACTGAGAATTGTACTGCCAGCAGTTTGGCTGTCAACTGACTGTTCAGGTATTGATGTAGCAGTTAGAGTGAAAAATCAACAGTCAAAGTTAATTTTCTTTTTTGTTGTTTTTTGTTTTTGTTTTATGTGAAAAATGAAAGTTTATTTACATGACTTGTTAGAAAAACACAGACATAATAAATAACTAATATTTACGGTATGCGGGCAAAATTACCGATAATAACCCTGAAAATCATTTAATGCACAGAAATAGGAATATTTGACTGGCAGAAAACACACAAAATATTATCTTAGTAATTAAGCAATATTATGACAAATAGTACAACATTTAATACTGACAGTACAAATATCACATACTATATTGAACAGTACGACGAATAAACGGTACATTTAAGAAATAAGAAATACGGCAAATTTTAAGAATGACGATTAATGACCCATGCTATGAACAATAACATGTAGATGATTGGGAGTGCAACCATTGCAGGTCCACACTCTTCAGGACTATGCAGGCAGAAGAAAGTCATGATCACCGTAGCAATGGTGATGACTGTAAGAAACAGTGTCTCTATCCACTTTGCCATTCTTGTCAGGGAAGAAGAGAAAATAGATATGAGATAGGAATTTGAAAGATGAGTTGGAATTTGATGTGAGATTTTATGGAAGAAAATGAGAGGTATTTATAGAATGGAAAGAAGGAAAGAGACGTTGGGGAATGATGTGATTCCGTACAAAAGGAAAATTTGAGTGGAAGTAAGATTTGAAAGAAAGTGTATGATAGTGTTGGAAAAAGGAGAGATTTGATTTTTGAAAAAGGAGATTTGAAAAGATTTTTGCAAATAATGGAATATAGTACAAAAATTAGTGGGAAACAAAAGATAATAATAATCTACTTGTTACCAGTACAGTCTGAGTTTCCTGATTCTGCGCCTGCAAAAAGATTTAACTCTGTACCAATTGTGTCAGTACCATTTATCTGTAAATAAATAAATAGCATGTGTGAAGTAATAAACAGTATTTGGTGTTTGCGTAAGAATAAATTCAACTGCAAGCCAAATTACTGTATAAGAAAGATTCTAAAAACTAAGTATTTCATATGTCAGGATATTTGTTGAAATAAAAATCCATGATTATATGAGACCCTTAATTTTCAGATTGGAGTTTTCTTGAAAAATATGTGGGCAAATTTTGGGGTATAACAGCGTGACACTTAAATATAACAGCATCTGCTGTCAAATACTGATGTCATGACATCGAGCATGACATCCATAAGATACACCATGTTTTACCACAAAATGCAGCCAACTTAAAAACATCTACAATCTCCCCCTTTGGCAAATTTTTGGCTAAAACATTCTTGTCACCATATCCGAGAAACACAGCAGCAGGAAACAACTAACAAACTACCAGATATGCATAATTGCTAATACACATCATAACATCAGACCTGCTGAACAAGTTCCACAAACTACACTATCACATAACATGCATATACCAGAGAAAACTTGTTCTAAAAACAGCAACAAAAACATAATCTGGGTGACAATCACGTCTCCCCCTGTTTGGCCATAAATGTTGCCAAAGAAACTGACATCTCCCCCTTAAAAGTTGCTCTTCATAACATGACCACTTCTCCTTCTGTCATGCACACAAAAAAACACCACCTGATAATCTTCAAATACCACTGCGCCACCAGCTAGATCAGTCACACACATTTGGAGACCTACATCCCCATCCCATTACAAGATATAATCTTCCATAGATAGCTCAGAACTTCTACCACAAGCTCCAAGAGATAAATAGAAAACATCTCCTTTTTGTCTTCAACTTATTACTCTTCTGCCCAAAAGTATTCTGTCTAAGACTATCCTCAAGAATAATCAGCTGCCACATGTTGATAATCTTGATTCTTCGAACCCACTTTTGAGATAAACCAAATGCCACTGTTTGATTACCTCCTTCATGAATCTTCATATGAAACAGTCAAATGCCACTTTTTGATTTCTCCAGGTTTATCAGACTTCTCTCAAAGATATTCTGACCCTTCAAGTGAAACTTGAACTTCAAGCTACATGTTATAAAAACAAGCTTAGATTTTCTAAGACAAGAACATGTAACATCTTCTCTACCCAACAATTCCAAAGAACTGTATTGAGAGCGATCTTTTTGAAGTATCCAATCTTCAACTCTGTAGATCTTCTTATCTTAAGTTTATGTGCCACTTCACCAACTAAGATTCTGATGTTGAACCAAATGTCAAAACATTGTGTTTTAACATCTAGCTGTTGAATTCAGTTCCTTCTTCTGCCACTTGAAAGAACTTCCTCCCTTCATAGAACCAGAGTTCAATACTCTCATAGACTTGATTGTGAAACCAAGTTTGAGTAAGTAACCTCCATTCTGTAGTTATGCAGTTATGTCATCCAAGCTCACACTTTGATGAATCCCTGCTTCTTCTCCAAAGACATCAGACACTCCAATGCATGAGTCATCAGAAGGACTAGTTAGAGACTAACCCTCTAGCTGTACCAAGGATGCCACTTCCTTGAGCAAAGTTGTTTCCATGATGTCAAGAATACTGCCACTTGTTCTTGACTCCACAGTGTGCATTAGCCAATGCACTTCCTTACCTAGATCATAAACTGATTCAAGTAACCACCATCAAGATTATGATGTCTTCTTCTTCTTGTACACTCTGAACATGTTTCTTGCCAGGAAACCTTTTTCAGAGAACATATGCTTCTGCTGCCACCAAAGAGATAGATCTTAAAACAAATGCACTATCCTTACTGTATAGGGTCTTGAAGAAGAGATGTTCCAACATCTTTAAGAGCATCAGTTGTCTTGAACTCCAAGGATAATCAATTAAATACTTGTACTTGTCACAAATAGAAATTGATCTTAAATCCTTTCCCAATTAGATTCACCTTGAGAGAGATGAATCTTTACTTACACATGTGTCACACAACAACCAGAACCCATATGACACAGGTCAACATCCAACTAAACACTTGGATTATCCATTTACAAACATAGAGAACCAGACCCCTATTTTGGATAATTCATAACACAAGACAGTCAGTGCTCATGACTTTAGAATGATGGACTATCCATAGAGACATTAGACCTCTATAGAATGACTTAGAACACAAGAAACAAAATGTGTTCATGACTCGAAACAAGACTCTAAAAATGAAAAGAATATCTTTACAAAACAACTGCAAAGAATGACCTCAGACTTAACAATGTCTGAACATTACCCTTAAACCCTATGATTGTCACAATTTGACAACCATAACCTAGACTCTAGACTTTTCTCATATTCGAAAGAGGAACATGAGGGACTCAAACAAGACTCAAACAAAACGAAAAGACTCTATAAACATGAGCAATTTAAACAACATTCCTGGACTTTAACTAAAGTCTCAATCAAGAGATGTTATTTGAATAAGAACTGCATCAGGTGGATATGTGCATAGGTTGGAACATGCACTTTGTCAGAACAAGTGATACACACCATCAATACATGTTTCTAGATGATAATCCAAAGAATGATCCTTGCTGGTTTTCAAGGATAAAACATGTCTTGAGTCATGTTCTGACATCTTAAATGACATTGTTCTTCTGGCTTAAAGATTAGTATTTGAGAGACTTTCCATTAGATTAGAAGCAGAATAACATTGTCTTTGCTGATCTTCATCCTCTCATACTCCCCCTGAGTTATATAAATTTAGGACATCTTTGATGTTCATCCTTGAAGCATCCTCTATTTGGAATTTGTGACAGTTTCCAAATTTAGAATCTTCAGTTTGCTTGCTACACAAGATTCAGATTGCCACACTCTGCAACTTGAAGTAGAAGAAACTATAAGTATATAACCATAAATTATACTTCACCCCCTGCCAATATAGCGAGTTTCGGTTTCGCCCCCTTGAATGTTTTTTTTACCAAACGCCCCTTATAAAACCTAAAACCTGGATTTACCAAACCCTTTTACCACATTTCCTGACTGGGCTTTGACTTGCTGGATGATGTGGCAAAAGGGTTGTATAAATAATTAATTGAGTTATATTTAACCACTAATACAAAATAGTTTCCACCACCACCACCACCACCACCTTCACCATAACCAACACCACCATATCCTCCTCCTCCCAACGACTAAAGATAGCACCTCCACCTAAAGTTTTAGGGTACAGTAACAAACTAGCCAACGTCAAGGCACCTGAAAAACAAAGCCGCCAACCATTTATCAGCAAGTTGCTTTTATATATGTTTTCCTATTATTAAGAACTAGTGGGAAGGACCAGAAATTAGCTGCACACATGCACATGTACATTAATACAGACACGGGAAATAAAAGAGATACCTTCTTGACTAAATCCACAGATAAATAAATTGTTAGGGTATGTGCCAGCAGCTATTTCCTTGTCAATCGTAGCATGAACATTGTAAATCCACAGATAAATAAATTGTCATTTGATAAGATCAAGAGCAGCATCCTGAAGAGGATAAAACTAATTGCACAATTTAATTTGCTCAGGAAAAAAATATAAAATAACATAATAATTGATCAGGTTTAAAAGCTGTAAGCATAACTCTAATGACATAGAAGGAAGTTTCATGACTTTTATTGCCCCACTTTTCCCCTGAATTGCTTTTCATCAAATTGGACAATTTATGATAATTATCCAACATCAACATTATAATATTCTAAGCATAAACTAGAACCATTATTACTAAATAAAAACATTGTACAAAGAATAGTAGACCTGCAATCCTGGCTGCTTTCTCAAGTTAACCATAGCAGAGAGTGAAGAGAGTGAATATAGGTAGATGAAGAGAGTGAATATAGTGAACTAGTGATATTATGATTTTATATGGTTAGGTTAAGTGAATGTTAGGGTTTCGAAATATAAATTGTTTGACCAAAACACGAACACCGCGATCAAGAGCAAACTCAACAACCCTCTTCACATCCTCCACCGTATAGTAGTTTCTCGAAGTGTCCAGCGTTAGACCTCGATGAGCAAACAGAGGCGCGTCGGTGACATGACATGCACTTCAACAGGCACGCGCGTTGGGTTCCCGTATGTGAGTTGTGAGAAGGTTTCCATCCCGCGCATTGCTCCCCATGGTGTTGAGGCGGTGAGGGTTGCGTTGGGAGTGGTGATTGTTAGCGTGTAGGATTCGTCTGTGGCATGGGTGAGTTCGGCGGTTGGGTTTGTTACGGTTACAATTAGGGATTGTAGAGGAGGGAGGTTGTTGTTGTCGTTTGTTGTTGGGTGAGTTAAGGGACGGTGGTGTTCTGTTTTGATGAGGTTTGTGTAGCGGGATATGGCGGTGGAGAGGTGGTTGTTTTGGTGTATTGATTCTGCTATTAATGTTGTTGAAAATGAAGAAAGAAGCAGGGACAATGATAAGAGTAGTGAGCCCAGTCAGCGCCACCGTGTCCACTAACACATTGTCCAGTCAGCAAGCGTGGTAAGAAGGAGTGGTAAATCCATGTTTTGAGTTTTATAAGGGGCGTTTGGTAAAAAAAATATATTCAAGGAGGCCAAACCAAATCTCGCTATATTGGCAGGGAGTGAAGTATATTAAACCCTACTTTTAATGTGTAAACTGATTATATACTTAGATCAAATGAAGTGAATTTGAGATACATTGAACTTTTCTCCCCCATCAATAACTAAATGTATATGTTACATCGATATAAATCTAAATTCAACATGTAATAAACTATACTGAAACTTCCTCCATATGTATATTCTGTCAGCGTCACTCTCAAAAAACAAATAGTACTAGTTCATATAATTGTGTTACGTCACACTCAATTTTATTTTCATAACAAATAGACACATAAACAACCCAACCGACGAAAAAACAAAATAGAAAAACAGCAAAGGGTAAAGTCGTCATTTCCTACATCCACCTCAGCTGTCGGTGCAAACAAGCCTGGTTGTTCCTTACTTCAAAGCCAGTCTGTTCTTACTTAAACATCCGCCCCACATTTTCCACCAACACTCTCTCCACCGTCCGATCAATCCTCCACCGTTCAATCAAAACCACATATAAACTCATTCAACCACAAACACTAAACACTTTATTACCAGCATTTCGTTTCATTCATTTTCTCATTTCTTCAGAGAAGATGAAGAAACAAAACGCAGTCGTTTTGTTACTCGCGTTCGTTATTCTAACCACCGTGAGCGGCGAGGATTCGAACCCTAAGATTCAAGTGAAATACAAGCGCGACAAAAAGTACTGTACGCAAGGCTGGGAATGCAAGGATTGGTCGATTTACTGTTGTAATTTGACGATAAGCGATTATTTTCAAACGTATCATTTCGAGAATCTGTTTTCGAAGAGGAACACTCCGATAGCTCATGCGGTAGGGTTTTGGGATTATCATTCGTTTATTAATGCGGCCGCGCTTTTTGAGCCGCAGGGGTTTGGTACTACCGGGAATAAGACTATGCAGATGATGGAGATTGCCGCTTTTCTTGGACACGTTGGATCCAAAACCTCTTGTAAGATTTTTTATTTTTTTAGATTTTGTTTTATTTTTAGTAAATATCTTAATTTAGTAAATTTAGTTATTAATTTTTGTAGGAATGTAGCAATTTAGTCTTTGATATTAACGATATTTGAAAATGATATATGAAATTGCGAAGTGTTAATCGGATTTTCCTTTGGTAGTTTTTGATAGTTGATTTTGAAGTGGAATTGAGAAGAATTTAGATCTGAGGCTTTAGGATGTTTGTAAAGTTGGGTAAACTGAATTGTTGTGGACTGATTGACTAAGATTGGGTGACTTTGAAGTTCTATAACTTTGAATGTCTGCTGCAGATCTTGATTTCATATGATGTTGAGAGAGATGATGACGTCTTAAATCTTATAGGGTTTTATTTATATAACGATTGTGGTGGTGCGATTGCGTAAAGACTTTAGCGATTTCGGTCAGTATATGTGTTGCACTGATTGCAGTCGTCGCAATATGAATTAATCCCAATTCGTTATTAATAGCGGCATTGGTATCAGCATCTAATAATACCAATTTTCCGCGGCTGTTTTTGCGGTATCAGGCTGTTTTTTATAACCTTGTAGGAATATGGTTGCTAGTGATTATCTAAAAAATTGAGTTGTTGTCGACTTCTTCTTCTTGATTTATGATTATGATTGATCATACATACATAAAAGCTAAAAAATAGAAGAATTTACATAATTTAATTAAGACATGGTCATAAGTTCATAACTAATACTAAAATTGGCTACCAATGTTCAAACTTGATATAAAGCAAGTGAGTTATAGGGTAAAATGACAAAAATCCTGAAAGAGCGTAGGGAATGGCTATAAGTTGAGGGTATTTTTTTGGATATTTAAAGGCTCCTCACTGTAGAGGCCTAGTAGCCGCTACGGCTTCTACTGGAAAAGTGCAACATAATGGGGTTTCATGGGCGGCATGACGGCCAACTATTGACTACCTAGATAAAAATGTGTTTAGTGAATGTTCATTATTTTGATGGATCTGAATTAGGTTTATTATTTGTACAGAAGAACTTGAATATCGTTGAAGTGATTGATTTGCTCTTGTTGTAACTTTGACAATTTGAAGGCTTATTGTTCTTGTAATGCTGATGCCAGGTGGTTATGGAGTGGCAACTGGAGGACCTACAGCTTGGGGTCTATGTTACAATCATGAAATGAGTCCTAGCCAAACATACTGTGATGACTATTACAAATTAACATACCCCTGCACTCCTGGAGCTGAATACTACGGACGTGGAGCCATTCCTATTTACTGGTACGTACATGTCTTTCACTACTAAAAACTTACAATAGAAAGTTCGCAATATCCCTGACAAGAGTACCAAGTTAATCTGATCTGTTGAATGCTAATATTTAACCTAACTTGCAAGATTATTGGTTTATCTGTGGTGTTACAATCGATGATGAGCGTAAGCAGCATGTTTCTTCATGTGTTTAGACTGCACAAAATTTCTAGGAAGATTTAAACCAGCATTTCATGCTCACTTCTATAAAAACCAGTTGTAGTTATTTGTTATGGAGCTGGTTTCACTTGACATGTCGAATTGGTATTAAGAGAAATATTGGCCTTGTTTATCAGTGTCTTGAAAGAATAACATATTTTATGACTCTGCTTATTGTTGCCATCAACATAGGAACTACAATTATGGAGCTGCTGGAGAAGCTCTGAAGGTGAATCTCCTTGACCATCCAGAATACATAGAGCAGAATGCAACCCTTGCTTTCCAAGCCGCAATATGGAGATGGATGTCGCCAATCAAAAAGGCACAACCCTCTGCTCACGATGCCTTCGTCGGTAACTGGAAGCCAACCAAGAACGACACATTGGAGAACCGTGTACCTGGTTTCGGTGCTACAATGAACATTCTATACGGTGAAGGTGTTTGTGGACAGGGTGATGTTGACTCGATGAACAACATCGTTTCCCATTTCCAATATTATCTTGATCTTCTCGGTGTCGGTCGTGAACGAGGCGGGCCCCATGAAGTTCTTACCTGTGGTGAGCAGCGTCCTTTCAACCCAAACACCAAAACTGCATCATCTTAAATTAGCTATATTGTTGTGTTGTGCCTATACCTTTGAAAACGGTAAGCTAATAAGGAGTTCTTAAAAAGTTATTGGCAACAATGCAATAATTTTGAACTGTGTGGAAGTGTGCGAATTCTTTATAGCTTTTGTTGTGTAGAAGTCAAGTCATTTGTAATATCATTATACTTTGTGAGAAATCTGTATCTGGTATATAACTACATTATGGATATTTTGTGTAAATTTGAAGTTGTTTATTTCAAACAAAATCTATGTGTTTATTAGTGGCCAACAATATAAGGTCTTGTTTATTTTCTCAAATATATTCAATTTGATTTTATAAATTTATGTTGATTTTAAATTGTTATTTAAGATATAAATGTTATTTCTTTATTATTTGAATTGACATTATGTTTGGTAAAACTAATATAGCAGTAATTAGTTGAGTAGGAATTATACTTGTAAGAGAAGAGAAAACAGGTTGAAGATCTACTTGATAGAAGAACATGTTGTGTTGAAGTGTTTCAACATTTGGAAGCAACATGTCAAAAAGATGTCGAAACATGTTTAATTCGACATCACGCCTGAATCAGAACTGTTGATTGAATCTGACTCAATAATTAACAGCAATGAGAATATTACTAATCAATACTCCCTCTGTCCTAAAATAAATGTCACATTTGTAAAAATTATTTGTCCCAAAATAAGTGTCACTCTTAGTTCTCAATACAATTTTAGTTTTTATCTTCCAATTGTACCCTATAACTAATACTCTTTATTTATTATTTCTCTCACATTACATTAATGATGATAAGAATACACTAATAACAAATAAGGATAATTTGGTAAAACTGTCATTCTCATTCATTTATTACATTTTCTTAATATGTGTGAAAGTGTCAACTATGACACTTATTTTGGGACTCAGAGAGTTTTATGCAATCATAGGTGGCGCATGAAATATCTGGAAGAATCAAATCAGAATATGTTTGAATAAAAACTTTATAATTTTGGAGATTTATTTGGAAGATTTGATTGAAGACCTATTTTGTAGGAGAATCTTTTGGAGATTTGTTACAACATATTTGCTGTAATTAGAAGCCCCAATTCCAATTGGGTAATAGGTTATAAATAGAAGCATTGTAACCTAGAAAACTGAAGTCAACCACCATGTAAAATATAAGGGTTGTGTTGGTCGATGAACCACCCGGTTTGTGGGATGGTCATCGTGTTCTCACTCAGAAGCTTGTAGACAATGAGTTGAGTTATGTTCTTAGAGGAAGCTTTTAAGCAACTCCAAGATGGTGCTCTTAGTCTAGAGTCAAGACTGGGTATGGAGGGAAGTGCGGCTTCCTGTCCGGCATAAGAGTGTGTCTCCTCTTCATGGAAGCGTGTCTTTTATTATGTGAATACAGGATTGTGGAAATTAGGTCGTTGGTACAACTCCTGGGACTGGAAACTGTACAACATCACTGAGGTGATTAGAAGTGGAATGAAGATATTCCATATCCAGGGAGGACCTAGGTAGAGATTGCATTGGGTAGGGATTAAGTGAGAAGTTGTAAACGAGGGAGTTTAGCTTTAAATTGATACTACTGATAGTGGATCTCATTCTTGGCTTGGTATGCCCTCAGAGTAGGTGTGTTTGTCACCGAACTGGGTTAACAATTCTTGTATGCACTTTACTTTTCAGCAACTACTTTAATTGTCTTTATCTTGCATATGTTGTTGATAATAGACTAGATGTCTCGACATCCTATTGGACATCTGAGTTTTGCTATATCAGAATTTTAATTGGTATCAGAGCAGGCATCCTGTTCTATCTCTGGATGAGATCCTGGGAAGATACTTTCTGGTTCATGTGCAAGAAAGATAGTTTTGCTGAAAAGTTGTATGGACTTGGTCAGTTCATATCTTCAGTGCTTCTACAACTACTCTTGATCACTTGCGCGTTACCCAGGTGGAGCCAAGATTCAAATAAAAATGGTGAGTAGTCACAATTTATTATAAAAGATATAAGAAAATATTATTAGTTACGAACAACTTCATCATATAATAATACATACCGCTCATCAACACATCACACTCATCGATACATCATAATAGAACATAGACATCTTTTATCATCAAAATATCATATAATCACAGAGCTCGCAATTATCGTCACATCACAACCCATCATAAAAACAAAAACACACAAATAATCCCGCTCCGTAACACGGTTTACTAAAAGAGTTTACATCATACATTTTCATACATGGGATGTCACACGACATCCAAACATGTATGATCAACTTAGTTGAGATTCACACGGCATCTAAACACATCTGAACAGCAACACGGTGGAATACATTCATTCAGAAAAATACAATTATTGTCTCATAATAACTTCACTTTATTGGAAAACTTAGGCATAAAAGCCAAACATCACATAAGAATAACAAAACAAAATAGAAGAATACAAGTATCTTTCGAAAAACATAAATCAAAATATTCCTTAGTGTTTACATGACCAGAGCACGACTCAAAACCCGAAATGCAAAAAAAGAAGGAAAGTAGCTTCTTCAGCTTTCCAAGCACAAGTACCAACTCTAATCTTTGGTACCTGAGCGATGCCGTTATAAAACATCATTCCAACAAAAGGGTGAAAATTCACATCACTATAAAAATTATATAATAACATATAATGAATAACATACACACACATTATGAATTCACCACACTTCATATAATTCACATACATAGCATCACTCCATCATAATACTATTTTCAATAATATAATCAAACTTCACAATTTCAGAAAATGCATTCTTTGCACACAATTCACAATTCGACATTTTCACATAAACACAATGTGACTCAATGCAAGACAATGCAATACTTATGCATGTGGTACCAATCACCTGTTACTTTATTTGGTTTTTACATTTAAACTGGGTCCGTCCCCTAGACCAATAACACAACAAAAAGCCCATTCCCTAAAGATTTAAAACCCCACTCTATATTTGGGACAAGTCACTCGCTCCCACAGAACTAACGAAGATCGCCTCTTGACCAAATAATGCATGTGCAATTACAACAATCATATGCAATTAAAACGGTTTCCTAATCTTAACATTCATGCATATCCTGTTAGACACTGGCCTAAGGATCTAGAGGGGGGGTGAATAGATCTCACAGAGTTTTTCGGAATTATTTCGAACTAAGGCGAAAGCGGTTCTGAATCGACTTGCGTCTATTCCGGACCGTTATTGCAAGGGTCGTATATGTGACAAAACCACAAGATAATTGAGATTAACGATGAAATGATATGTTATCGAATCAATATGTTTCACTATAGAAAATCGATTAACTTCTGATTTGATAAACTTTGATTTGCAATGCAGTAATAATGAAAGAAGCAAAAACACAAACACTTGGTGATAATGATCAAATTGATGGTGATTCAATGTGTGATGAATTGTGATGTTTATACAAGTTCTTAATTCACAATTTTAACACTCGAATCGTTGATCAATTTGCAATTATAACCAAATATGAACAGAACGAAAATGAAAAGATAAAAGCGACAAGAACACGATATTTGTTTAGGCAGTTCATCGATCGTCCTCGCTACGACTACGTCTGCCCCCAATTCCAAACTGAAATTAGGAAATCTTCCATTAATGTTGAAAGCAGTTTATACAAAGAAGATAACAAAGCGATAAACAATAAACCAAATTTGTCGATCCTTTGAATCTTCTTCCCCCTTAATCTTGAGCCAGATCAAGGTCTTCCAAGAGCTTCACTTTGATCCCTTTCTGCAGTGTCTTGAATTGCTTGAACACTTGTTCTTCAATCTTCACACTCAACTGGATCCTTGATGAAGCCTCTTGATAAAAACCCCCAAAATTCACCAATCTTGGAGGACAAAACCCTCAGATTTTATTCACCAAAAACCCCACAAATCTTCACCCACTAGGAATCTTCAATTCCGTTCCATGGACGTTATCGATCTTGAACGCAAGCCCTCAATGCAAAAATGATTGTGTGTAGTTGTGTTGGAGTTGTGTCGATGATCGAAGATGAGAAGCCTTTGTGTATCTTTCAGTTGTTGGTGTTAAGAAACTGCAATAATGAACCTTGGACAATATATATGAGAGCTAATCAGTTGGAGCAGAGAAAACCAGAAATTTTGGCATTTTTGATCAAATAGGTCGACCTCTTGTAGTGCTTAGGTCGATCTAACAGAGTTGCATTTGCTTTGAATAACATTTGTTCCCAGTTAGGTCGACCTGTTAAGGAAGTAGGTCGACCAGAATCTTCTTCAGATACGTTTTGGGGACTTTTCTTCAGTTTAGGTCGACCTAGTTGTTGTGTGGGTCGACCTATCAGAAGGATGTGTAAATTTCTCCACTTTAGGTCGACCTTGGTTGGGAGTAGGTCGACCTGACTGCTGTTTTTCTGAGTTCTTCTTGTTTTACTTGTATTGAGTCGACCTATATGTATAGTGGGTCGACCTGCTCTGTCTTGAGTGACCAATGCTTGCTTTTCTTTGAGTTCTTCTGCTTGTGCCTTGTTGCTTGTTTGCTTGTGGAGTTTGCCATGGATCAAAAACACCTTTGTGAGTGTGATCTTGTATTCACATACTCCCCCATTTTGATGATGGCAAACCAGTTGCAAAAAGCTTCGTCAGCAAGTAGTGATAGCTCCCCCGGACTTGTATGTGTAAGCTGAAGCTTCTTCATACTGAGCTCAAGCTCCCCCGTACTCTCAGCACCTATCTCCCCCTTTGACAACATCAAAAGAAATACAACAACGGGACAATAGAAGCGAGTAGCGAGATAAAATAGATATAACGCTAGCATGACATAGTATAATAGATAAAGATAGGTAGAAATAGCATAAGAACCAAACATATTTAAAGGTACACTTTAACATACATAATAATCCAAGAGATTAAAAAAAACAAAGTACGACAACATATAGCAATTTGAACATAATGATAAAGAAATGAAATGCAATGACATGATGGTATGATAGAGAATGCATCCTAACGCCTGCCCCTTCTTCCCCTTCCTCTTTGAAATGTATGAGGACAATCTTCTTCAACTTGTTCCAACAGATCAAGCACAGAAAGATTGAGGGTATTGAAGCTTTGGCTTAGATTGGCATGACGGTGCAATGCCGTTTCCTCAAATTGATTATGTCTTAAAGTGGAGTTGGATGCAAATGTCTCAAAGTCAGTTTTGTGGTCCTGAACCAAGCCATATAACGATTGATATTGTCGTTGTTGTTCGTCATAGCGGTCTTGTTGAAGCTGTTGCATTTGTTGGAATTGGAGTTGATGTGTGTCGAAGTGCTGTTGTTGTAGGAGTTGCATATTCTCTAACATGGATATGATGTTGGTTTGATCCGGCGGAGGCGGAGCTGTATATCCCCAAGGGATATCCTCTTGTTGAGGAGGAACATATCTCCAATTTGCATCTGTATCTTGTGGAACATCTTCCATAGGGTGATCATCATCATTTGCATTGTCTTGATCAAATCCTTCTTCTTCATTTCCTGCAATGTGTCCAAACTCCATGGGATCATCATAATTGTAAATAACCTTCCTGGTTCCCTTTTGAATGAGATAGTAGGTTTTCCTAACTGGATTCCAATGGTATCCCATAAGGGTCAAGGTTGTTTGTGAGAATTCTTGAGATTGTTGCATGCGGATGTAGTGCAAGTGATCAAGCCTCATGCCGAAATGGTTGACAATTGTTTGAATTATTGATCCATAACACATGGCGGTAGTTTTCTGTTGGACCTCATGAAACTTAGCAGCTAGAAAGTAAGGCCAATGTACACGCGTTCTGTTTTGCAGCAGATACATGAGCACAACTTCATTTCGTTCAATTCTTGAGTACCCTCCTGCTCTTGGTCGAATGATTCTTGAGATGACCCAATTTAGGAGCCTAGGATCTCGCTTCAGGTGACCGGCTGTTATTGTTTCATTTGGTTTGTCAAAGACGGAAGGGTCTTTGAGGATAGATTTCATGTAGGCCACATGGTCATAGTTTCCCGGTACATCCCGAACAATTTTTCGTTTCATCTGCCACTTCTCAAAATTTTCCCTACAGTCAGGATGAACAAGAGCACTTACCGGTTGAGAAGATGAACTAGTAGCAACTTCCTTTCCCTTTCTTGATTTTGGAGGCATGTTTGTTGAGTAGGAGAGTGAGAGAGAAGATTTGTGACAGAGTTTGCACTTGAGGAATTAGGGTTGGCCGTACAAATGGTATGCAAATGAGCAAAAAGAGGTAAAAGAGATGATTATGTATGAGTGGGTATGGGTCGGGTCGACCAACAGACCCAATTTGGGAAATATTTGTAGCAGTAGGTCGACCTAATTTAGGGCTGGGTCGACCTAACAGAGAAGCCTTTAAAAAAATGCAGATTAGGTCGACCTAAAAGAAGGGTAGGTCGACGTAACTAGGCATTTTAGTTTAGATGTTGGAAAATGACTTGTGTAGGTCGACTCAGAGGCAGATTAGGTCGACCTAAATTCCAAATATTTGTGAAAATGCTCTATATATGATGTGTTTATGCCTAGTTATTTGCTTGTATGTTTAGAATATGATATGCTATGATTAAAGATGAAACACATACATGAGTAAGAAAGATATATGTATGAAGTTACTATAAGCATGTTAATTGATAGCATATTATAGCATCAATGATATTTTTGGAAGTGAACAACAACCATGTTACCGCCTTCTCAATATGTAGGTGTCCCCGTTTAGTGGAAGCCTTTAGGCAATGTGGAATGATTCCTGGCTTGATGAAGAACTACCTTTACACTAAGAGAAATGTTAGCTTGAGAATAATCAATATATATATATATATATATATATATATATATATATATATATATATATATATATATATATATATATATATATATATATAAAGTAAAGGAATAATCTTAAGTGAAACAAATGTAATTAGCCCAAATTAGAGATATCGAGTATCCCTAATTCTTTACGAATATTGAAGTATTGCTCCGTTGCTAGAGGTTTGGTGAAGATGTCAGCTAGTTGCTTCTTGCTCTCTACATGTTCAAATATGACGTCTCCTTTCTCTACATGATCTCTTAGGAAGTGATGCCTTATTTCGATATGCTTGGCTCGTGAGTGTAAGACACGATTCTTACTCAAGTTTATGGCACTTGTGTTGTCACACATGATAGGTATACGATCAAGCTTAATACCAAAGTCAAGAAGTTGTTGCTTGAGCCATAATATCTGCGCACAGCAGCTTCCGGCAGCTACATATTCTGCCACAGTAGTAGATAATGCAACCGATACTTGTTTCTTGCTATGCCAACTTATCAATGAATTTGAGAATAGATGACATGTTCCACTGGTTCTCTTTCTATCGGATTTGCAGCCAGCAAAATCTGAGTTGGAGAATCCTACCAAATAACACTCATTTCCCTTCGGATACCATAGGACATATGTAGGAGTACCACGTAGATATCGCAGAATTCTTTTGACAGCTTTTAAGTGAGATTCCTTTGGACAAGATTGATATCTTGCACACATACACACACTAAACATGATATCTGGTCTTGAGGAAGTAAGGTACAATAGTGAACCTATCATACCTCGGTACAATTTCACATCAACCTTTTTACCTTTCTCATCTTTGTCTAGGTTAGTATTTGTTGCCATGGGTGTGTCAATCTCCTTCGCTTCACTCATTCCAAATCTTTTGAGCAGCTCTGTGCAGTATTTAGTTTGACTTACAAACGTTCCATGACTGAGTTGCTTGATTTATAGGCCAAGGAAGAAATTTAGCTCACCCATGAGACTCATCTCAAATTCACTCTGCATAAGCTTAGAAAATTCTTTGACAAGTTTTGCATTAGTCGACCCAAATATAATATCATCTACATAAACTTGGACTAAGAGTACATCTTTATCTTTTCTTTTAATAAAGAGAGTAGTATCAACTTTACCCCTAGAGTACCCTTGGCTAAGAAGAAATTTGCTCAAACGTTCGTATCAAGCCCGAGGGGCTTGTTTGAGACCGTATAGAGCACGTTTCAGCTTATAAACATGAGTTGGATGCATGTAATTCTCAAAGTCGGGTGGCTGAGCAACATAGACTTCTTCATTTATATAGCCATTTAGAAAGGCACTTTTAACATCCATTTGGAATAGTTTGAAGTCTTTTGAACAAGCATAGGCAAGTAAGAGGCGAATAGCTTCGAGACGTGCTACAGGAGCGTATGTCTCTTCATAATCAATACCTTCCTCTTGATTGTAACCTTGGGCAACTAATCTAGCTTTGTTTCTAGTAATAACGCCGTTTTCATCAAGTTTGTTACGAAAAACCCATCTAGTGCCGATTACTTGATGATCTCCCGGATGAGGGACTAAGTCCCAAACATCATTCCGTTTAAATTGGTTTAATTCCTCTTGCATGGCCATTAGCCAATGCTCATCAAGTAATGCGTCCTTAGCGTTTTTCGGCTCAACTTGTGAAACGAAAGCAAAATGATGACAGAAGTTACTTATCTTTGAGCGTGTTGTAATGCCCTTTGAGATGTCTCCTATTATGTTGTCAATTGGATGGTCTTTCACATTTGTCCAGGCCTTAGGAAGTTCTTCATTGTTTGAGATGCTCTCTTTTTCATTTTCATCATGAGACTCATCTTTCTCTTTCTCAGCATCTTTCTTTACAGTATTTTCATTTTCGTCTTCCTTATCTTTGACAATATCTTCAGTGGATGGACCTGCACCATTAAACGAAAGACCTTTCTCGACATATTTTGTATAAGATTCATCAAAAGACACGTGTACTGACTCTTCTACTATAAGTAATCTTTTATTATATATCTGATATGCTTTGCTAGATTGTGAGTAACCAAGGAAGATGCCCTCGTCAGCTTTAGCATCGAATTTACCAAGATTATCCTTACCATTGTTCAATACAAAACACTTACAACCTAATACATGGAGATGAGATACATTTGGTTTTCTACCCTTTAGTAGTTCATATGGAGTTTTGTTTAGTATAAGACGTATTGTTATCCTATTCAAAACATAACACGCGGTGCTTATCGCGTCAGCCCATAAATACTTAGGTAGACTACCCTCATTCAGCATTGTTCTTGCCAACTCCTCTAGAACACGATTTTTACGTTCAACCACTCCGTTTTGTTGTGGTGTTCTAGGAGCTGAAAAGTTATGCTCAATTCCATGTTTATCACAGTATTTTTCAAAAAGATAGTTTTCAAACTCTCCACCGTGATCACTTCGAATTGCAACTATTTTGGTGTTCATTTTGTTCTGACATAATCTTGCAAATTGCGTGAAAGCTGGAAAAGTTTGATCCTTACTAGGTAGAAAGATTGTCCAACAAAATCTAGAGTAATCATCGACAATGACAAAACCATATATGTTTCCACCTATGCTTTTAGTCCTTGAAGGGCCAAAGAGATCCATGTGAAGGAGTTCAAGAGGGCGTGATGTTGAAACCACGTTCTTTGATTTAAAAGAGATTTTTGTTTGCTTTCCCTTTTGACAAGCATCACATAGATGATCTTTTGAAAACTTCATTTTAGGTAAGCCGGTTACTAAGTCTTTTGTGACAACCTTGTTAAGTAAGTCAAAATTTATGTGGGCGAGACGTCTATGCCAAAGCCATGAGTCTTCGCCTAGAGCAATTAGACACTTGGTACTAGACTTAGATACTTCATCCGAGTTTAGCATATAGATGTTGTTTACTCTTAAGCCATTAAACATAATGTCTCTTTTCTTAGTATGTTCTATTGTGCAGCCAGAATTTGTAAATGTTACTTTAAAATCTTTGTCGCACAATTGACTTATACTTAAGAGATTATGCTTAAGACCTTCTACTAGCAGTACATCAGTTATAGTTGTGGTAGAAGGGTTACCTACACTTCTTTTACCAAGTATGGCTCCCCGATTGTTATCTCCGTAGGTGACATACCCCTTTTTCTTTGCGTGAAACTCAACGAAAAGAGATATGTCTCCAGTCATGTGTCTTGAACATCCGCTATCAAGGAACCACAACCTTTCGGCAATGTCAAGACACTTTTCCTGCAAAATTAATTTAGAGAGGGAGGTCCCCAATTTTCATTGGGTCCTTGGTAGTGAGTACATAATTTGTTGCACTTAGGCAACCATTGAAATACTCCTTTAGGAACCAAAATCCTCCTAAATTTGCATTTTTCAATGGTATGACCCTTTTTGCAACAATAGTGACAGGTAATATGATGAGAATATGCTGTTTTGCTAGTTGATACTTTTGGTACAAAAGTATATTTGCTATATAAAGGAGTATACGACTTTTTGAACTTATTTGGATCAACCGCAAAAGTCACTTTTGGTTGTAGAGCCTTGTCTAATTTGGCTTTTAGATCTCTTACTTCTTTTTGCCAAATATGACATGTCTCACAACCAAACCATGATGTAGGATCTATCTCAACTTTATCCTTTTGAATGTCTAGCATAGATTGTTTTAAAGCTTCCATATCCTTTTCGGTTTTCTCAACTTTTGCTTCAAGATATGAAAAGATTTTCTTATTTGAGGCCAAAAGTTTGAAAGCTTCAATTGCGTCTCTATGTAATTCTTCAAAAGCAAGTTTTAGTTGAGAATGAGATACCTTGTCTATGAGTTCAGGTTTAAGATGACTTACAAGTTTCTTTTTCTTGTGTTGATGAGCCATAAGGCATAAGTTTGCCAATTCTTCTTCATCGCTTGATGAGCTTTCACTAGATGAATCACTTTCCCATGCTATGTAGGCTCTTCTAGATTTGTTATGACCTTTGCTTTGGTTCTTCTCTTTTTCCTTCTTAAGGTATGGACAATCCGGTATGTAGTGACCGACTTTGCCACAATTAAAGCAAGGCCCTTTGATTTTTCCTTTGTTGTTGTCATCTTGTTTGAGCTTGTTTCATTGCTTTCTATAGTTGATCAAGCCTTTGTCGGAATGTTTTGCTCCATTTTTCTTTAGGTATTTGTTGTATCTTCGCACAAACAGTCCCATTTCCTCATCATCGGAGTCTTCATCATCACTTGTATCACTATCCTCTAGCTCTTGTCTTGAGGTCTTGGAGCTTGAAGCTTTTAGAGCTATTGACTTCTTCTCTACCTCTTTCTCCATGTTCTTCTCTTTCTTTGCTCTTTTCTCATGCATGTCAAGGCATTTAAGATGTTGTTCATGTTCCTCTAGTTTACCAAAAAGAGTGGTAATGTCTAAGGTGTTTAGATCATTTGCTTCCTTTATTGCTGTAACCTTGGGTTGCCATTCCCTGTTCAAACATCTTAAGATTTTGTTAGTAGCAACTGCATTGGAAACAGGTCTATCAAGAGAATTTAAACGATTTTTCAGGTGAACAAATCTCTTCTGCATGTTTTTGATGGATTCACCATCTTCCATGTGGAAAAGTTCGAACTCTTGAGTTAACGTATTGATTCTAGCTAGTTTGACATCATCTGTTCCCTCGTGGGCAACTTGCAATGTGTCCCACATAGCTTTAGCGGATCTACAATGGGAAACGCGATAGTATTCATCAACTCCTAGAGCTGAGATTAGAATGTTTCTCGCTTTCCAAACGTATCCATATCTCTTTTCATCTTCAGCATCCCAAGTATTTTCTAGTTTTGGAACAACTGCACCAGCTGCATTTGTCATGGTGATCTGAAAGGGACCATTGACAATAGCTGTCCAGATGTTGCTATCAATTGCATTGATGTGGACACACATACAATCCTTCCAATAGCCATAGTTTTCACCGTTGAAAACTGGAGCTCTATTGTGAGCCCCTTTAGGTCCGGAAGCCATCTTTCCAATAAGTGTTTCACGTAGCACGGAATAAACCAGAGCTCTTGATACCACTTGTTAGACGCTGGCCTAAGGATCTAGAGGGGGGTGAATAGATCTCACAGAGTTTTTCGGAATTATTACGAACTAAGGCGAAAGCGGTTCTGAATCGACTTGCGTCTATTCCGGACCGTTATTGCAAGGGTCGTATATGTGACAAAACCACAAGATAATTGAGATTAACGATGAAATGATATGTTATCGAATCAATATGTTTCACTATAGAAAATCGATTAACTTCTGATTTGATAAACTTTGATTTGCAATGCAGTAATAATGAAAGAAGCAAAAACACAAACACTTGGTGATAATGATCAAATTGATGGTGATTCAATGTGTGATGAATTGTGATGTTTATACAAGTTCTTAATTCACAATTTTAACACTCGAATCGTTGATCAATTTGCAATTATAACCAAATATGAACAGAACGTAAATGAAAAGATAAAAGCGACAAGAACACGATATTTGTTTAGGCAGTTCGTCGATCGTCCTCGCTACGACTACGTCTGCCCCCAATTCCAAACTGAAATTAGGAAATCTTCCATTAATGTTGAAAGCAGTTTATACAAAGAAGATAACAAAGCGATAAACAATAAACCAAATTTGTCGATCCTTTGAATCTTCTTCCCCCTTAATCTTGAGCCAGATCAAGGTCTTCCAAGAGCTTCACTTTGATCCCTTTCTGCAGTGTCTTGAATTGCTTGAACACTTGTTCTTCAATCTTCACACTCAACTGGATCCTTGATGAAGCCTCTTGATAAAAACCCCCAAAATTCACCAATCTTGGAGGACAAAACCCTCAGATTTTATTCACCAAAAATCCCACAAATCTTCACCCACTAGGAATCTTCAATTCCGTTCCATGGACGTTATCGATCTTGAACGCAAGCCCTCAACGCAAAAATGATTGTGTGTAGTTGTGTTGGAGTTGTGTCGATGATCGAAGATGAGAAGCCTTTGTGTATCTTTCAGTTGTTGGTGTTAAGAAACTGCAATAATGAACCTTGGACAATATATATGAGAGCTAATCAGTTGGAGCAGAGAAAACCAGAAATTTTGGCATTTTTGATCAAATAGGTCGACCTCTTGTAGTGCTTAGGTCGACCTAACAGAGTTGCATTTGCTTTGAATAACATTTGTTCCCAGTTAGGTCGACCTGTTAAGGAAGTAGGTCGACCAGAATCTTCTTCAGATACTTTTTAGGGACTTTTCTTCAGTTTAGGTCGACCTAGTTGTTGTGTGGGTCGACCTATCAGAAGGATGTGTAAATTTCTCCACTTTAGGTCGACCTGGGTTGGGAGTAGGTCGACCTGACTGCTGTTTTTCTGAGTTCTTCTTGTTTTAATTGTATTGAGTCGACCTATATGTATAGTGGGTCGACCTGCTCTGTCTTGAGTGACCAATGCTTGCTTTTCTTTGAGTTCTTCTGCTTGTGCCTTGTTGCTTGTTTGCTTGTGGAGTTTGCCATGGATCAAAAACACCTTTGTGAGTGTGATCTTGTATTCACATATCCATCATAATTCATCACACTTAAATTATCACACAATTGCACATACAACCACATACTCATGAATTATTCACATATAATTCATATTCATAGTATTTTTGCGTCAAAACATTATCACAATACACAACAAGTAGTCCACAAGTATTATTGCAATTCAACATATTTTTAAGTTCAAAACATCTCAACAGAGTATTTTTATTAATTAATTCTATACCCCTAACTCGTAAAAGTTATTAAAAATATTTATATTTATAACTCAACAGAGTTCCCAAGAAACTCTTAGCAATTCTACAACAATCCTTACAACTCTAAAGTGCTTAAAATTACTCTACTGACAACTCTTACACATATGGATAACTCTTATGAACTTAATTGACTAATGATCTGAGTCAGGTAATAATAAAACAACTCTAAAGAGTCAAACACATTCAAATTTAATTCTACGGCTCATCAGATTTAACTCTAAACAACTCGAAAGAAATTCTGACAACCATATTGACAACTCTAACAGAATTTAAAATAACTTAAGTTAACCAAATAACCCAAATATTCGTCTCTAACTCAAAACTTCTAAAAATATTATATCAATAACATTTAATTATTCTTACTCCAAGAGTAAGTTATTATAACTTACTCCACATCTTCACCATTAATTCTTCTCAATCTAATGATTAAAAATAATAAGTAATAGTTTTCTCTCTCCACATTTAATTACTTATTATTTTTAACCATTAGATTGAAAAAAATTAATGGTGGAATGTGAAGTTGTAATAACTTAACGTTGGAGTAAGAATATCTCTCCTCATATATTGGTAGGCTTGAAACGAGTAATACAAACTAGTCGCGCTACAATATCAGTTTCTATGAATGAAGCGCTACAATATCAACTTTTATGAATGAACAATATCAACTCCTATGAACTAGATGACTTTAACATATCAATTTCTATACTTATGAATGAACAATACCAAAACAATTGCTTTAATTATATATATATATATATATATATATATATATATATATATATATATATATATATATATATATATATATATATATATTCAAATTACAAAAAAATTATGCTATCAGGCCAAGAAATCTAGCACGAAAGACACAATCATAATCAACCATAATTATCATAGAAATTTAGGGATTTCATCCGAAACTAGTCATACATCATCATACAATCCCAATAACCATGTAAAAATTCACCATTACCTTGATTTTTTGATGAACTCTTGAGTTTCCTCCGTAGGTTTTCTTCTCCTCTTTCTCCCCTTTACTTTTCTCTAGGTTTGCCTCTTTTCTCCTCTTTTCTCTTACTAACTCTATTTTCTCTTTTTATTAAATCCTTACAAAATAGAAGAATCTACATGCCACCCTCTTTTTTATACTTGCCACCCCCATTTTTTTAACCCAATTTTACCCTTGTTGAAAAAAAATTGAGAAACAAAGAATTTCCGAAGCAAATTTCTGGTATGCATTTCAAAATTTCTGGTACAAAATACCGAAAATTTAGTTGATTTGAAATTTCCGGTACAACATACCGGAAATTTAGTTAATTTGAAATTTTTTCAGTATTTGATTAATGTATAAGTGTATTTCACTGGCCGCAACCATGCTGTTCAAACCAATATTCCAGATGAGCCTGAATCCTTTGTCACCTTGAAAGAAACGTTGAACAATTTGCTGCCTGATTCTGATAACAGAAGGGTGACAAAGATCGAGTTTCAGGAGAACTGGATTGATACAAATGGAATTGTGAAATACAACTTAATCGAGGAACCACTCCAGGTAACCATCCTGACACTGCAGGCTGCTGAACTGCAACGCCTGTATCAATGATCTCACGGGGGAGCTGAGGATGTGACTCTGAAACCAGCGATCAATGTCACCAGCTGGAGTATCTAGGACCGGCCGTGGGATGCCCTGTATATAACCATATTGGCGTAAACACCTCTCGGGCAAGTGTCTAGCACATGGCTCTCCCATCTGACATACCCTGAATATAAAGAAGATACATCAAAAGGAATATGTATATGGTGACCTGTATACGGTGTCTAGATGAAATTTTATAAAAATACCGGAAATGTGAAATTTCCGGTACAAAATACCGGATATTTTAAAATTTTCGGTAGAAAATACCGGAAATTTCATAAAATCTACCGGAAACTTGTTTTCGCCAAATTTCCGGTACGCTCTCCAAATTTCCTGTATCGCCCAAAGATTTGAAAAATTCAGTGTTTCACATAAATTTCCTAAAATGTGGTAATAATTTTTTTTTTAACATTTAGTCATTTCATACATATTGGGGGGTGCCAAGTATAATTTATGGGTGCCAAGTTAAATTCTTTACAAAATAACACTAACTCTAGTAACCACTAATGGGCTTACTAGCACACCCCACTTTCACTCTTCATATTCCACTAAATTAAGCCCATTTACTTATTATTCTAATATTTTCTACAATTTCCATCTAATAAAAATAATTTCATTATAAACCGATATTATTACTAATTATAATTCTACAGTACAACGCTCTCACACCGACTAACCCGACACATCAAATAATTAAAACAAATCAATTATTCACAAATCACACAAATAATTTAATTAATTAAATATAAAATAGATATAATTAATAATAAAAATAGGGATGTTAAAGTATCAAATATGATTGCTCCATTTTTCAATGCTAAATGTCCCTTATCTTTCAACTTGTGAGATCTATATATATTATTTAGTTGTGTTATCTATTTTCTATCTTCTAGTTTCTTATTGTAGAAGTTTGATGTATTTTTCATAGTTTGTTAGGGCTCTAGTTTTAGCACTCTGATAAAGTTTTTGATGATTATCAATTACATTATGTTTCTACTAAACAAATTGGAGATTAGACAAACATATTCAAATTTTGTTGCCTGATGTTTCTACTGTAAAGTACCAATGCTGCAGCAGTAAAGTCTCGATTTGATATTAATTTAAAAATATTTATTGTAACAATAAGACATATCAAAATATTTATTTCCATTCTGTCACAAATATTAAAATAAATATTTATCTCAGTCAAAATGGAAACAATAATACTAATTCATAGCATGAGTGTCTGATTTATTCTCCTAAGCTCAGCTAGATTGTATATTGATTTTAATATAGCAAAATAAAGCCGTTACATAACATAATTTGACCAATATACCAATCAAAACCGTTTTGAATCAAACTAGGGAAACGTACACGAAGGTCGGAATTTGTGTTTGAGCAGCCTATCAATTAGTATAACAATCATTGCGTCATCTATGAGTGATGATATATTGCCTTTTTTTTTCTTCAAAATAAAAGATTCTTTCACACATTACCAATTTTTTAAAAATATTTTCTAAAATGATACATTTCATAAAATAAAAAGTAACGATCATGGTATGTATTTTTTTCTATTTATTTGTAATTTTTTTTTGGATTTTAACACAATTTTCGTAGTTATCTACGGTGTTTTAAAAGTCAAACCGAATTGGCCGATCGAACTACTTGAATCGAAAATCGAAGAGATCATTGGTTTGATCTGATTGTTGAATCAGTATCTTATTGAATTAGTGGAAATCAGTCAAAAACCTGTCAAAAACGATGAGTCGACGATTTTGAAAAATCCACGAATTATACGCATATTTTTCTCAGACAAAATAACGCATTTTTGATAATTTTGAAAACATGAATTAAAAATATAATTAAACTTTGATCAAATAAAAAAACAACTTTCTCTACTTTACAATTAAATATTGTTCAAAATTTATTTAGATCTGTATTTTGTACTATATTGATTTGGGTGATGACTACATTTATAATTTGAATGTAAAGAATGAAAAGGTGGAATTATGATATTTTGAAATTTTATAGGTGTCATGATATTTTTTAGAGATTTAGGCTCTGTTTGGTAAGGCATAATTTTGAGCTTATATTTTATAGCTTATAGCTTATAAGCTCATATGACAATTTAAACTTGTTTGGTAACCGTCTTTTCATCACTATCTTATAGTCTATCTTATAGTAGCTTATTTTACTAGCTTATAGCTTATTTTCCAGACGATATTTTAAATAGCGTTTTAGCTTATAACTTATAACTTATCATTTTTTTTCTTTTTTGTCCTATTTATTTTAGCATTAACTCATTTTTATCCTTTATCCTTTATTTTAATTTTAAATTAAATAATTATATATTACTACCTCCGGTCCCATTTATAAGAAAAGATTCTTTTTTTCAGATACATTGAATAAATAATACATTATTTATTCAATGTATCTAAAAAGAGAATCTTTTCTTATAAATAGAACCAGAGGGAGAGGAAGTAAATATGTTTTATGTCATTTTACATTTATAATTTACTTGAACCGTTAATTTTACCAAACACTCCAATTAGCTTATCAGTTATCAGTCTCAACCATCAGCGATAAGATATAAGCTATCAGTCATCAACTATAAGCTATAAGCTATCAGCTAGCTTATCGATCAACTGCTATTTTTACCAAACGGACCCTTAGTCATTGGGTTTGACCGATTTAATAAATCTATAGTTTTGTTATAGATATCGGTTATTCAACTGAGTTATCCGATTTAATCTAGTTTAATCATTAGGTTTGGCAAATGATTCAGTAATTCGACCAATAAACCAACAATTCAGTATCCTCACTGATTAAATTTAATGACCGATCTGATTTTTAAAATATTGATTATCTATGAATTGTTTTTGTTGAGTTTGTCTTTAATCTAAAAAAAAATTGTAAGAGAGTTCAGATATTATATTTTCGGTTAAATTTGCAAAAAAAAAAATACACATTAAAAAAAAAATTACAAACACTAATACAGTACATTACACAAAAATTAAAAATGTGACATTTCGAATATTATTTAGCATTTTGTAAAATATTTGTAAAAAATATGGCATTGATGTCAAAGATTCAAAAATAAAATGACATGTTAATATTTTATTAATCGTTCAATTATTGGAATTTCATAATCCAATCCATCGACATCCGAATAATACAAACATCCACACCGTCCAAGCCATGTGTCATATATTCATCACATCACTTTTTATTTCTTATTTTATTTTTGTTTCAAGAATTTTTTATTCATCAGGTCGGCCATTACACGTTGTTGTTCTGATCCATTCTTTTTTTTGTTTGTTTTGCATTTAATATACTTAAGATAAAACAAAATTTAATAAATTTTACAGACAAAACTTGATTGATATTAAAAAAAAAATAAGACACTGTATAACGTAATTTTTGAAATAAGGTATGACTAAATTTAAAGGTATTGATTACTTATATATTGAATTAGCAATTATTTATGGGCTCTTAAATTTAATCTTAATTTATTAAGTTATTAATTTTGTAAAATATTATACCAAACTCTTAAACTTAATTAATTACTGTATAATTTTTTTATTATTCTATAAAGTAGTTCAATTATAAATTTGATCTCATTATTTTAGTTAATTCACAAAAATAAATTTTATGTTTTAAATTCAACTAATTTTGATTTTTTTCTCACATTTTAACATTCAAATTATGATTTATTTATTTTTAATGACGTGTAATTTATATTTTTTATTTTAAAAGATCTACAAAGACTTTTTGATCAGTTTTTCGCTTTTTATATTAAAAACTGATGATTTATCTATTTTTAAAGACATATAATTTATATATTTTATTTTTAAAATTATATAATTATAAAATGATTTGCCATGTTTAACAAATGACATGTCATTTAAATATAAAACAATTATTATTTTAAAGTGTAAAAATGCAAGAGATATAGAAAATATTAAAATTTAAATTACAGTAATTAATTATATAAATTAGAGAAAATAGATCCATCAAAAATATCATTTAATCTATCTATTAAGAAATAATTTATATATATATATATATATATATATATATATATATATATATATATATATATATATATATATATATATATATATATATATATATATATATATATATATATATATATATATATATATATATATATATATCTTCTTTTTAGTAAATATTTTTTATCTTTTATGATAGACTATTGATAGTAATAATATTGTATACTAATTAGTTTTTAGCTTTTTATTTTTCTAAAACTAACAATTGCCAAAGGGCTCTATATTTAATTTTAACTTTAACTTTCAGATAATTTTTAAGTTCAACAAAGTTGAGCCAAACACGCCCATTTGTTTAGGTTATTATTTAAAATTAATTTTCATAGTAATACATATTTTTATTAAAAAAATATTAAATAAAAATTTGTTTAAATAGTTTTAAATAAAAATTATTACAGATATTTCATGTTTTTTCTATTGTTTTATTAGAATATAAAAGTTCAAAAAATTATTAATATTATTTGAAATACTTCTTTATAAAAATTATTTTAGAAATATATATATATATATATATATATATATATATATATATATATATATATATATATATATATATATATATATATATATATATATATATATATTTTAAAAAGTATATAATTTTGATTAAGTTAAAATTTATCTATGCATATTTAAATTAATGAATTTTAAAGATTATTTTTTAATTTATTAAAAATGATTTTTACTATTTTTCATTTTATTTTCCTTTATAAATCCAATACATTATTTTCAGAATTTTCACGATATTAATCATTATTAATACATAGTATTAATCATACGAGGAGGTCTTTTTTTGGCAATGAGGTCCTCGAGACTTCTTCTTTGATTAATTGGTTTAAAGTTAATACTGACTATATCTCGGCTAACATCTCTGTTTTGTATGCTTGTTAAGGTATTTTTAGAGACCATAACGCTAATCACATTGATAGCTTCTTCAGTTTTCTACGCCCAAGTAATGCCCTCTTTGCTGAAATCAAAGCAGCTATCATGGCTATGGAGTATGCTTTACTCATGTTTTGGCATAATTTTTGGTTGGAGTCAAATTCCATGCTAGTGATTTTTAAAAATGATTTTTATAGTGTTACCAAATTTTGTAAAAAAAATTTTTACAAAGAAACTTTTTATAAAAGCTTCAGATGAAAATTTTGTTTGAATAGTTATTCTTAAAATGTGATTTTAGGTATTTCATCTATTTATGGAGAAAAAATTTGGATATCAAAATTTCAAAAAATCACTTAATTTTGAAGCTATTTCAAATAGATTTTCATAAAAATCATTTTCGAAATACAACTTTTTGAAAAAATTATGATTTTGACTAAGTTTTGGTCTTCAATTATGTATGTTTATGTTATAGGATGTCAAATTAAGTGTTTTATTTTAGAAAAAACGAATATAAAAAAACTTGTAACATTTTGAAAAACGATTTTAGAAAATCTATTTTTAAAAATATAAAGAAAAAATTCTTTTTTTAAAGCTGAAACAAACTGGCCCTAAAGCTTACACCAACTCTTCTCTTGTTTCTTGAAAATTAAGAAATAAATGAGATAATTGAATATTTGGCCTTGTAATATTTTTTTTCCATTCACATATATAGAGAAGGTAACAAATATCCAGACACACTTGCTAACTTAGGTTTAACATCTATCACTTATATTTGGTCATGTTTTATTCCTTACAAAACTATTTATGCACGTTGTTTTAGTCTCCGTAGAATGATTAAAATGTCATGCAAAAATAATTTTATAAGGACTAAAACATGATATTTTTTTATAAAGACTAAAAGTAAATTTAAAATATTTATAAGGACCAAAAATATATTTAACCATTTCTTTTATATGCCTAAAGCCTTCTTTTGATTAAAAAAAGAATACTAACCATAAGAAATCATATTTATATTAAAAAATCAAATAAAAAATAAAAATAAAAGAATAACAAATACTATGTATTTTCATAGACACAATACACTCTCCAAAATAAATAAAAAATAATATTAAAAGAATAACAAATATCTACATATTTTTAAACATACAATACATGCTCCAAAACAAATAAAAAATAGGATATAAAATAATAGTGTGATATAGTGACAACACAAAACAACACAAGAATAAACGAATAATATAATTATAAAATATATAGGCAAGTAACTTAATTATAAAAATAGATAACTCAAACGTAACCATATAAAAAAGTATAAAATAAGTGTGATGTTGAAAGAATCTATTTGAAACATAAAAATTAAAGTAGTAAAAGTTAAATCTAAAAGGTTATGAATTTTTTTTCAATTTTCTCTACCTTTATATAGGCAAAGATAATCAGATGGATTAGATTGAAGATAGATTGAAAATAAGAAGTAAAATGTAGACCAATAGTTAGATTCCACCTTAGAAAAACAACCAAACTCAAGTGTACAACAAGCAGCGTTATTACAATTTTGGCCACAATAAAGAAAATATTCTTTAAGTAAATTGGCTATAGCACTAATGGATTTATTGTCTCCTCTACAAAAAAATCATAATATCATCAGCATATAAAGTATGAGAGGGCACAAAAGCATTCCTAGAAGCTTTGATAAGGTTAATATTGTTATTCTCAACAAGGTGAGATATCCCTCTACTGAGCACTTCTTCAGCCAAGCAGAAAAGAAGGGGAGACAAAGGATCTCCTTGCCTAACCTCATTAGAGCAATTAAAATAACCAGTCTGCTTTCCATTAAAACCAATGGAAAGATGAGCAGAATGTAACAGGGTATTAATCCAACTACAAAATTTACTGCAAAAGCCAAAATTCTCAAGGTTTTAAGGAGAAAATCCCAACTAAGAGTGTCAAAAGCTTTGGAGATATCAATTTTCAAAGCCACATCACCACTAAAGCATTTATTATTAAGAAGATTTATGGCATCAGAAGTGAGGCAAATACAGTCTTTTATGTTTCTACCAATGACAAAATATTTTTGCTCTTTAGAAATCAAGGAGGATAAAATAGAGCAAGTCTGTCAGCCATGATTTTAGTAATGATCTTAAGCTTGAAATTAGCTAAAGCAATAGGTCTATAGTGGTTAATAGAGTTGCGTTCATTATTCTTAGGGATAAGAATGATATTGTTAGCATTATAGTTAAGGAGAAGCCAATTCTGCAAGAAGAATTGAGTGACAACACCAATGACATCCCTCTCAATAATGTTCCAATATTTTTGGAAAAAATGACATCAAAACCATCAGGCCCAGGGCCAAAGTCAGTCTTAAGGTTCATAACTGCATTATGAATCTTAGTAGCACTAGGGATAAGAGAGAGCATAGCATTAAGCATAGAACTAGTATTAGATGCAGCATTTGACTTCTTGTTTCTCCTTTTCTTGCTAGTGACAAGCTGAAAGTCCTTCTGTTGAAACAGGTCCACGCCATGATCCTCCAAGTCATCCATATTGTTCCAAGATTCTTTCAGGAAATCAGTGACTTGAGCCTTGTGCCTTTCATCCAGCTATGTTTCAAGTACAAAATCCACCAACTGTGTGGCATCAACATACTCGCTTTCAGAGGATCCAACAGTCCCCAGGGAATTGACAATAGGAGTGGAGTTAAGAACATAAACAACAATGGCATCATTAATCTCAATATTGTTGACTTCAGTCACAACATTGGAAAGCCCTTTAGGTATAATTGCAGTAGGATCGTTTAAATTGTTTTGAGTGTGTATGTTTCCATCAGAAGCGTCCACATCAACAGATTAAATTTCAAAGTTAACCTTAGAGCTCTCGCCAACTATGAACTTTCTATCAATAGGAATGTAGGCATTTTTGTCCTACTTTTGTAACGAGTCCGCAAAATGATATTAAATCAACATTGACAAGACTATTAGCACAAGCATTTTCTTCTCTCAAAATGATACTATTAAATCAAACTTCTATCAATATATAGCAAAATGATATTAAAACATATATTCTAGAGTATTCTTCTACTATTATTTATTTAAAAATTTATTGTTTTTATTTTAATAAAATTTATTAAAGAAATGTCATTCGAATAGTATTTTACTTTTACTATGTGACACTTTATTTATTAGATTTTATTTATATTTAGATTTTCTTCTCTCTCTCAAAATCACATTAATAGTTATACAGTACATTTTTATATTATGGTCAATTTTATTAATGTTCTAATAACATTATTTTTATTATTATATTCTAATATATTTAGTCGTGATTTTACTAACATTGATAATGCTAATATTATTTTTTAGATTTCAATAAAATTTTGATATCTTAATTTATTTTATTCACATAAATAAGTTCTCTATTTAAATTTTTTTTCACATTTTTCATTTAAAATTGATGTTATATCCATTTTTTCAATACTTTATAATTTATATTTTTTTCATCTTAAAATGTCACCATGGATTTTTTGTCTCTTCCCATTTTTTATAAAAAAAAAAAAACTAGTAACATATCTATTTTTAATGACAAAGATTATATATGATGGCTATTTTACAAGTGATATGGTATTTAAAAATAAATAAATCATCAATTTTAAGTAAAAAATATGAAATGAATCAAATTTATCTATGATATTAATTTTGTGGACGGTTAAAATATGGGTCAAAATTATAATTTGACCTATTTTCTTTAAAAAGTATTATTTTAATACTTATTAATTAATATTTTGTGAGGATAATTTTGATGTAAAAAAATTTCACACAATTAGTCATAAATAGATATTAATAATCTATTTAAATATTATTATCCCTGTTTTTATTAAATGTCATTTTTTAAAAACTGTAATAAATTATAAATCATTTTACTATATCAAATTTTATTTTTCTCTTAACATATTCATATTTATTTATTTATTCTTTCAATTATTTTTACTTTTTATCATTAATGAAAAATAATTTTGTAAAATAATTCACATACCTTTTTTTTATACCAAATTAATTATGTATTTTATATTCGTGAAAGTATTATATAATAAAAGATTGGTGTGTTATTATTTTGATTATTTTTTCAAATATTATTTTTATAATTTATTTATTTATTAGTTTATAAATATTTATTTTTTTTATTAATAAATAATTTAAAATAAATGTTGTTATCATGGATTGAACTTTAGACTATCTATTTACAGCCATAAATTAATTAAATGATTTTTTAATTATTATGTGATGCATAAAAAATAATCTAAAATAAAATATGATTAAAATAATCTTACAAGTCAAATATATTTGACTCATTAAAAAAAAACATTTTACGTAAAAAAATTTTTAGTTATTCTTTTGCATTATTAAAACTTATATTTTGTTGGATAAGGAGTATGTCTTCTTAGTTGTAAGTTTTTTTTTTAATGAAGCCTTGTATATTAAAAAGGAAACATTATAAAAAGATGGGATAGGCAAAAAAACCCATCAAAAGGAGAACTTATAATAGCCTATTTCGAACAAATTCCTTTCTCATGCCCAAAAAAATTGAGGGAACTAACATTAAGGCCTAAGTTTGCTAAATAATCAACACAAGAGTTGCCCTCTCTATAAATATGAAAAATTTAAATCTGCCTAGAAATAAAAAAATTTATACAAGATAACCAATCAACTTTCACTTGCCAAGGGACCAAAGTCGGATTGGTGAACGTCTGAACAACTAGGGCTGAATCTGTTTCTATCCTCAGACTATGCCAGCCTCTCTCCATTGCAACTTCCATAGAAACTCGGCTAAAAAGGAGGACCTCCAAGGAACCGTGTCAGCAAAAGCCAAAAGAAAATTGCCTCTATGATCTCTAAGCAGACCCCACACGCTGCATGAAGTCCATTATGATTGTACGCACCGTCACAGTTACATTTTATCCAGCCAATAGACGGCGAATGCCAAACGACTTCAACTATGTTGAGAGCTCTAGGAGGTCGAATTGTGATGTTGAAAGCCTTCAAGAGATTAAAATCAGAAATGGAAATATAAGAAGTTGCCTTCAATATATGAGATTTAAAAATAGCCATCAACTTTCACTTGCCAAGGGACCAAAGCCGGATTGGTGAATGTCTGAACAACTAGGGCTGAATCTGTTTCTATCCTCAGACTATGCCAGCCTCTCTCCATTGCAACTTCCATAGAAACTCGGCTAAAAAGGAGGACTTCCAATGAACTGTGTCAGCAAAAGCCAAAAGAAAATTGCCTCTATGATCTCTAAACAGACCCCACACGCTGCAGGAAGTCCATTATGATTGTACGCACCGTCACAATTACATTTTATCCAGCCAATAGACGGCGAATGCCAAACGACTTCAACTATGTTGAGAGCTCTAGGAGTTCGAATTGTGATGTTGAAAGCCTTCAAGAGATTAAAATCAGAAATGGAAATATAAGAAGTTGCCTTCGATATATGAGCAGACGAGAGCAGCTGAACACAAACTCTTCTAATGACAAGATTGACGTTCCGTTTAGTGTTGTTGAATCTCTCACTGTTTCTAGCTTCCCATAAACTATACAAGATAAATATTGAGGCTGCAATAAAGAGCATAGAACATTGTTTGAATCTCCCTTTTGAACAAAAAGTCCACCAATCTTCCAAGTTATCTGAATCGAACCGCATCTGAGCTGTATTGGAAAACCATAGCCAAATTTTCTTGGAGAAGGTACAATAAAAAAGAATATGTTGGGCTGTTTCGATCGAGTTTCTACAAAAACTGCACATGGACACTACATGGCAGCCCTTAAGTCTCAAGTTGTCATCAATAGCTAATTTGTTTTGCATGAGCTTCCAAATAAAAAGAGATTTAGAAAGAGGTAAGTCATGTCTTCAAATAGTTTCGGCCCAACTCAGAGGAGTAGAAGGATTCTTGAATTTATATGCTTCTTGAAAAGATAACGAGCCAAATTAATTCATCTTCACTGTCCATATTATTAAGCAAATGTGGAGAAAGTGTATCATCCAAAAAAGGAAAAAAGTCTAACCAAATTGTCGGAATCTGCTAGGAACCATTGCAGATGAAATCCGAGACCACCGAGTCAGTAGAGATACCCTGTTGCTGCAGAAACTCGAGAGAAGTGTGCACGAAGAGAGGAGAACCACACCAGCTGTCTAACCAAAAATTGATGCTGGTCCCCTTGCCAAAAATCCATGCCGAGTGATGATTAATGTTGAGCCATTCAGGATTAACAGAAGACTAAATTGAAGAAAAAATGTGATATTTGATCGTGGAACTGTTCTTCAAAATTCTACCCCTGAGAAGAATTACCCAATGCTCAGAACTGGTCCTAAGATTCCAAGCCAGCTTTAAATTAGCATCATCATTTAGCTTTATAAGAGACCCCAACCCTAAACCTCCATGAGACTTTAGCTTGCACATTTTATTCCAGGCTGCAACACAAAGCTTCTTCTTTACAATAGAACTTGTCCAGATAAAATTCCTAGCAGCTTTCTCTATTTCCTTAAGAAGAGTAATAGGCCAAGAGTAGACAGAGATGGTATGCGTTAGCATTCCTTCAATAACAGATTTGGCAAGACAAATTCTACCAGCCATAGAGAGATTGGAACCTTTCCACCCTGACATCTTCGCAAGAATCCTGTCAGCAATAGGTCTGAAATAAGAAGCTTTAGGCTTTCCTTTAAACAAAGGCATGCCAAGATAATTGAAGGGCAGGGATCCCCTAGTGAAGCCAGTTCTGTTAAGATTGTTTTGCACCTTAGAATTGCTGATGGAACCAAAGAATTGAAGATTTAGAGCTGTTCACAAGCTGACCAGAAACATTATAGTATTTAGTGAACAGAGAAATCAACAGATCGATGTTTGAGAGTTTATCTTTGCAAAAGATAAGAATGTCATCGACGTATAGGACATGGGAAGGAATGTAATTGTTGTTGTTGTTAGACTTGATAAGCTTTAGATCACTAGCTAGGACCAGATTAGTGATGCTTCTACTGAGAACCTCTTCAGCCAAACAAAAAGAAGAGGGGAGAGAGGGTCACCCTGCCTAACCCCTCTCTTGCAATTGAAATAACCTTTAAGAGCTTCATTCAAAGAGATAGATAGAAAGGCAGAAGAAATGATAGAATTAATCCAACTGCAGAAGATATCATTAAAACCAAACTTCTTTAGAACATACAAAAGAAAATTCCAGTTAACGTGTCAAATGCTTTGGTGATGTCCACCTTGAGGGCAATGTTTCCTCCAAAAGATTTGTTATGCAGGTGATTAATGGCTTCAGAGGCTGTGCAAATACAATCTTTAATACATCTCCCTTTAATAAATCCTCTTTGTTCTGTAGAAATGAGAGAAGGCATGAAGCAACCAAGACGATCAGCCAAGATTTTGGTAATAATTTTAAATTTAAAGTTGGCCAGAGCAATAGGCCTAAAGGATTCCATAGTGACTGCATCCTTGAATTTGGGAAGAATAATAATGTTGTTTGAGTTGTAATTGGGAAGAATCCACCCAGTTGTGAAGAACTGAGTAACAACAGCCACGACCTCATGCTTGATTAAGGACCAGTATGTGTGATAAAAAAACCCTCCAAAGCCATCTAGACCTGGTGCACTATCTTTACTCAGATTGAAAACAACCTTCTCAATCTCAGCAACATAAGGAATGCTAATCAGAATGTTGTTCATGTTACTATCCACCAAGTCTAGAATACACTCATCCACCATAGAGAAATCCTGAGTAGAGGTGCTTGTAAAACAGAAAAGGTTAGAAAAATTGTCTACAACATGAGCTGCCATATCATCAAGATCATGAATCAGCCCCTCAGAGGTTTTAAGGTGAGTTATGGTATTTTTAGCTAATTTGATCTTAGCATTTTTATGGAAAAAGGAAGTGTTCCTATCACCCTCCAACTGCCATTTGATCCTAGCCTTATCTTTCCAAAACTCCTCCTCCATGTTAAGGAATTTCTCTAGATCTTGCTGGGCTGCCACTTCCTTGGCCTTCAGGTCCCTATTCCCTTCATTACCAATTAGATCACTCTGAATGCAAGCTAACTAATCACTAGCATTTTTGACAAGAGTATTTATATTACCAAATACATCCTTATTCCAAGTCTTAAGCTCGAGCTTGAGAAGCTGCACAACTTTTTATATGTAAGTTATCTATACATATAAAAGTCATTTTTCTAACTATGCACTAATTAAGATTTATGCATTAAAAAAAGTTAATATTACATAAATAAATAAATCAAATCTTACACTATTTGTTTATTTTTCATATAAATATTAACACGTTCTCTGTTTCTTGCGTGGCGCAGACGTTAGACCAAACCATTTAACAATTATTGTGTTTTTAAAAATATATTAATATCATTTATTTGACTTCTAAATTTTTTATATTTTATTATTTATTATCTTCAAAATAGTTCTATATAATTTATTATTATTAAAAAAATAGATGAATCATAATAGCTTATTACTATTATTATTAATGAAAATTTTTTAATAAGTTCAACTCAAATTTCAAAATCAATTAAAATTAAATTATAATTCCTTCCAAAATCACTTATCTAATCTAATATGTGCTGAAAAAATCTTCCGGTAATTAATAAAATCAAGATATAAAATTAATAAATGAAAATTATTATTAATTGATTTTGGTATTATTTGTAATATTATTAAAAAAATTAAATAATACTATTAATATTAGTACTTTTGTGTTCTCAACAAAAAAAAAAAAACAAATCAAGATATAAAATCAATAAATGAAAATTTATACTTTTGTGTTCTCAACAAAAAAATAACCAAATCAAGATATAAAATCAATAAATGAAAATTTATTATTAAATGATTTCGGTATTATTTGTAATATTATCAAAAAAATTTAAATAATACTATTAGTATTAGTAGTTTTGTGTTCTCAACAAAAAAAAAAAAAAACCAAATTTACTATTTTTCTAAGCTATATAATCATTCTCATAAAATATAATTTATTAAAATTTTTTCCAATATCAATATATTTTGATGTTAAATAGACATATTATTTAAAATATATTTTTTAATTTATTATTATATTTTTTGTTTTAAATTTTAATACATATAGTATAATTATAAATTGATTTCAATAATTAATAAAATAATGATGTGAAATTAATTAACAAAAAATTATTATTAATTGATTTTGAATTCGATACTTTTGACAGTATTATTAACAAAAAAAAGTTGATATATAGTGCAATTTTAAATTGATTTTGATGATTAGAAATCGAGACATCAAATTAATTATTGGAAATTTATTATTAATTGATTTTATATTATTAATATTATTATTATTATCAAAATTAAATAGTGTTATTAATTTTGACACTATTAATAAAACCAATATATATATATATATATATATATATATATATATATATATATATATATATATATATATATATATATATATATATATATATATATATATATATATATATATATATATATATATATATATATATAATGCATAGTCAATTTATTATTAATTGATTTTGATATTATTAATACTATTATTAGTAAAATTAAATAGTACTATTAATATTAATACTATTTTGTGTTCTAAATAAAAATTAACATTTCTAAGCTACATTATCATTTAATAAAATACAATTATTTTTTATTTATTTTAATATTAATATATTTCGATTCAATTTTAAAATGATACTATATCTTTTAATTGTCTTACAAGTCAAATAATGTTTTTGATTCAAATTAAAAAAAAAAATCTTTTAGTTATTGTTTTTTCATTATTAAAACTTATATTTTGTTGGATAAGAATTAAGAAGTATGACAGGTAAGTTATTTATACTATATAAAAATCATTTTCTTACAATGCACCAATTACGATTATGTATTAAAAAAGCTAACAATTACATAAAATAAAATAAAAAATCAAATCTTACACTATTTATTTATTTTTCATATAAATATTAACGCGTTCTTTGTTCTTGCGTGGCGTTAAACCAAACCATTCAACAATATCCACCACCTGCCGGTGACGCAGCAACTCGTGACGGTACCGTTTCTCTCTCTCTCAGGGTTTACTTCAACAACCACAAAAACCTCTTCAATTCAATCCAGATTTTCGATTTTCGATTTTCGATTTCGCAATCCAAACAAGGAATAACGCGGAATCGATTATCTCTGCAATTTGCGATTCCGATTTGTTGATTTTCGATTTGACTTTTTTTGCTTCACGCGCTTCGTTTTCCGATTCACGCGCTTTTCGATTCAAGGTTACTGTTACATAGACTGATTCGTGTTTCGTTCAATCGAATTGGAGATTCAGTTTCATTGCAGTAATCGTCATGACTCAGGTGATTCTTCTCACTTTCTAATTCGATTTTGTTTGCTTCTGAATCTGAATATAGTTATGATGATTTTTGTGTTGTTGTTGTTGATGATGTTGTTGATGATGTTGTTGATGATGATGATTGTTACAGGCTGTGCAAGCGTTGAGTCGTTACGGAACGGATTTTGTTGCGGAAGGGAGGGGTTCGGGTTCAGATGCGGAGTGTTTAGGTGGTTTTGAATGTTTTCTGAACATTGTGAGGGCTTTGGGGATGGGATCTTGTATATCGGAGGTTGGTGCTGGTGGTTCGCCGCCTCTGCTAACTTATTCGCAGGAATTGAATGTTGATGGGAAGAGGAAGAGGATAAGGGGGTCTTCTACCATGGATTATAAGGTGCCTGGGAGGATGTTCTTGAATGGGTCAAGTGATGTTGCTTCTATGTATTGTAAGCAAGGAAGGAAAGGAGTCAACCAAGATGCTATGCTTGTTTGGGAGGTTTGTTTGTTTTTTTGTTCCTTTCTCTTTTGGAATTATTAAATTGATGGTTCTTTAATTTAAAGTGAAAAGGTTATGTGTTTTTAAAGTTTATCAAAGTTGAGTAGCAGGATCATGTGCTTGTTGCAAATTTCTATGAGAAACTTTGGATAACATAAACAATTATGGAAGAAGAAATATTAAAAGAAACGTCAATTGCTTTAGGAGTTTTACGTATAAGTTGAAATTAACTTTTGTATTGTGTCTTTTGTTTTTGTAGAAGTTCTCTTGTCCATGAATTTGTATAGCTTGTTTTATACTGAAAATCCAAACTGGGTCAATTTATGGTTTGGTTTATATTCATTATCACTTCTTTTTTTTTTTGCTTTTCAGCTTTTAGATCAAATATCAATGGAAATTTGTTTTTTTTTTGTTCTTTTTTTGAATGGAAATTGTTGGTTATTTTTGGGTTTGGAGTTTATGGCTTTTTACTTAATGAATACTCACCCCGGAAAGATTTGTAATCCAAAATAGTCCATCTATCTTGGAATGAAATATAAGGAAAAGTTTAAACTTTTTAGCCTGATTAATGCTACCTCCGGAAAGATTTATAAGCCAAAGTAGTCCATCTATCTGGGAATGAAATATAAGGGAAAATTGAAACTTTTTAGCCTAATTAATGCTACAATATCCAAATTACTCGCCAATCCGTCGAACTTTTGTTTCTGGCTAATCAATTCATTACTACATTGAGGGATAATTTGGGTAATAAGAATAATTTTTGAAATGAAATTACGATTAATTGTCATTCTTAATATGCCTGATTTATTTGGTGTCCTCCTTCATAGTATGGTTCTTTAATTTTCTACTAAGATTTATGTTATAGATGTTACTTATATGCTAAAACTACGTTCATTTTTTGTATTGCAGAACTTTTGTTCGAAGGAGGACACCATTTTTTGTGGTGTTTTTGATGGTCATGGACCTTATGGCCATAGGGTTGCAAAAAAAGTTAGGGATTCTTTCCCTTTAAAGCTTGGTGCACAGTGGGATTTGCATCTTAAGAATGAAGATGGATTCAGTAATCAAAATGGTGCTGCCACAAGTTATAATTCTGAAGAGCAAATTAGACAGGTCGGTGAGAACTTTGATCATGAGCTCGATGGATCAAATGCTATCTTGGCATTAAGAGAATCCTTTTTGAAGGCTAGCAAGATTATGGACAAAGAACTGAAACTGCACCGTGATATTGATTGCTTTTGTAGCGGGACTACAGCAGTCACCTTGATCAAGCAGGTAAGCAACATAAACAACAACAGAATACAAAATGCCTTTTTATATATTTTTCCTTATTTGTTTTACACTACGTCTCTACTCATGTTCTTTTAGGGGCTGAATCTTGTTATTGCAAATGTGGGGGATTCAAGAGCTGTATTGGGAACCCGAGATCATGCCGATTCTCTTATTGCTGTTCAGTTGACCATTGACCTTAAGCCTAATCTTCCAAGTATATATCTCTCTCGTACATCCTTTCTTAGTCTTTGTGTGTGTTCCTTAGTGAACTTGATGAACTAAATTGAAGAACTCCAAATCAATAGATCAAAATACTTTTTACTTATTCGAGATAACTCTTGATAGCCAAGCAATTTTCTCTGTGAATTTATTTTCAACAATACCAACTTACATTTGATAATTTATGTCTGTGTGTTGATGTATGATTTGCACTTCATTTCATACAGAGGAAGAAGAGAGGATTAGGCATCGTAAAGGAAGGGTGTTTTCTCTTAAGAATGAACCTGATGTGTCTCGGGTTTGGCTGCCTAACTCCGATTTCCCAGGTCTGGCTATGGCACGGGCTTTTGGAGATTTTTGCCTAAAGGATGTTGGATTGATTTCTGTTCCAGATGTCTCATATCACCGCCTTACAGAGAAGGATGAATTTGTTGTGTTAGCAACAGACGGGGTAAGGCATATGACATCATATCTGTAGCTAATTCAATGTACTTGACTCTAAATTGTTTCAAAGTTGATTGCATTTAAATTGAACTTGTACTGTTTATACACACCACAATTTGAAATTTATGCATAAAATCTATGAATTATTATTCAAATTAGTCGCTAAGATAAATGATTAACACATACTTATGAAATCATTCATATTTTTTACATAGACATGCATGTTCATTCTTCTCCTATTTCGAACTGAAAATTGTAGAATTGTTGGGTTTGTGAAAGGCTTGTCATTTACATCAGTATATTGATTTTCCTTAGGGGCACCACTGATTCATCAAATGTATGATTGTCCGAATAGTAAGATTAAGATATAGGCCAAATCATTGCCTTAAATGCTGGAGCTAGTAAATTTGTTATGAAACGTTTGAATTGTTTCAAAATCTTGATGATTCTTCCATGCAGATTTGGGATGTTTTATCAAATGAAGAAGTTGTGGAGATTGTGGCATCTGCACCGCAGTCTACTGCCGCTCGAATACTGGTTGAGTCAGCTGTTCATGCTTGGAGGACAAAATTCCCTTTCTGTAAAGTTGATGATTGTGCTGCAGTGTGCCTCTTCCTCAATTCAGATTCAGAGTCGAAGGCCGATGATAATACCACAGACAAGTCGATGCCAGATGCAACAACGGACCCAGTTGATCAATCATCTCTACCTAGCGAGAATGGAATTGGAGTGGAAGCTGAAAAACCGCAGTGATTGTATAGCTTCTGTGCCATATCTCTTCCCAATCCTTTTTTAATTTAGAAGTCTGGGAAAATTGTGCTATAGCAGTCAAAGAGAACCAATATTCTTTTCATTATTTATCTTTCATTTTCATGGACAGCATTTGATGGGCGAGGTTGGAGGAGTTTAATATATGTTTTGCATCCGGAGGAAAAGGGGTACCGGGCTTATTTTTTGTGCTAGAGGTCATTTTCCTTCTCTCTGTATAGGTTGATTTGGAGTTTTTGTAAATCCAAATCTCTAGATACACATTATATAGTTTGTCCGGTGATTATCTTTTCTGTCGTCATTTTGATTTGCATCATTTGTAGTTACATTACATCTTTTTCCAATTTAGACAGTAAGCTAGAACTTACAAAAATTGGAGTTATTGGTTAATGGTTATGAACTATTCAATAAGGTCTTTTTATTGACATTCTCCTTGTTCTGCTAAAGTTTTCAATTGATAATTGTGAAAGCAACAATAATAACCTTTGCAGGATGGTTTTGTTCCTTCCAGCATGGCAGTGTTTGTGTGAGAGTAGGGAGGGGTTTTGTTTATATGGTGGTTCATTGATGGTTTGGATATTTATAGATGATCTATTAAAGTTAAGAGGTGGTTTCCACTATTTCATGATCGAAAGCATGTGAGTAGTGAAAGACTTGTTATGTGAGTAGTGAAAGACTTGTTCTTTCTTTGACCAATCTTACTTTGACATCTTATATTCCAAGTTTTATTTAAAATCATGTGTAAACTCAAGCTACAAATTTTAGTATCAATTTTCATTCTGAATCAATTTTATACCTTTAAAATTATTTTTGACTTTAAAAGTTTTGAGTTTGATAGAATAGATTTTTAGATAATTGAGTTTAGAAGAATTGATTTATGTTTGGATAAAATGATATAGAAATGATTGTTATCAATTAATGTGTGAATAGTTTTAACAAAATTGATTTTGAATTGTATAATTATCAAAATGGTAATAAATTCAAATATAAATAAAAAGAAAAGAAGTAAAATGAAAATTAAAAGGATAAAGAAGGAAAATTTAAAAGAGTTGTAACAAATAATATATATTAAATATAGAATTGATTCAAAAGTTAAGAATTGTAACTTCTATTAGAACGGTTTTTAGAAGAGGAGAATTAATTTTAAAAAGGTATCCAAATAAATAAATAAATAACCAATTTTCAAGTTAAAAATGAACTAGAAATGCATGTTTGGTTTCACATTTAAAACTGACAAAATCGATTCTCAATATTTAGAATTAGATTTGACATTGTTTTTTACAATTGATTCTCTTAAAAATTAGAATTTATAGTATTTAAGTCTGATTGTGATCTTTGCACTAAAATTTACTATTTAACCTACTTTTACAGAAAATTATCAAGACATGAGTCACTTATCACTTTATAATCAAAACTAATTTTACATAATGAATTAATTTAAAATTAAATTTTTTCAACACACAATCAAAATATACTAATCCTAACTTCTAAAATTCTAACATATAAAAATCAAGTTTACATGAAAAATTAATTTAAAATTAACTCTTCTCCCCACACAATTAAAACATTGCTTAAAAAGAAAAAACTTAGATACAATTTTTTAGAGGTGATTTTTACTATTTTTTAATAAAAATGTGACAAGAATATAATTTTCTCCTACACATATGCAATGAATTTCATGCTATTTTCACTCTCTAAATGATATTTAAACACATTTGTCATATTTTCATTGAAAATAATAAAAGCAGCTAGCACTAAAATAGGTAGTTGAAAAATACTCAGTTAAATTTCCTCTTTTCGGTTTTGCGTCCAGCATTCTCCAATTCATTTATAGTTACACATTTGAAATAGAACCACCATGCTAAAAACCGATGTCTAATAACATATACAATTAGTAGTAAGCTATTGTAATATACAGATTCACCATTGGAAGAAAAATAGTATCCATGGCGAAGGGTCCCAATCTGGCTTTCTTCGAAAGCACATTTACAAAATCATCGAGTTTCTGCAGTGTTGATTTCTCTCAGCATTTTCATGTTATTCCTATTTTCGATTATTTTAACCATAGTTTTGACTTTGGTTATATGTATTAGTTTCTTTCATCTCAATAAATCAACATGAGAAGTAGTACAATTGGAAATAAAATTGTGACCAAGTTCGTATTTTGACCGTAGGAGGAAGATATAAGGTGTGAACCGACTAAATGAACTGTTCCGGTCCTTTCATCCCTTACTTTAATACTCGATGAACCTGCGATACAACATAGAAAAAATTAGTTATCAAAGATGAAAAAACTAGATTTTGTTGTCTTATTGTGTCAAAATAACATAAGTGGAAAAAAGAAAAGAAATGTAAAACGATACTCACAGTTGTATTCCGTCCATCCAATAACCTGATTTTCGAGATCATAAAAGACAAGTTTATTTGAAAGCACCAAATCTGCAACAAATGAAAATAAAGTCAATCAGCAGCATAAGATGAACTCATCCAACAAATACAAACACAATCAGATGTATAAACTATTCAGATCTCAAACTTGAAGTATAGAGAGGTTCACGCAAGCTATCCTTAAAGTTACACTAAGTAATGGATTTTTTATCGAATTCAAATGCTTCACTAGATAATAAAAGTTAGAATGCGTTACTAAGCAAAGTCATTATTTGCATAGACAAAGATTTCAAGAGAATACCTCCCAATAAAGTCATATTCTTACTATCTCTAGATTGCATCCCACTATTTTGCCAACCAATACACCAAAAACCTTCCTGCAGAGATGATACATAAGTAGTTAATTAAAATAAACAGATTCTGAACTTAAATTTGATGTTGACGTGTAATAACAATAATTGGGAAGTATTAAATGGATGCTGCGCATGCTTTCACATGGAATTCACATGGAATTCACATGGAATGATACAGTAGCAATATATAAGAAAATACTGATGATAGGTTCCAAAACAAGACCTGTTAACTTCTGATAACCGAAATAACAAATATGTGAAAGGTTTTTCCAAATACTTACAGATAGGAATAAATAATCGTGTGGATAAACCTTCAAGGAGAGTCCATTTTCAAAATAAAAGGTGACGTTTGGAAATCCATCATCAACACTGCAGCAAAAAATCAAATAACCATCACATATCTGAATGGAGCTCATACTAACATAAAAGCGTATATTATGCAAGGAGCAAGTCCATATACTGAAGCAATCATAGTTATTAGAAGAATGGATCATATAATGCATTTTTCTTACAATCATAGTTATTAGCTCTGGCCAGAAACAAATGCCTTTTACCTAACTAATCAATGGCCTCTTTGTTTAAGCCTTCATCACCAAAAAAACGAACATCGAAATAATTTAAGATAATCAGATAAGGTTTTCAAAATGGAAAAATAAAAACATGAAAAGTTCAGTTTTAGCAGTTATCTTAAAAGCTATTAAGAGCAGTTTCTGAAAAAGGAGCTCTAAATGAAAGAAAGATCATATAAGCATGTTTTTCCAAAGCTTATCTAAATGCACCCTATATCAGTCTCATTATGCAGTCATGAAACACAATACACAGACACACAATATGCATACATACATATTTCTTTACAGACATGTGTTTCAAGAAAGAAAGATTATGGTAAACCCGTAGAATAGTATCAGATTTAGTAAATGCATGTGATGCATCATACCTTCCAGAATATTGAAAGCATGTATACTCATCATGGAGAGTTTGAACTTTAAGGTCGGGTTGCTGAGAAATGATCTAACAAGAAAAAGAAACTCAAACAACTTTGCATACAATTGTTACATAATTTTACAAATAATTACTCCCTTGTATACCTTATATACTAGGGGCTGATAGATCCCATCAGGAAGATAGGCCAAGGTAGTACCGCTGTCAATTATTGTCCCTTTCTTGTCTCCTTGCTCAGATGCGTCTGTCGAGAGATTAAGGAAAGTATGACCAATTTGAACTGCCGTCATGTTGACACTGTAATGTGGCCTAAAACACATTTTAAAATGTCAGATATCTCTCAACATATGGATTTTTGTAAACTAACATCTAAATAGAAAAGCGACTCAAGTAACATTGTCAACAACTATATGAGCTTATCTCATAAAAAAAACAATTTTACGAAATTAGGCAAATTGGCCAACAATCCAGCATTGAACACAAATATTAAAGACCAATAAAGCATTGAGTCTGCAACATTAGGAAAAACCCCTATTGCCTGCCTCAGCTAACATGAGAAACATTTCACATTTAACAAAAGGAATCATCAATTGCATTTCGACTTGCAATCCTTTAGCTTCAAAGAAACTTCTAAACAAAAATTTCAATACTACAGAAATCAAGACGGCATGACTTAAGTTGCCAGTTGATGAGTGCTACATTTACTTAGAGAGTAGAAATTGAGACATAACATGCCGAAAATAATAACTCTAGCAGTAGCAAACGTCACGATGATTAACATGGGATCCAACAAATCAAGGACAGACATACATAAGCGATTCTGAAGTATAGAATACATATAAGATTCTCGCATAGTGCAGATCTTTACAATATTTGCACAGCATATATACAGTGTGAATATTCCATCAAATAACACGACAAGAAAACTTACAAGATGCTATCCTCAAAAGAGTAATCAATGACACTATGGGAAATTGAGAATAAATAATTCCATTCAGAAGTGTAGTAAAAAGATGGCATACTGGTCAGGTAATAATGGAGTCGTGTTGACTTTAGGTTGTACAACATGCCCAATCGCAAATATACCACCTCCATTTACTCCGTTTAAGCAATGTGCAAATTTCTTTTTCACTTTGCCTGAAGAAGAAAGTTGTGAAATCATTGAATAGTTAGCTTTTCCAAATCCAAGTATTCCATCAAGTGCTTCTTCGTTTGTATAACTAAGATCTCCAGATTGTCTAGCACCACACCTGCAAATCAGCAAAACTCATTTTAAATTGGTCAGATAAGAACAAAAAGAATATATTTCAATACACATCAATGCTAAATTAACATGCACAAGAAGAATAGCAAGCAAAATATTTGTAGCGCGAGAGCCTCCATAATTGCATAAACCTTTGTTGTTTACGGTCATGTAAAAGAAAGAGACATCCATAATAAAAACATAATAGCATAGCATGCACTATTGTAATGACAAAACTCACCCAAATATAACACTTCCATTAGCCGAATCAGTTTTAAGGTCCCCAGAAACTTGATCAAATAGTACAACATCCTTAACAAAGTAACCTGCAGTGGAGCTCCCATCACCATATATCTCCAGATATGGACATGAATCATTAGTATTACGAGCACATCCAGTCAGAAGACCCCCATTTATCTCTTTGCAGACCTCTTGATCACATGGAACTAATTTACCAGAGGAGGAATCCTTTATGTTGTAGAGCATAAGGTCCATCTTTGATACCCAAAAAAATCATATGAACAAGAACATCAGTGTTGATTTGAGGCTATACAAGATTCAGCCATACAATAAATTATTGGCTATGCCCCAACAACCATAGGAACTTAAATAGTTATTTGACATGTGCAAGGTTATGTGGACCATAACACAAACTAACCTATCATCAAAGAATTTTTTATTGCAAACCATCTATGAGTGTAGTTTTCTAGGAAGCACGGACACGGACACTGACACATTGACATACCAGGTTTCCCTGCAATTGAGATTTACCCCATTTGCGCCTTCAGCATATTTGCAGTCGTTGGATTAAAATCAGACAATTGAAATTTTAAATGATTGTAAACTGCATTAAAATCAAAACCGTTTAATCTTGATTCAACGATTGTAAACGCATCAAATGCGTGAATTCGGATAGGTAATGACAGCAGGGAATCTGATTTCCACGTCGACACCACTCACCAGTAATAATTTGAAAAAATGAATCAATTAAAAGTAATCACAAGTGTCGTGTCGGTTTCAGGCATATACACACATTTTTCAGACGTGTCAGTGCTCCAGAATATTCAATTATGATTATGAATATATTCAATTATGATTATGAATATACTAATATTTGATAAATGTTAGACATGTTAATATTAAATTTGATAAAATTGTTGTTCTCTAGCTTCTCATCAAGTTGCTTAAAATAATCAAATGAGAGAGTTTTGATAGGGTTTACAATAGTGTCAAAAGTTTCAAAAACACAAACTTGAAAGAGTAACAGATAGAGTAAAGTAACTGAGAAAGAAGGTGAAGAAGAAGCATACACCAAGGTTACTTCTGGTAGGACATTCTTTACACTGTATACAATTCACCCACATCATATCAGTACCAGTATCCACTTGCAAATAATAATCCTTCGAAGGAGTTCCGATTCCAATTTTAGCATAATAAAGTCTATAATCACAAACACAAACACAAAACACAAATTCATAATCAAAAATCAATATCTTCTATTTTCTCTAAAACAATTGCGAATATTGAAGACGATAAGAGCGAGCACCCGACGGAATCAGGACGACCGGTTCCGCCTAGCGGAAGATCAACGCCGGTGATGAGAGACATTTGACGGCGGTAATCGTGAGCTTTGAGGACGGAGAGAGAGCGTTGTTGATCGTCGGCGAACTTGTATTTCACGTTGAAAACGCCGTGGTTGGCGGCGACAGTTGAAATCGCGAGGAGAAAAGTGAATAACAGTGAGATTGATGCGGTGGTGATGTTCATGGTGACGGCGAGTTGAGTTGTGAGTGGTGAGTGGTGTGACTCGGTGTGAGTAGAGAAGAAGAAAGTGTGAGTGTTGTTATGAATATTGAATGGTATTGGGTTCGAGTTGGAATGTGGGGTCCACTAATTGGGTTTTTGCAACAGTGTAATTCAGTTTCGTGGCCGTCACATTCACGCCTCCATTTCTCAACACATATTTATTATACGCAATTAAACCATCTCCAATAGTGTAACCCATTTTTAAGTTTTTTTATGGGTCCCACCAGCTCTATCATCTCAAAATAATTTATTTAATTTTTATTTTATTGATGTAATTCTAATGAGTCACACAACTTTACTTCATAAATTAATTTGATTGGGTAACACAATTTTTTACTACTCCCTCCGTCTCATAATAAGTGTCTTATTTGAGCTTTGCGCGGTTCTTAAGAAAATGATTAAATGTGTTAATTTTAATGAAAAAGTTAATATCATTTAGAGCATCTCCAATGGTGTAACCCATTTTTGGGTTCTTTATAGGTCCCACTAGCCACATCATTTTAAAATAATTTTTATAATTTTTATTTTAATTGTATAATTCTAAAAAGTTATTATTGGGCCCACAACTTTACCTAATAAACTAATTTGATTGGGTACCACAATTTTTTCATAGTTGCATTGCAATGCAATGGTACTATGATGTGGCATGTCTAGGTGGAGAACTCAAAAGAAAATACCACCATTGAAGATGCTCTTACTAAAGTACCCTTATTAATTATAGGTAGTGGAGTTATTGAAAAACGTGAAAGTTAATATATAGGGGTATAGTAGTGGAAAAAAATAATAAATGTTGCATTGGTATTCTAAAAAGACATTTATTTTGAGACAAAGAAAATGTGTAAATAAAACACTTATTATGAGACGGGGGGAGTAGTTACTATGACATGGCATGACAAATTGTTTCAATATTTAATTATTATATTGATGTCCAGCTGGAGAACTCAAAGAAAAATACTATCATTGGAGATGCTCTTAGAGCATCTCCAACCATGAACTCATTTTTGGGTTCTTTATGGAACCTATTAAACCACGTCAGTTTGAAGCAACTCAATTAATTTTTCACTCCAATAGTGCAACTTTGAAGAACTCATATTAGGTCCACAACTTTACTTTATAAAATAATATTTAATTCATAATAAAAGTTGAAGAACATAATATTTAACTCATATTGAATTTTATAATATAAAAAAAAAGTTGAACAACGTTGTAACTCTTTTCAACGTTGCCCAACTGTACTTCTTTGAAAATGACAAAATGTGTTGTCAGCTTGAAAAAACGGGCGACGAACGCTCCGTTAGAGCTGGTCTTAGGAGTATAATAAATTGCAGTTATGATCCATTTGAGCGAAGATCCAAATATATTTTAGATAGAAGATTCATTTGAGTCTTCACTAAAATTGTAGAGAGTCTAAATTAATTCTTAAAAAAAAGTTATTTAATTTAAAAAAAAAAATGAACTAAATCATGTTAGTCTATTTGATAATATTTTTTTAAAATTGATTTATTTTTCTATTTTTGTGTGTATTATTTTTGCTTACGTAAATTTATTATTTTTATTTTCAATTATTTATAAATTCATGTAATATTCATTTTCTTTTTTATTTATTTGAATTTTAATTACTTATTTGAGAAATATGAAAAAAATAAAAAATTTGCACCTAATAAGAATTGAACCAAGGACCTCTTGATTAAAAGGCAACTTGTTCTATCATTAAACTCATGTAATTTCCATGTTTTAATTTACATATAACAGGTATATCAATATATTTTTTTAATTATTTTTTAATTATTAGTGATACTTAATATATTTTGAGCCCTAACAAAAAAAATCATATTTATTTAACTACATTGGATGTCTTTCCTTCATTGATCCAACCACCTAAACTTTCATTTTGTCCACCACGATTCATCTCAATTTTCATAAATTAGATCTAGTAGTCCAAGATTCATGTTTACTTTTGGATTTATACAATGACGACCAACTTGAGGTTTCCTAATACTTTATTTAATTTGTCTTTTGGGGTTGTAATTGTTGGTACAAATAAGTAATTTTATGACACATTCTTTGTTTTGTTGGTTTTATTTTTGTGATACTAGATGTTTTAGATTTTAAAGTTTTATTTGTTAGTACAACGTTTTGAAATTTGATGGTCCTATTTTGAATTTTATCGTACATCTATAGTATATGTGATGGTAAAATGTAAATCTTTTGCTTCTAGGTTTAAATGTTGTTCTGGACTGGCCCAATTGTTCCAATAGGCCCAATCCATTCATAAGGACAAACGGCCCAATAAGCATTGGCCCAATCTACGGAGCCAGCAGAAGGTCATCTCCCCTTCGACTGGGCACGACTACTCTCTAAACCTACCACGACTGAGGACTATCCGAGCACGCTGGGAAGTCGTCCCCGGCAACGGCTAGTTCCTTAAGCTCAACTAGTCAAGACCTAGTCAACTATTTCCTATATTTTGAGCCCTGGAATTACGCCCAAACCCACAAATATAACATGACCGAATCTACACCAAAGAGAACACTATAAATAGCCCTCTACCTCTAGAGGGCAAGGTAATCCAAACTTTGTCCAAAATCTCATACTTTGTGTTGTACCTTTGTTCTCTTTCTTACTTTGGCATCAGAGTGCCTTGCAGGTACAACCCCTTTTTTTCTCATCCATCACCAAAGATCAAGCCTAATGTTGCTGGCCACCTATTTTGCACCAACCAAACAGTGGCGCCATCTGTGGGAAATCTTGCTTCCCCGTTTCTCTTTCTTGCATTTTCTTGATCGCTTTCTTGCGCTACCAAGAACTCGGAAACTAAAGCTATCACCTTTCATGTAACGCCCCGATAATTTAATTAAATTAGTTCGGAATTTATTCATTGATGTTGGAAATTATTGGTATAATTACTATGTCAGTATTATTTAATTGATGAGTTGATTTGAGTTGTAAAATATTAACAAAAATAATATTTGAGTTATAAGAGAAATTACATGGGCTCAATTTATGCGATGGTGTTAGTACTAGTGGAGGTGCAAAATAGTAGGCCCACTAAGAGAGATAATATTATTAAGTGGAATTATAATATTATAAGGAAAAAAGAAGAGAACAGAGAGGAGGCTAGGTTTTGGAGGTATCAGAAAGAAGAACATAAAAGAGATACGAAGAGCTGTTGCCGGGAAGAGGAAAACGGAAGAATTATGCGAATCTAGAAGCTATGGAATTCGACCGGAAAATTTAATGTGTTCTCCAATCCAAGGTAAGGATGGACTTCTTGCTCTATAAACGGGTATATGATGGACCGTATGTGAGATTTTGGGTTATAAAATCATCTCTACAATCGTATGTTTTGATGTTGTTCATTTTGTCTGCATTTGTATGTTTTGATGTTTGGTTCTGAAAATGGATGATGAAATTGTTATGTGCTGTCAATGAATAATAAAGGTCTGTGTTGATTAATTGATGTGTTTGATCAACTTAGATCGATAATCATGTAATGATGAGTTTTGCATTTTTGAAATTGTTGATGAAGTTTTGGGTCGATCCTGGGAATTCCTTCATGCATCAGAGGAGAGTAGCTGGAAGAAGGAAAGAAATATAAGGGACGGGGGCCACACCCTTAAGGGGCGGGCGCCCCATATTTAAGGGACGGGGGAGATGATTTTGGGATAGGGTCCCATGTGAGACAAGGGGCGGGTGCCTTAAATCTTAGGGGCGGGGGGCTATGTATTGTTTTTGCTCCTTTCCAGAAAAAGTTAGTACATGTATTTAGTGCTTGCTTATATAACTTAGTATGAATCATTTCAGTATTTTCTTGTCATTTAGGTACTGAACATTAGTTAACTTAACTAGTAATGGATATAGATTAATTGGTGATACCTAATACTTAGTGAGATTTAACAATGGAATCAACAAAGTAGAAAATTCATGGCAGTTGTCTAATATAGTATTAGTAGGACCAAAACAACATCCTTTAGCAAAGTTGTAGCGAATTTCAATATATCAGGTAAATGAAAAATAGCAGGAGCAGAGTTCCTTTATATACTAGTGCAGACAATAGAAAGTAATAGAGTAGAATAATTCCCATATCACAGGTGGTGATGTATATCAGTATGGCTATATAAGTGCAGGAAAATAAAAATATATGTAGCAGAGTTTTATGTATTAGTACAGGAAATTGAAAATGACAGGGTAGATAATATGTACTAGCAGAATTACTTAGCAGTAGCAGGAATAATGGCTTGTAAACAGATTTTTGCAGCATAAGCGATTTCTAATAATAGGGACTAGTGATAATAATATGATTGATGAAAGCAGTACCGTATACGAGTATTAAAAGATTTAATCGATAATTAATTGACCGGTTTAGGACGAGAAGTGTCCGGATAATTGCGGAATGCGTGGCGATTATTTTTGGTTGTTGGACTGAATACTTGTTGAAATTATGTGAATTGCCTTGGAATTATTCATTGTTGATGTGTTGTGATGTTTGTGCCGTTATTGATGTATTGTTGTGATGTTTTGCTTTTGTTGTTGATTCTGTTGGTGATTTTGTTTTCGTGTCATGCTTATATGAAGTTGTAGGTCAAAAGCCAGTGACGTTGCGGCGTTATTATTTTGTTAACCTTATGATGTGCAGTAAATGTAGTGACGATGCGTTACCTCTAATTATTGGTAACAATGGTGATATAGGCTTCTGCCTTCGTGATGAATCATTAATGTTGTGATGTGATGTTGCATGTGTTGAGTCACATGCATTGCATATTTCTGTGACGACCTGGATTGGCAAACTGTGACGAAGGCTTATGCCTGGTTGATGCCTCTATTATTTGGCAATTGGCGATGGGGGTTGAAGCCCTGTGTACCACATGCATGTGCATTGTTAGTGTCGCATTTTGTTTTGCATAAGTGTGATGTAATTGTGAAGTGTTGTGATTTGATTTTATAAACGTATGCGAGGTATTTTGACTTGAATTATGATGTGAATTACTTGTTGGATATTATGATGTGAATGGCGATGTTAATACTGTGAAGTGATGATTTTATGATATTCGAACTCTAATGCATATTGTTTATCTTACTCCTGTTTATATGGTTCGATATCTCACCCCTTCTGTTTGAATGTTACCCCTATGTTGGTAAAATGCAGGTTAAGAAGATTAGTGCGTATGCAGGATAGCTTGGAAGATGTTAATCTTCCGTTGCTTCTCTTGAGTCGGGTTTTGCTCTGATATGTAACACTCGGGAAGAGATGAACATTTAGTTGTTATGTATTGATGTAAACATTATTTTGATAACATGAACATGAATAATTTCCGCCGTGTATGAAATTGTGAAGTTTAATATTTATGAAGTATACTTTGGTTCATCTGAATATCAGTGTTATGTATCCGTTTTATTAAAATGAGAATTTATTTTGTGATGTATGATTTAATGTGACGTGTGATATCCTAATTTCATATTTATAAATTGGAAAAGAATTACTCTGATTTTCTTAATATTCTACGGGGTAAATTGGGGTGTTATTTTTCATCCTTCATGGTCGGAAACAACGAGAACTTCTCTGTTCCGGACGTTGCACAAATGGGCAAAAACGATGTTGAACTCATCGTGCCTCCCCCCAACGACAACGTTTCTCAGCCCCGTGATGGCCGCACAACTTCTCCTTCTTCGGAGGATGCCCGTAACAATACCACCTTTCATTACAGGGATACTAGCGGCAAGAATCATCAAGAACCTATTCTTGAGAGCACTCTTCTGGGCATAAAGCCATTTCAGGATGACCCTACCATAGCTACCATCTTCGCAGCCTTGAACCCGACCAATTCCTTAATCCGGCATCAGAACGATCAGATTGAGGCATTGGAACAGAAGCATCGCGCCAAGACTCCTCCTCGTAGATAATCACGGCCCGAGAAGGATACCTTGGCATCCAGTAATCGTCACCATTCTCCTCCACGAAGAGATCACCCTTCCTCTGTTTCCAAGAAGAGCAAGGAAGATCACCGCTCTCATTGGTGCACACCATCTCCACGGCCTAAGGGACGGTCACGATCACCTTCCCCTAAGCCTGCAGATCATCGTCGACACCATAGGCGGAGTTACATCCCTTCACCAGCCCCCATTCGGAGCGATAAAGAGGAAGAACGTCGGGGCCCCCTGTCCTGGGCAATATTGGAAGCTCCCCTACCCGTTGGGTTGGAAAAACCTCCTCCTTTAGGCACATATGATGGTACATCAGTTCCAAACGAACACATCGAAAACATTGATGCTCTCCTCGACTACAGAGGGGTCCCCAATGCGATAAAGTGTTGACTATTTCCGACCACCCTGCGCAAGGGCGCAATAACATGGTATAAAATCCTACCGGACGAGTCTATTACATCATGGAAGGGCCTCGACAGACTCTTTTCAAGGCATTTCAAGGCTTCTCACGTACATCCTAAGTCGAAAGCCTCGCTGGAGGCCATCATCCAGGGGAAATACGAGCCACTCAGAGCTTATATCGAAAGATTTAACAAGGAGGTCGTTCAGGTGTCAACCCCGACCGACATGAAGAAATATCTCCTAGAACAGGGCTTCCGACCTCGTTTCGATTTCGCCAAGGTCGTGGGCATAGAGACGCCCGCCACATTAGATGATTTATTCCTCAAGGCCCAAGCATATATCAAGTACGAGGAGAAAGAGGCCGCCCTGTTTATTGTGGAAATTGTAAACAACCGCTAGTCCTCCCAAAGTCTTCAAACTAAGGGTTACTTGCAGAATCGACTAGTTAATTCTAAGACACGTGCTAATGCAACTAAGATGTGGCTTGCTTAATTCGACAAAAGTTTGACTCTAAGAGAAACAATTTCTTCCTAAGAGTTTAAGTAAGCCAAGTTTTCCATAAAAGATAAAGTAAAGGTAACTTGTGACCGATAGAACATTATAACATTAAAAAAAGATACACCACGAATGCATCTATGGTGAATTCCATCATCGTAACGGAACCACAGTCGACAACATATATAATGAAGTAAAAAGATAGTTCAAACGTAAACGAAAATAAAACGAAATGTTCAAGAGAAATGACTGATAAATATGGAAATTGTATTGAAGTAAAAATGGTGATTCACGTACATTAGCACTCTTGAAACTCTTATTTCCTGGCGCTGGGATTATGAAGTTTTTTGCAAGTGATTTTAGTACAAGTGAACCCCTGGAGCCCTTAGCGGGATCTCCTATTTATAATACAATAAAATAACTTCCTACAAGTTACATAACTGTTCAGAAACCGCCTGTAAGCTAGACAATTGGCTGCACGATCCTACGCAACTACTCCCCATATCTCTGGCGCTTATTTTAAGATCCAAATCTTTGCTAACTGCTGGAGTTTGAATTTCAAATTAACCTGCTTGAATCTTTCTTTCGCCGCTAACTCTTAGCACAACCTTCATCACAAAATATTCTAAGTTTCAACCTTCTTCATGGTCGACAAAACCGGAGTCGACACTTTGTCCAAGTTATGTCGACTCCCTTTCATTGACAACTTGATCCCATGATTTTTTGTCACTCTTTTAAGCTCCCTTGCAGACCCAATTTGTGGGATCCAACCCCTTGATTTGTGGGCCTTTTCCTTTAATTGCACTATCAACATACCTCACTAGATTTTTCCCTTAACAAAATGCCCCCCAGAGATGCCATTTTCGAATGTCGACTTTAAATGAGATAATGACGTCTCTGAAATGTCGACGTCGTCCTTTACTTATTCGTTTCCAATTCCTCTTAATGGTGTGACTGTTCACTCCTTGTTGCTGACGTCACGTCATCATGGTAACGTCTCCACTTTCTCATCGAGACGCGCAACAATCAAATCATTACTGCTATTACTTCTGAGTGGGCTACGTGGCGTTTCCCTCAACTGCCACTTCGTTCCACACGTCCATAGATATAGGGGCGTGGGTGCACGCGCTTCAACCCCACTCAAACATTTTTCTTCTCTTTTTCGTACTTAGGGTTTTCCTCCCCTTTATAAACTCTCTTTCGTCTCTTCAACATTTTTCTTCCATTTTTCTTGTTTCAAAAACCCAGTAACATTTCACAATCTTCAAACCTACAAACCTTCGTCTTCAGCTTCCCCCAACAATGGCAACTCCTACACCTATCTTTTCCGCTGCAGAACTCAAACAGCCTATACTTGTTGATGGCGCCGAATATGTTCCCGAGCCTCCATTTGTTGAAGAAAAGACTAAAATCTGGCAATCTCAGGTATTAATTCCCTTTTTTCTTGATGACAAGCCTTTATCTTTTCTAGGTCCACTTCCTGAGGATCGTTAACCAAAAATTATTGCTAAGAAACGTGCCTTCTTCCATACTAGCTATCTTACAGAACCTTTAGTTTCTATTTAGAAACCTCTCTCCCTGAATTACGTAGATAGGAACTTTATAACTGCTCCTCCCAGGAACTGCCCTAAGTTCTATGCTTGGATGGACCGTCTGGAACCATACAAGCTGGATCTTTGGAAATAATTAGGCATTTACACCCTCTTGCAAATCTCCCGTTGTGGTCTACCCCAATCTTATGGCACGTTGCTTGCTGCTATTCAATTTTAGGAAGGTTTGACCAACAGTTTTCACACTAAATATGGAATGATTACACCAACTCTTATGGATATAGCAGCCATTACGGGTTTGGAACCGACTGGTCGCATCTTCAACTACAAAGACGTCGAAGCTATCCCCTTGAGGTTTGATGTCGGAGACTCTCGCAAGCCGACATACAACAACTTTATTGACCACCATGCCAACACTTCAGGTCCAGTAACTGATGAAGAACATGTGGCATTTTTAACTCTCTAGCTATCTCGCTTTGTATTCTATTCCAGTTCGATGCAAGTGGCCAAACAATTTTCTCTCCTTGCTACTCAATTGCATCAAGGTCGTGACGTTGCCCTTGGTCAACTAATATTGGCCTCTCTTTATGACTCGCTGACTGATATGGTGTACCAAATCAGGACCCTCAACCATGAACAATCAAAAAGGAAAAATGTCTTGGTTCATGGCCCTTTTTGGTTTCTGCAACTGTGGCTCAATGCCATTTTTTCTAAAGATGTCAAACCTTATGGGATGAAGAGGGTAGCGTGCTCTCCAGAAGAACGTCACCTTATCTGGAAACTTCTAATTCCCTTCACTCCTCTAGACAAGAACTTTCCTAACGTCGAAATGTTTCGCCTCTTGTTCGACATCATGCTGAATTGTGTCAATTTTGGCCCTTCTATGGCTCCATTAAGCAATCGAGCTGAGGGTCCTGATTGCTTTATCAGTCCTTTTCCCCTGCTGACGCTGCAGTTAAGAGTGAAACTCTTGCTGTGTGGAGAAGTTTTTTGGTCCCTCAACTCCCGTCGGCCATAATTGTTGGTGACATGCCTGGCTTATTTGCTTACCAACCTAATTTGGTGGCCCGATAATTTGGCCTTTGCCAATTTATTCCCAAATCCTTATTCCTTTCCCAGGATCTACTGCAGAAGATCATCGGTGACCACCCTTTTGACGTGATCAAATGGGATATTGAAAATTTCTGGGAGAAAAGGCCAAGGCTTGCTCCTATCCCTTTTAAACCTGCATACTACTGTACTTCAGAATTTAAAGCTTGGTGGCATTCATATCTCAACACCTATATTGGTGCTCCTGAGACCAAATTGGTTGAACTGACTCAAGCTCTTGTTCCTTTACAGGAAAAATCCACAAAGTGTAAGGCTACTCATATAAAACAAATTTGAGCTTTCCAGAAGTATTTCCAAGTTGTGTATCAGCCTAATGATCTTCGTCGGACCATCTCTGAGGCCGCTGCTGAACTAAAGGAGAAGGTAACCGACAGGATTCCAAAATTAAAAATTCCTGGTTACGCGAAAGATAAGTATCTTTACGCCCTTCATTTTAGAAAAATCAAATTTCCTACTTTTCCATCTATCCCTTTGGCTTTGGCGTTTGGCCCACCAATCCCAGATTGGTGGTATTGTCCTTTTCATATATACAAAATGCTTATAAGAAAAAGGCCGACAAAGTGGTGCCGACGAAGCATTATCTACCCAACTACTCAGGGCCGCTTCATATTGCTCCTCAATATGTTAGAGTGTGTTCTACCATGAAAATTGGTAACTCTTTCTGGAAAGCTGCCTTCTGCTTATGTAACCTTTGTTTACTTACTTGATTGTTTCCATGTTCTTCTTACAGTTGTTCCTATAGAGCCTGAGTACGCTGCTGCGGATGCCAATGTCACTTCGACTGAACAACCTCAGGTTTGACTTTGCCTGTTTGAATTCTCTTTCTAATTAGTATAATATTTTTTACTCCAATTTCTATAATCTTGCAGGTCATCCCTGAGAATCCCCCTTCTGATGATGAGACCATATCAGCAACCATGAAGAAAAAGGGTCTTTCGGTATGTACTTTTACACATTACTCTCATTTCATTTGATTCTTATGACTATTAATCTGTCACCGACACACACATCCAGCCAAGTTCGACAGACTTGCCCGCTTCTTCAAAACCTTCCAAGAAGTTCAAGAAGGCCAAACCTTCTCCTGCCAAGGAACCAAAGGTATTTCTTGTCAGCTTATCTACTCTTTTGACTAAAATAACCATTTACAACTTACACTATTTCCAGCCGTCTCTACCACCATCCGACAAATCCAAAGGCCATAAGAGCCACAAAAGAAAACAGGAGTCTCCCACCAAAGGTGGTGAGGTGAAGAAGAAAAAGAAAAACAAAGCAATCGTGGATCAAGACAAAAACAGACCAACCAAAGAAGCTGAGGCTCAACCAGGGTATGTTGATACTATAGTGATCGACAACGATATTATGGATCCCTTCTCTGCTACTGGAGCTACCGTGGTTAATACTAAGACTGCCAATCTTTCTCCAGATCTATCTGTCGAGCCTACAAAGCCGACTGGTCCTGCTGATGCTCTCTTTGGTACTTCAAATCTAGCCGCCAATCCTCCCTTGTCGATACAGGTAACTGCATATTTCAAATTTTATTTATCAGAATCACTGAATCATTCTTACATACCTTTCCTTGTTAACAGGCTGATGCCCCTGAGCTCCAATCTCAGGAACCTCAGTATGTGCTTCAAGATGCGCCTGAAGATGTGCCTAAATATTCTCCTACAACAGTGGACTCCTCGTCTTCCCACCATGCCGATCCTGTCGGCCATGCTGGTGAGTTTATCGAATCGACCTCCCAGACTACTGAAAATGATTCTTCCTCTATCACTAGTCCTATCATGCATCAGGATTCTATTTTGATTAGTTCTGAATCTAGTCTTTCAGATTCCTTGAACTTGCAGGACTTAGTGGGAACGGGAAAAACTGCTCGTGCTGAAACCCATTTACCTCAAGTTGTGCTTCAAGCAACTACTTCATCTTCCTCTCCAAAAGCATTAGCCATAAAACCTTATGCTCTTCAGGACATTACCAAACTCCGCAACTTAGTGAAGGCACGTGAAGAAACCTCTTCCGACTCTGACTAGTCTCAGATCCATAATGATAAACTGGGGCCTAAAGCCATCAAAATTAAGAAGCTCACGGATAAGATTCGTACTCATGTCTTGAATCTTAATCTGCACCACGAACTCTATTCTGACCCCTCCCTTGGTCCAAAAATTCTGGCTGCTCTTGCTCAGATTAAAGAACTGAACATATCCAAGCATGCTCAAATTGTGATGACTATGTTTGAGAAAGTTCTTATTCCTATGCTTCACAACATTGATGACTTGAGAAAAAATGAGTAACAGGTCGAGGCTAAAGAGGCTTTTGTGAAATAGAGTTGGGATTTGGTGAAAACAAACGACAAAGAAATCACCAGCTCGCAAGCCAAAATTGATAAAGAAACAGCACAACTGGCCCTTAAACAACAAAGGGCTAATGAGCTACGCATCCAGATTGCTGCCATGAATAAAGAGCTGGAGTCGATTGCTGAAGATGAAGAAAAGTTGGTTAACCAACTCATTAACCCTACTCAATAAAAGATCAACAAAACTGCTCAGGATGCTGTGACTGTTGGTGAAGGAATTAGCTCAGTCGAGCAAGAGATTAAGACACTCAAGGCCCATACTGATGAACTTGAGTATATGGTTGTAGTCATACGGTGGGAGAACTGACTTTTATTTTGATATTTCGCAAAACATGTTGCGGTAAACAAGAGTCTCCACCGACTTTTATTTTATCCAATTAGGAAAGGCAAAAAGAACAGGAAAGACCTTTTAAAAAGATTTTGAGTTCGGGGGTAGGTTATACAAAGGGAAGGTATTAGCGCCCTTTGTATTCATGGTTATCCATGGGCTCTTAATTGCTTAGTGTAACTCGGTTTTTCGCGAACTGACTCCTTGCTCTTTTTTTTAATTTTTTGCAAGAGTCGCCACCGACTTTTATTTTATCCAAATAGGAAAGGCATAAAAGAACAGGAAAGGCCTTTTGACAGATTTTGGGTTCGGGGGGTTGGTTATACAAAGGGAAGGTTTTAAGCACCCTTTGTATCCATGGTTATCCATGGGCTCTTAATTGCTTAGCTCACTTTTGTTTAAATGCTTTATTGATTTGAAAATAGAAGAAGTGAAGATGGACAATAGGTCATATAGGTCTCTGAAGAGTTTCACCGGGAATAATGCCCTTCAAATACCAGATGAAAGTTTTTGGAAATAGATGAGAAGTTTTGAAAACACGTTGTTTGTAAATGAAAGGTGTTTGAGCAAGCAATTAGGAGTTACCAACTCTCAATTTATAAGATCTTTCCTATGCATTTAATACTTTTCTTAAATGATGGCATGATTAAAAAAAAGTAATAAGAGGGAAAACCATAGAGGTGCAAGTGTGCGAAGTGTTTTTTTTTTAAAGTTTTATCTTGATTATTAAAGTTTTAGCTCAAAGGTAAAAATATGGTCCAAGTGGACAAAAGGAAGATGACGGAAACATAAACAATGCGTCCAAATGGACAAAGAAAAAATAGCGGAAACATAAATAATATGTCCAAATAGACAAAGAGAAAATAGCGGAAACATAAATAATATGTCCAAATGGACAAAGAAAAATAGCGGAAACATAAATAATATGTCCAAATGGACAAAGAGAAAATAGCGGAAACATAAATAATATGTCCAAATGGACAAAGAAAAAATAGTGAAAACATAAATAATATGTCCAAATGGACAAAGAGAAAATGACATAAACATAAATAATACGTCCAAATGGACAAAGAGAAAATAACAGAAACATAAATATTACGTCCAAATGGACAAAAAGAAAATAACAGAAACATAAATAATACGTCCAAATGGACAAAGAGAAAATAACAGAAACATAAATAATACGTCCAAATGGACAAAGAGAAAATAACATAAACATAAATAATACGAATGATAAAATAAAGCATAAAACAAGAAATATAAAGAACAATATAATAAAATGCGGAAATTAAAGTCAATTGTTAGTATGTTAGCACGCGAATCATCTTGAAGCTAGTCAAGTATATCCACGATGTTAGTGAAGATCGATGGTGAGTGAATGATGATCTCGGATTTAAAGTTAATGAAAATTTATCAGAAGCTTGATAGAATCATAGCGACTACACGATAAATTTCTAAAAGTTTAAAATCAACTGCATACAATCTCTGCCATATTTGATCTTTTATTCCAATTCGGGACAAAGAAAAAGATAAGAAATAATATCAAATAATATACAAAAATAAACCTGAAATTGTGAAAAATTTACACAATAATAAGAGAGATATTTTGAAAGTATAATTAGGTTAAGAGAAAATAAAATGACAAAATCTTAAATCTAAAACAAATTAAACCTAATTCATTTTTTTTGTTTTTTTTTATGTTTTTAAGTTAATTAAAAGCTAATTAAACAAATAATTATACAAATAATTAAACTTAACAAGAAAAATAAATCTAGTTATGTATAAAATTAGTATATAATATATAAACCTAATTTAACAAAATAAAATATTTTTTTCGAATTTTTTGATAGGTTAGAAATAATTAAAAAAAGCAAATATATACATAATTACTAATTAATTAAGAAAAATAAATTAATTATGAAAAGAAATAAAAAAAATTTATGTCAAATATTAGATTATAAAAATATAAACCTAAATCTAAAAGGAAAATATTTTTGGAGTTTTTTGATTGGTTGAAAATAATTAAAAAGCAATATTTACATAATTACTAATTAATTAAGCAAAATAAATTAATTATGAAAAGAAATAAAATATTTTTATGTTAAAAATTAAATAAACATTTTATCAACTTAAAACTAAAATTAAAACATTTTTTTTTTGAGAAATTGAAAATATGCATAAATATGGAGTTTTTAATTCATGAACTCCTAACACTACTACATATTAAAAACTACATTGTACTTACTCTATGATGTCCCAAGAGTGGAATAGAGTGATTGAAATTGATTGAAGGTGGCTATTTGAATGAGCCTTGATTTTTTCCAAGTTTCTTGAAACTTTTGAAAAATATAAAATGCTTAAACCATGGCTTTGGTGTTTGTTGTTGTTCTTTCCCTTTGGCTCCTTCTTTGGCTCCCCCTTTTTTTGCTCTCCCTTGAATAAAGAAAATGAAGCTCTATTTATAGGCAAATGATTTAATATGGAAGCCTTGCAAGTTGAAATTGTCATGATTGATTTTGTGAAAAAAGAATGGAATATTCTTTTATGCTAGGTTAAAAACTTAACCATGGTTTAATCACTCAAGTATTATTCTCTCCAATCTTGCAATATTATCTTTAAGCATCTTGAATGGTCATTGCTTGCATCACATGAAGCTTCCTTGCATTATCCTTGAATTATCTTTGAATTATCTCACTTTAATTGAATTTTAAATAAATAAAATTCAATAAAAAATGAAATAAAAATGTCATGAATCATGGATATATTTTGAATTCCCTTAGCCATATTATAATCAAGATTGAATCACAAAAGAATTGGCCTTTTTGAAAAAAAATCAAGTTTTGGTCATTACTTGTTTCATGCATTTTTCCAAAAAAGGTGAACTTCATCAAGGCATATCTCCCTCAATTTTGATCCTATGAAAGTGTTCTTGTACTTTTTGGAAATCCCAAGATGTCCTCTACAACCCACTTTGGAAGCTTTTTTGCATTTGGATAAGTTATCTTAATGATATGGGCTTTGACAAAAAACTGCTTTTTGTTGACTTTCAAAATGACATGTAATGTTTTGGCTTATATCTCTTAGGCGGAAGCATTTCTTGACCTCGGTCCCAACATCAAAGTTGTAGAGAATTGAATTTCCTTGAGAATGAGCTTTGGTTGAAATTTTTCTGATGAACGAGGAGAGAGTTATGGCTGGTCAAAGTTCAGTTGACTTTTAGGTAAAAAACTCTAATTTTGAAACTTGGAGTTTTGTCGATTTCTGAACTTTTCTTGATGAATTATGATCAACCATTGATCACATGATGAATCTTTTGATAAAATATGGATGTTGACAAAAAATTGCATTTTTGACTGTCTGTTGACTTTTTGGTCAAATTGGTCGTCTGTTGACTGTTTGAACTGTTGACTGTGCGTCCGAGCGAATCGAAGTTTGAAAATTTGTTTGGTGGTACTTTGAGACTTATGGAGATCCATGAAATCCATTTGAGGTCTCAAAAACTCGTTCTCCAGTATAATCTGAAACCCGGACTCCGCGCCTGCAAATTTTAATTCTGTACCAACTGCGTCAGCATTATTTATCTGAAAATAAATCTCAAATAAACAGTGTATGAAGTGATAAACAGTATTTGGCATTTATGTAAGAATAAATTTAACAGCGAACCAAAATACTGTATAAAAAATTCTAAAAATTGAGTATTCATAAAATCAGGATATTTATGAAATAAAAATCCAAGATTGTATAAAACTCCAAATTTTTAGACAGAAGTCTGTTGACTTTGTTAGACGCTAGGCTTAAGGATCTAGAGGGGGTGAATAGATCTCATAGAGTTTTTAAGAATTATTTCAAACTTAAGCGAAAGCGGTTCTGAATCGACTTGTGTCTATTCCGGACCACTATTGCAAGGGTTGTATATGTGCTAGAACCACAAGATAATTGGGATTAACAATGAAAGGATATGTTATCGAATCAATTCGTTACACTAAAGAAAATAGATTAACTTCTAATTTGATAAAATTTGGTTTGCAATGCAGTAATAATGGAAGAAGCGAAAAGACAAACACTTGGTGATAATGTTCAAATTGATAGTGATTCAATGTGTGGTGAATTGTGATGTTTATGCAAGTTCTTAATTCACAATTTTAACACTTGAATCGTTTGTCAATTTGCAATTATAACCAAGTATGAATAAAAGGTAAATGAAAAGATAAAAGCGACAAGAACACGATATTTGTTTAGGCTGTTCGTCGATCGTCCTCGCTACGACTACGTCTGCCCCCAATTCCAAACTGAATTTGGGAAATCTTCCATTAATGTTGAAAGCAGTTTATACAAAGAAGATAACAAAGCGATAAACAATAAACCAAATTTGTCGATCCTTTGATTCTTCTTCCCTTTTAATCTTGAGCCAGATTAAGGTCTTCCAAGAGCTTCACTTTGATCCCTTTCTGCAGTGTCTTGAATTGCTTGAACACTTGTTCTTCAATCTTCACACTCAGCTGGATCCTTGATGAAGCCTCTTGATAAAAACCCCCAAAATTCACCAATCTTGGAGGACAAAACCCTCAGATTTTATTCACCAAAAACCCCACAAATCTTCACCCACTAGGAATCTTCAATTCCATTCCATGGACGTTATCGATCTTGAACGCAAACCCTCAACGCAAAAATGATTGTGTTTAGTTGTGTTGGAGTTGTGTCGATGATCGAAGATGAGAAGCCTTTGTGTATCTTTCAGTTGTTGGTGTTGAACCTTCAATAATGAACATTTGATAATATATATGAGAGCTGATCAGTTGGAGCATAGCAGATCAGCAATTTTGGCATTTTTGATCAAATAGGTCGACCTCTTGTAGTGCTTAGGTCGACCTAACAGAGCTGGATTAAACTTGGATGAAATTCTTCCCAGTTAGGTCGACCTGTGGAAGGTTTAGGTCGACCAGAATCCTGTTAAAACACGTTCTGAAGAGTTTTCTTTAGTTTAGGTCGACCTAGTTGTTATGTGAGTCGACCAAACAGTGAGGTATGTAAATTTCATCATTTTAGGTCGACCTGGATTGTGAGTAGGTCGACCTATCTGTGGCATTTTTGAATCTTGCTTGTTTTCCTTGTTTTGGGTCGACCTAGATGCAGAGCAGGTCGACTTGCTTTGTCTTGAATAGCCAAACTTGCTTTTCCTTGAGTTCTTTTACTTGTGCCTTGTTGCTTGTTTGCTTGTGAAGTTTGCCATGGATCAAAAACACCTTTGTGAGTGTGAGCTTGTATTCACATACTCCCTCTTTTTGATGATGGCAAACAAGTAGTGAAAGCTTCGGTAAACAAGTAGTGAGAGCTCCCCCGGACTTGTATGCGTAAGCTCCTTCCTACTGAGCTCCCCCGTACAGCTCCCCCGTACTCTCAGCACCTATCTCCCCCTTTGACAACATCAAAATAAATACAACGAAGGAATAGTGGAAGAGAGTAACGAGAGAAAAAATAGATATAACGCGAACATTTATAGTATAATAGGTAAAGTCAAGCAGAGATAACATAATATCCAAACAAATTTAACAGTACACCCAAAATACACATAATGTTTTAGCAAATGAACATAAAGATGATGGAATGAAATGCAATGAGATGATGTTATGAAAAGAGATGCATCCTAACGCCTGCCCCGTCTTCCTCTTCCTCGTTGAAACGATTGAGGACGATCTTCTTCAACTTGTTCCAACAGATCAAGCACAGAGATGTTTAGAGTATTAAAACTCTGACTTAGATTGGCATGATGGTTCAATGCTGTCTCCTCAAACTGATTCTGTCTTAGGGTCGAGTTGGATGCAAACGTCTCAAAATCGCTTTTGTGGTCTTGAACCAAGTTGTATAACGATTGATATTGTCGTTGTTGTTCGTCATAGCGATCTTGTTGAAGCTGTTGCATGTTCTGGAATTGGAGCTGTTGTGCTTCAAAGTGTTCTTGTTGACGCAGCTGCATGGTTTCTAACATGGAAATGATGTTGGTTTGATCGGGCGGAGCTGTGTATCCCCAAGGAATTTCCTCTCCTTGAGGAGGAACATGAGATTGTTGCATGTGAATGTAGGGCAAATGTTCAAGCCTCATGCCGAAATGGTTCACGATTGTTTGAATGATTGAACCATAGCACAGAGCGGTAGTTTTCTGTTGTACTTAATGGAACTTAGCAGCTAGAAAGTGTGGCCAATGTACACGCGTTCTGTTTTGCAGCAGATACATTAGCACAACCTCATTGCGTTCAATTCTTGAGAATCCTCCTGCTCTTGGTCGAATGACTCTTGAGATAATCCAATTTAGGAGTCTAGGATCTCTCTTTAAGTGACCAGCTGTGATTGTTTCATTCGGTTTGTCAAAGACGGAAGGGTCTTTGAGAATGGATTTCATGTAGGCCACATGATCATAGTTTCCCGGTACGTCACCGTCTTCCATACAAAACTCATCTCCTACAATTTTGAGACCAAAAATGCTAATCCAAGCCCGTTTGTCAACAACATGCGACCTGGAGCCCATTTTAAATCGGAAATTACAACCATCCCTTTTTGGAACCCTGCATAGAAAGCCCTAACGGTATTTTCACAGTACGGAGTGTCACATTGCACCAACGGATGAATGTTTTGGTGTTCAATCAGATTAGCAACCACGGGAATATGCATATGTTTGACGACATTTGGATTATAGATATATTGCCTAACAATTTTCCTTTTCATTTTCCACTTCTCAAAATTTTCCCGACAGTCAGGATGAACAAGAGCACTTACCGGTTGAGAAGATGAACCAGACGCAATTTCCTTTCCCTTTCTTGATTTTGGAGGCATGGTTGTTGAGGATTTGAGTGAGAGAGATGAACTTTGGCTGCCTTTGGACTTGAGAATTTAGGGTTGGCCGTACAAATGATATGAGAATGAGCAAAAATGGAAAATGCAATGTTTATCTATGTATGGGGATGGGTCGGGTCGACCAACAGACCCAAATTTGGGAATTTTTACAGCAGTAGGTCGACCTAATTGAAGGCTGGGTCGACCTAACAGAAGAGCCCCCAAAAAAAATCAAATTAGGTCGACCTAAAAGAAGGGTAGGTCGACGTAACTGGACATTTTATGTTTTCTGTTGAAAAATAACTTCTGTAGGTCGACTCGGATGCAAAATAGGTCGACCTAAATTGCTTAAATTGTTGAAAATGCCTTGGTGATGTTTATATATGATGGATTTATGCCTAGTTTCTTGCTTGTATGCTCAAAACATGATATGCTATGGATGATGATGAGATACACATACAAGTAATAGAGATATATGGGTGAAGTCACTATAAACATGTTAATTGATAGCATATTATAGCATCAATAATATTTTTAGAAGTGAACAACAAACATGTTACCGCCTTCTCAATATGTAGGTGTCTCGTCATCATTTCGTAGAATCCTCTAGTCAATGTGGAATGATCCCTGATTTGATGATGAACTACCTTTATACTAAAAGAAATGTTAGCTTGAGTATAATCAATATATATAAGGTAAAGGAATAAAATTAAGAGAAATAAACGTAATTAGCCCAAATTAGAGATATCTAATATCCCTAATTCCCTACGAATGTTTAAGAACTGCTCCGTTGCTAGAGGTTTAGTGAAGATGTCAGCTAGTTGCTTCTTGCTCTCTACATGTTCAAATGTAACGTCTCCTTTCTCTACATGATCTCTTAGGAAGTGATGCCTTATTTCAATATGCTTGGTTCGTGAGTGTAAGACAGGATTCTTGCTCAAGTTTATGGCACTTGTGTTGTTGCACATGATAGGTATACGATCAAGCTTAATACCAAAGTCAATGAGTTGTTGCTTGAGCCATAATATCTGAGCACAGCAGCTTCCGGCCGCTACATATTCTGCCTCAGCGGTAGATAATGCAACTGATACTTGTTTCTTGCTATGCCAGCTTATTAATGAATTTGAGAATAGATGACATGTTCCACTGGTGCTCTTTCTGTCGGATTTGCAGCCAGCAAAGTCTGTAACACCCTTCTAAACCCCGCGGAAATTAATAAAACAATTCAGAGTAAAACATGAAAACAAGGGTGCCACAATTCAATTATAACAAATTTTCATAAATCAATTGTCATGCTTCACTTAGGGGAAAATCATCCATTTAACAGAATCATGTTTCTATACAGCGGAACAATAATCAACAGATAAGCATAACATCATCTATGCAATATCTCACAAAATTACTCCAATAACAACAAAACAGAGTATCATCATCAACTCTAAACTAGCGTTCCCCCAGTGTTACAATATCAGAGCATGACACCGACACCATACTTAAACAAACTGGCCTATGAGCTATCCTCACCAGAGCCAAAAGCCGCTACTCGCCAATCTGAAATCATCAAAGTAAGGGTGAGTCTCATTCTCAATTAATCAATGTTATGCATTCATAAGCAACAAAACATCATAATATATCATTCACCCAATTTGTCATATATTCAGATTCACATCTATTATTCATCAGTTCACACAATAATAGAATACATTACCAAAAGACAACACCATAACAATTACACCGTCATCAAATATTATAACATTGGACAATCTTCCATTCATGTTATAATTATACACAACAACCTAATGCAAATGCAACTATATGCATGTGGTACCAAACATGGGATAACCCATCTCACCGATCCACCACCATAAAGATTCGGCTACTTCTCTCACCAATTCCACACAATGGGAATTAGCTACCGCTGTCCCACCACCAAAAAGGGATACAGCCCACAACATGATTATGAAATGCATGTATCAACCATAACATGCTCATCATCAACATGAAACAACCAAATGTCATAATCATCAACCACCACGATAATCAATAGCCACACACAGTTATGCTATTTCTCAACCATAAATAAATACATATTTTACACCAACAATATATGTATAACAAAACACCAATTACAATCACAACATCATAACAGGTAAATCATTCGTTAATATGCATGTGCGCATAAACCGCCATACAGTGCAACAACAATAACATCTCTCACAATCGTGTACCAAGTACAACAAAGCAACCCATCAACAACCGAGCATTTACCTCATCAATCATCAAAACACATGATAAGCATATTTACCATGAACAACATACATTTGCATAACAAGTAGGAGCAATCATATTATAACAACACCATCATTGCACACATTCAATTATGCAAACAACAACCCATTGCACCTCATCATTTATGCAAAACAAGAGTAAACCATATTTGAAGAAAACGATACTTTTCAAAATAAATCAAGTTATTGTTTTTATATTTATTTTATATGGTAGAACATTCAATTTAAGGAACATCGTCCAAAACGGCGTCTAAAACGGACTTACGGTTCGAAAGTTACACATTTTACATTTTTCAAGAAAACAATTATCGCTACAGCACGCGGCGCCAACCGGGTTCGCGGCGCGAAACGAGAAAAACTTACGCCTTCGCGGCGCCAACACATGGACGCGGCGCGACCTGAGCGTATCACAACTTCCTGGTTTTCTGCCCAACGGTTCGCGGCGCAAACAGTGGTTCGCGGCGCGACCTGGCGATTTTGCAGAATTACGGGTCTGCATTCAGACTCTGCGATTTCACATCCTTTTCACCCAAAAACGATTCCATACATCGCATACAAGCATATAATCATCGAATTTCTCATCACACATCATTATACATCAAAACAACACATCAATAACCAACAATCTGTACAAATTCATCAATTATCCCAAGTCATAACATACCTAACAATATCAAATCCCAATATACCAAATCGAATCGAATCATACGTTAATCCATCTCATTACCCATAATCACATAATAGAAATTAACCGGAAGAGTCCCCCCTTACCTTAGCCAAGAGTTCTTGATTGGTCTCTCCCTCCATTGCTCCTCTTTCACGTTCTTCGTGTTCCAAACTCTTTTCACATTCCTTTCTCTTATTCTCCATGCCTTATTATTTTATAAAATAACCTTTTAATTAGAATAGGGCCTTTACTAACATAATACCCCCTCTTTACTAACACCACACTTGGCCCAATAGCCTATCTCATATTTCTTTCCAAATAATTCCACAAAATCCTGAATAATTCCAAATAATAATTTAATTTCCAATTAAATTAAATTTAGAAAATATGGGGTGTTACAACTCTCCCCCACTAAAAGAGTTTTCGTCCTCGAAAACATACCTCAAGTAACCAGCTCGTATAAGAGTCCTTCACCTGGCTCTCCAGCTCCCAATTAACAGTACCATCAGTCAATCCCAATTAACATAACCAACAGGAAACATGTTTCATACATTCAATCCCAGTTCTTACGTCGCATTTGGCTATCAGAAAATATACCACTCGCTATAGCTCCAAAAGGTTAACAACAACAGAACATTGAGATAGAACCTATACAATACGCTCAACAACCGAGTAATGCAATTACACAATGTATAGTATGATCACACTTGATCAACAATACAGTAATGGATCCCTTCTACCGACATACCAACCTTAGACACGCTTTTCCATCTGAGCGATAAGGTAATACTTACACTTTTCACCAACCGCTTCCTTCAAGAAATTCAATACTCATATTCCTATACCATTGGATTCCAATTATCTGACTCCTCTTAAATCACACCAGTAATTATCCAACACTTTACATTCCGCTTTTTCCGCACTACTCTGATTACTCATCACAATCATCTATACCAAATAGATTTCTGAGTTTTACCCGATTCCAACTCTCTTTACTCATTCGTTTCAAAAAATCATTCTTTACCATCCATGGTATTATTTACCACTTAGAATTACTTATATTCATTCAACAACAATTCCTGAGTTACTACATCTATTAAGACATTCCAACCATCGGAACAAGTACACACAAGTAGTTATAATCACACTCATCAGCCTGGATATACCATTGCTTACATAATAGCTCAAACTGAATCTCACTCTTCTTTAAGAATTAAATCAACTTCGTCCTTCATAGAGTATAATTCCTCATTATATCTGGAATCCACAATATCACCTTAACACGAAACAAAATTATTATAACATCATATAGTATCAACTCGTCATCTCAACTTTGCCAAATACATACCCGTTAACTACGTACAACCATAATAACATGTTCGTCATCTCGAAAATTATTCAAAAGAGTTCTAATTCTTCGATACGACATCATTACCTCCACTAGATTCTAAATCCAACATATAAATCAATACATATTCTCTATGTAGGCTTCCGACATATTAATTCCTTACTTCCCACGAGTAGTACTCATAACACTACTCCACATCACACTTTCGCTGCGCGACTCTGATTACCCGTCTTAAGTCATTTGCCCATCATGTCGCACTCTTCCATATTCACCTCTTCATAAGTCCACACAACATAGTGAGTGATTATTCCCACGGCTTCGCATTCATCACATCTTATACCATTAAGGTAACAAAACAAGTTCATCTCATTTATAAGATTCCGTCTACTATCAACAAGAGATTAAGGGTGATCAAGTCCTCAATTTGTCAATAGATAGTCGTCATCCATATTTAAGCATAAACTGTCGTTACTACATAACAGTGTCCTTTCCGAGTTTGCACCCAAACTCATTAACATCGTCATAATTCAATAATCCACTACGGTGTCCTTCTTCTAGAATATTCTTCCGAAGCTCAAAACATCAGTTACACAAATCCAATCACTCAACCTCATTATATTATTCCCGTCGATTCTGAATCCACCGCCTCTACCTTGGTAATTCAAAGTCAACCTGTCGATCAACTCAGCATCAGCTTTCTGATCTTCTCTAATCTCGTCAAGAATACCACTAGTAATCTCCTAGCATACCCAATCTAACACTATTACGAGTCCCTTCACATACCAACTTAAGTCTCTAAATTGTCCAATTAAATCCAACTCCTTCACCATTAGCACCGACGTATTTAAAGACTTCCTACGCAACACAATAACACAACATTCATGACTCGTGGTTTCACTCCCAATCTCATGACTTCTTTCGCATACCAATATTATTTCACTCGGAATCTCAACAAAGTCTTCCTCATATCAATAGGTGTCAGAAATCCTCTAAAATCCTTCTTTTATACTTATCGTTACTCTGCCATCACAAATACGGCTCCAAGAGTTCTAAAGTTTATTCCATCTTTACTACTAATGCACTCTTCACTAAAATTTATCGGCACTCGAACCATCTTTATTACCGAACATCTCATCAACCTATTCATCAACAACATGTTCCACTCGATTTTCTGTTCAAACAATTCGCGGTAGTAGGCATTCTTATTCAACAAGTTTCACGCTTCCTTAACCGTCTTCAGAATATCTCCTCATAGGATCAATCTACTGTACTTATAACTTTCCCATAATGTAGAACATAATCTCTCCTCTTCATAGGTTCAAACGGCACGTTAATCCGACACTCGGAACTCAAGATATGAATTTTCCAATCGTTGCCCGCAAAATGCAACACTGACATCATGCAGCGACACTCTATACGATATATCCAAAACTCCTCAATTGGTAAATTCAATTCTTAAAATTACTCCTCAACAAACCTTCTAATTATTCCTTCGATCCATTCAACACTGACACTGACATCCCGTGCAGTACCAATAAACAAGTCTAGTTATAAGAACAAGAGTAACCGCAACTTCGCCTCCTTCCAACGTCATCCTGTCACAATTAATTATGTTACAGCTGCTGCAACCATTTTTATAACAAAGTTCATCTCGTTAGCTTTCCGACGCTTCAAACGGAACTCAAATCGGATGTCCAGAACTCCAGTTATGAATTTTCGAAGTTCCGCAGCTATTCAGCAATTTTCCTGCGTTTTGCTTACGAAAATCTCTCTCCAAAACTCATTCTCTTCAACTCTATCACATTCCTAACAGCCCCTTATCATATCTCTTCCCTTCCAAACATCCTTATAACTTAAGCGACACATTCCTCCGCCGAAGTCCGCTTCCTGCAACATCACGACAACAATCCTCCTTGCAAACTCGTAACTGAACCTCTTCCGAGACGCAAGGCTACTCAACTGACAACTTCGCAGCACACCAGCAGAGCTGACACATTGCAACTTTCCAATTTTCCTTCTCTTACAATAAATGTCAATTACCTCTAATCATCTTCCTTCAAGATGTTCCAACTCAATTCCCAGTGAAGTCTTAATTCTAAGTCACCTTCAACTCGCGAAACAACAAACTCCAACAACGCTCGCACTGTTGCCAACAACAGCCTACTGAATCAATCTTCTTCAACTGAAGCATAACCGAGAAGCGAAGCTTCTCCCCCACTTGTTGCAATCCCACACCTGCAACAAACAACCAAGTACCGACAGTGATTCACTCACATGTCGCATACCAAGGAATAAAAACGCCGACAGTATTCAACCGTCGTGCAACTCAATTGACTCAACAATTGGCCGGACGGACCGACCTGCTCTGATACCACTATTGTAACACCCTTCTAAACCCCGCGGAAATTAATAAAACAATTCAGAGTAAAACATGAAAACAAGGGTGCCACAATTCAATTATAACAAATTTTCATAAATCAATTGTCATGCTTCACTTAGGGGAAAATCATCCATTTAACAGAATCATGTTTCTATACAGCGGAACAATAATCAACAGATAAGCATAACATCATCTATGCAATATCTCACAAAATTACTCCAATAACAACAAAACAGAGTATCATCATCAACTCTAAACTAGCGTTCCCCCAGTGTTACAATATCAGAGCATGACACCGACACCATACTTAAACAAACTGGCCTATGAGCTATCCTCACCAGAGCCAAAAGCCGCTACTCGCCAATCTGAAATCATCAAAGTAAGGGTGAGTCTCATTCTCAATTAATCAATGTTATGCATTCATAAGCAACAAAACATCATAATATATCATTCACCCAATTTGTCATATATTCAGATTCACATCTATTATTCATCAGTTCACACAATAATAGAATACATTACCAAAAGACAACACCATAACAATTACACCGTCATCAAATATTATAACATTGGACAATCTTCCATTCATGTTATAATTATACACAACAACCTAATGCAAATGCAACTATATGCATGTGGTACCAAACATGGGATAACCCATCTCACCGATCCACCACCATAAAGATTCGGCTACTTCTCTCACCAATTCCACACAATGGGAATTAGCTACCGCTGTCCCACCACCAAAAAGGGATACAGCCCACAACATGATTATGAAATGCATGTATCAACCATAACATGCTCATCATCAACATGAAACAACCAAATGTCATAATCATCAACCACCACGATAATCAATAGCCACACACAGTTATGCTATTTCTCAACCATAAATAAATACATATTTTACACCAACAATATATGTATAACAAAACACCAATTACAATCACAACATCATAACAGGTAAATCATTCGTTAATATGCATGTGCGCATAAACCGCCATACAGTGCAACAACAATAACATCTCTCACAATCGTGTACCAAGTACAACAAAGCAACCCATCAACAACCGAGCATTTACCTCATCAATCATCAAAACACATGATAAGCATATTTACCATGAACAACATACATTTGCATAACAAGTAGGAGCAATCATATTATAACAACACCATCATTGCACACATTCAATTATGCAAACAACAACCCATTGCACCTCATCATTTATGCAAAACAAGAGTAAACCATATTTGAAGAAAACGATACTTTTCAAAATAAATCAAGTTATTGTTTTTATATTTATTTTATATGGTAGAACATTCAATTTAAGGAACATCGTCCAAAACGGCGTCTAAAACGGACTTACGGTTCGAAAGTTACACATTTTACATTTTTCAAGAAAACAATTATCGCTACAGCACGCGGCGCCAACCGGGTTCGCGGCGCGAAACGAGAAAAACTTACGCCTTCGCGGCGCCAACACATGGACGCGGCGCGACCTGAGCGTATCACAACTTCCTGGTTTTCTGCCCAACGGTTCGCGGCGCAAACAGTGGTTCGCGGCGCGACCTGGCGATTTTGCAGAATTACGGGTCTGCATTCAGACTCTGCGATTTCACATCCTTTTCACCCAAAAACGATTCCATACATCGCATACAAGCATATAATCATCGAATTTCTCATCACACATCATTATACATCAAAACAACACATCAATAACCAACAATCTGTACAAATTCATCAATTATCCCAAGTCATAACATACCTAACAATATCAAATCCCAATATACCAAATCGAATCGAATCATACGTTAATCCATCTCATTACCCATAATCACATAATAGAAATTAACCGGAAGAGTCCCCCCTTACCTTAGCCAAGAGTTCTTGATTGGTCTCTCCCTCCATTGCTCCTCTTTCACGTTCTTCGTGTTCCAAACTCTTTTCACATTCCTTTCTCTTATTCTCCATGCCTTATTATTTTATAAAATAACCTTTTAATTAGAATAGGGCCTTTACTAACATAATACCCCCTCTTTACTAACACCACACTTGGCCCAATAGCCTATCTCATATTTCTTTCCAAATAATTCCACAAAATCCTGAATAATTCCAAATAATAATTTAATTTCCAATTAAATTAAATTTAGAAAATATGGGGTGTTACAAAGTCTGAGTCGGAGAATCCCACTAAATAACACTCATTGTCTTTAGGATACCATAGGCCATATGTAGTAGTTCCACGTAGATATCGCAGAATTCTTTTGACAGCCTTTAAGTGTGATTCCTTTGGACAAGATTGATATCTTGCACACATACATACACTAAACATGATGTCTGGTCTTGAGGCTGTAAGATACAATAGTGAACCTATCATACCTCGGTACAATTTCACATCAACCTCTTTACCTTTCTCATCTTTGTCTAGGTTACAATTTGTTGCCATAGGTGTGTCAATCTCCTTTGCCTCACTTATTCCAAATCTTTTAAGCAACTTTGTACAGTACTTGGTTTGACTTACGAAAGTTCCATGACTAAGTTGCTTGATTTGTAGGCCAAGAAAGAAATTTAGCTCTCCCATGAGACTCATCTCAAATTCACTCTACATAAGCTTAGAAAATTCTTTGACAAGTTTTGCATTAGTCGACCCAAATATAATATCATCTACATAAACTTGAACTAAGAGTACATCTTTATCTTTTCTTTTAATGAAGAGAGTAGTGTCAACTTTACCCCTAGAGTATCCTTGACTAAGTAGAAATTTGCTCAACCGTTCGTACCAAGCCCGAGGGGCTTGTTTGAGACCATATAGAGCACGTTTCAGCTTATAAACATGAGTTGGATACATGTAATTCTCAAAGCCGGGTGGCTGAGCGACATAGACCTCTTCATTTATATAGCCATTTAGAAAGGCACTTTTAACATCCATTTGGAATAGTTTGAAATCTTTTGAACAAGCATAGGCAAGTAAGAGGCGAATAGCTTCGAGACGTGCTACGGGAGCGTATGTCTCTTCATAATCAATATCTTCCTCTTGATTATAACCTTGGGCAACTAATCTAGCTTTGTTTCTAGTAATAGCGCCATTTTCATCAAGTTTGTTACGAAAAACCCATCTAGTGCCGATTACTTGATGATCTCCCGGATGAGGGACTAGGTCCCAAACATCATTCCGTTTAAATTGGTTTAATTCTTCTTGCATGGCCATTAGCCAATGCTCATCAAGTAATGCGTCCTTAGCGTTTTTCGGCTCAACTTGTGAAACAAAGGCAAAATGATGACAAAAGTTACTTATCTTGGAGCGAGTTGTAACGCCCTTTGAGATGTCCCCTATTATGTTGTCAATTGGATGATCTTTCACATTTGTCCAGGCCTTAGGAAGTTCTTCATTGTTTGAGATGCTTTCTTTTTCATTATCATCATGAGACTCATCTTTCTCTTTCTCAGCATCTTTCTTCACAATAGTTTCACTCTCGTCTTCCTTATCTTTGACAATGTCTTCAGTAGGTGGACCTGCACTATCAAAAGATAGACTTTTCTCGACATATTTTGTATAAGATTCATCAAATGACACATGTACTGACTCTTCTACTATAAGTAATCTTTTGTTGTATATCCTATATGCTTTGCTAGATTGTGAGTAACCAAGAAAGATGCCTTCATTCAGCTTTAGCATCGAATTTCCCAAGATTATCCTTACCATTGTTCAATACAAAACACTTGCAACCGAATACATGGAGATGTGACACATTTGGTTTTCTACCCTTTAGTAATTCATATGGCGTTTTGTTTAGTATAGGACGTATTATTATCCTATTCAAAACATAACACGCGGTGCTAATCGCGTCAGCCCAGAAATACTTAGGTAGACTACCCTCATTTAGCATTGTTCTTGCCAACTCCTCTAGAACACGATTTTTACGTTCAACCACTCCGTTTTGTTGTGGTGTTCTAGGAGCTGAAAAGTTATGCTCAATTCCATGTTTATCACAGTATTTTTCAAAAAGATAATTTTCAAATTCTCCACCGTGATCACTTCGAATTGCAACTATTTTGGTGCTCATTTTATTTTGACATAATCTTGCAAATTGCGTGAAAGCTGGAAAAGTTTGATCCTTACTAGGTAGAAAGATTGTCCAACAAAATCTAGAGTAATCATCGACAATGACAAAACCATAGATGTTCCCACCTATGCTTTTAGTCCTTGAAGGGCCAAAGAGATCCATGTGAAGGAGTTCAAGAGGGCGTGATGTTGAAACCACGTTCTTTGATTTAAACGAGGTTTTCGTTTGCTTTCCCTTTTGACAAGCATCACATAGACGATCTTTTGAAAACTTTATTTTTGGTAAACCGATTACTAAGTCTTTTGTGACAACCTTGTTAAGTAAGTCAAAATTTATGTGGGCGAGGCGTCTATGCCAAAGCCATGAGTCTTCGCCTAGAGCAATTAGACACTTGGTACTAGACTTAGATACTTCGTCCAAGTTTAGCATATAGATGTTGTTTACTCTTAAGCCATTAAACATAACATCTCTTTTCTTAGTATGTTCTATTGTGCAGCCAGAATTTATAAATGTCACTTTGAAATCTTTGTCGCACAATTGACTTATACTTAAGAGATTATGTTTAAGACCTTCTACTAGCAATACATCAGTTATAGTTGTGGTAGATGGGTTACCTACACTTCCTTTACCAAGTATAGCTCCCCGATTGTTATCTCCATAGGTGACATACCCCTTTTTCTTTGCGTGAAACTCAACGAAAAGTGATATGTCTCCCGTCATGTGTCTTGAACATCCGCTATCAAGGAACCACAACCTTTCGGCCATGTCAAGACACTTTTCCTGCAAAATTAATTTAGAGAGGGAGGTCCCCAATTTTCATTGGGTCCTTGGTAGTGAGTACATAATTTGTTGCACTTGGGCAACCATTGAAATACTCCTTTAGGAACCAAAATCCTCCTAAATTTGCATTTTTCAATGGTATGACCCTTTTTGCAACAATAGTGACAGGTAATATGATGAGAATATGCTGTTTTGCTAGTTGATACTTTTGGAACAAAAGTGTATTTACTATATAAAGGAGTATACGATCTTTTGAACTTATTTGGATCAACCGCAAAAGTCACTTTTGGTTGTAGAGCCTTGTCTAATTTGGTTTTTAGATCTCTTACTTCTTTTTGCCAAATATGACATGTCTCATAACCAAACCATGATGTAGGATCTATCTCAACTTTATCCTTTTGAATATCTAGCATAGATTGTTTTAAAGCTTCCATATCCTTTTCGGTTTTCTCAACTTTTGATTCAAGATATGAAAAGATTTTCTTATTTGAGGCCAAAAGTTTGAAAGCTTCAATTGCATCTCTATGTAATTCTTCAAAAGCAAGTTTTAATTGAGAATGAGATACTTTATCTACAAGTTCAGGTTTAAGATGACTTACACGTTTCTTTTTCTTGTGTTGATGAGCCATAAGACATAAGTTTGCTGATTCTTCTTCATCGCTTGATGAGCTTTCACTAGATGAATCACTTTCCCATGCTATGTAGGCTCTTCTAGATTTGTTGTGACCTTTGCTTTGGTTCTTCTCTTTCTTCTTCTTAAGGTATGGACAATCCGGTTTGTAGTGACCGACTTTGCCACAATTGAAGCAAGGGCCTTTGATCTTTCCTTTGTTATTGTCATCTTGTTTGAACTTGTTTGATTGCTTTCTATAGTTGATCAAGCCTTTGTCGGAATGTTTTGCTCCATTTTTCTTTAGGTATTTGTTGTATCTTCGCACAAACAGTCCCATTTCCTCATCATCGGAGTCTTCATCATCACTTGTATCACTATCCTCTAGCTCTTGTCTTGAGGTCTTGGAGCTTGAAGCTTTTAGAGCTATTGACTTCTTCTCTACCTCTTTCTCCATGTTCTTCTCTTTCTTTGCCCTTTTCTCATGCATGTCAAGGCATTTAAGATGTTGTTCATGTTCTTCTAGTTTACCAAAGAGAGTGGTGATGTCTAAGGTGTTTAGATCATTTGCTTCCTTTATTGCCGTAACCTTGGGTTGCCATTCCCTATTCAAGCATCTCAAGATTTTGTTAGTAGCAACTGCATTGGAAATAGGTCTATCAAGAGAGTTTAAACGATTTTTCAAATGAACGAATCTCTTATGCATGTTTTCGATGGATTCACCATCTTCCATGTGAAAGAGTTCGAACTCTTGAGTTAACGTATTGATTCTAGCTAGTTTGACATCATCCGTTCCCTCATGGGCAACTTGCAATGTGTCCCACATAGCTTTAGCGGATCTACAATGGGAAACGCGATAGTATTCATCAACTCCTAGAGCTGAGATTAGAATGTTTCTCGCTTTCCAATCGTATCCATATCTCTTTCCATCTTCAGCATCCCAAGTATTTTCTGGTTTTGGAACAACGGCACCAGCTGCATTTGTCATGGTGATCTGAAAGGGACCATTGACAATTGCTGTCCAGATGTTCCTATCAATGGCATTGATGTGAACACACATACAATCCTTCCAATAGCCATAGTTTTCACCGTTGAAAACTGGAGCTCTATTGTGAGCCCCTTTAGGTCTGGAAGCCATCTTTCCAACAAGTGTTTCACGTAGCACGGAATAAACCAGAGCTCTTGATGCCACTTGTTAGACGCTAGGCTTAAGGATCTAGAGGGGGGTGAATAGATCTCACAGAGTTTTTAAGAATTATTTCAAACTTAAGCGAAAGCGGTTCTGAATCGACTTGCGTCTATTCCGGACCACTATTGCAAGGGTTGTATATGTGCTAGAACCACAAGATAATTGGGATTAACAATGAAAGGATATGTTATCGAATCAATTCGTTACACTAAAGAAAATCGATTAACTTCTAATTTGATAAACTTTGGTTTGCAATGCAGTAATAATGGAAGAAGCGAAAAGACAAACACTTGGTGATAATGTTCAAATTGATAGTGATTCAATGTGTGGTGAATTGTGATGTTTATGCAAGTTCTTAATTCACAATTTTAACACTTGAATCGTTTGTCAATTTGCAATTATAACCAAGTATGAACAGAACGTAAATGAAAAGATAAAAGCGACAAGAACACGATATTTGTTTAGGCAGTTCGTCGATCGTCCTCGCTACGACTACGTCTGCCCCCAATTCCAAACTGAAATTGGGAAATCTTCCATTAATGTTGAAAGCAGTTTATACAAAGAAGATAACAAAGTGATAAACAATAAACCAAATTTGTCGATCCTTTGATTCTTCTTCCCCCTTAATCTTGAGCCAGATTAAGGTCTTCCAAGAGCTTCACTTTGATCCCTTTCTGCAGTGTCTTGAATTGCTTGAACACTTGTTCTTCAATCTTCACACTCAGCTGGATCCTTGATGAAGCCTCTTGATAAAAAACCCCAAAATTCACCAATCTTGGAGGACAAAACCCTTAGATTTTATTCACCAAAAACCCCACAAATCTTCACCCACTAGGAATCTTCAATTCCGTTCCATGGACGTTATCGATCTTGAACGCAAACCCTCAACGCAAAAATGATTGTGTGTAGTTTTGTTGGAGTTGTGTCGATGATCGAAGATGAGAAGCCTTTGTGTATCTTTCAGTTGTTGGTGTTGAACCTTCAATAATGAACATTTGATAATATATATGAGAGCTGATCAGTTGGAGCATAGCAGATCAGCAATTTTGGCATTTTTGATCAAATAGGTCGACCTCTTGTAGTGCTTAGGTCGACCTAACAGAGCTGGATTAAACTTGGATGAAATTCTTCCCAGTTAGGTCGACCTGTGGAAGGTTTAGGTCGACCAGAATCCTGTTAAAACACGTTCTGAAGAGTTTTCTTCAGTTTAGGTCGACCTAGTTGTTATGTGAGTCGACCAAACAGTGAGGTATGTAAATTTCATCATTTTAGGTCGACCTGGATTGTGAGTAGGTCGACCTATCTGTGGCATTTTTGAATCTTGCTTATTTTCCTTGTTTTGGGTCGACCTAGATGCAGAGCAGGTCGACTTGCTTTGTCTTGAATAGCCAAACTTGCTTTTCCTTGAGTTCTTTTACTTGTGCCTTGTTGCTTGTTTGCTTGTGAAGTTTGCCATGGATCAAAAACACCTTTGTGAGTGTGAGCTTGTATTCACGGACTTCTCTTTAAAAAAAAGACGCGGGCAAATTTTGGGGTATAACAATAATGATCATAACACTTAGAAAATGATTGGATCTCAGAGGTCAAAAATTGGGGTGCAACAGATGCCCCTATTTAAGTTTCTTCTATCCGGAGATGTGAAGATTGGAAATCTTCGTTTCGACGTGATTGAAGAGACTTAAATATATATATAAAAACACAATTTTTGAACCTGAGATGCAATGTAATGCTTATGATTATGAATGCATATGATTTCCACGAGATAGAAACAGGACACCACAAGGGAGAAGTAAACAGACTCCGTTGGGGAAAAGGTATGCGTCATCCAGGAATAGAATCAGACTTCACAAAAGAAAGAAACAGTCAACAGAAGCTTTCAAGAGTAAAATGTGAAAGGAACTTTGGACAGGAAATCAACAGAGACGTTCAGAAAGAAAAATCTCCGGAACCCACATCAGAAATAATTCAAGAGTAAAACATGAATGAATTTAGAAAGGAGTATAAATTGACAGAGGCATTCAAGAGTAAAACATGATTGAACATCATCACAGACAATCAAGACTAAAACATGGTTGAATAGTATCAAAAGCAATCAAGAGTAAACCATGATTGGATAACGTCATAGGCAATCAAGACTAAAACATGATTGAACATCATCAAAGACAATCAAGAGTAAAACATGATTGGACAATATCAAAGGTCATCAAGAGTAAAACATGATTAAACAACATCAAGGGTAAAACATGATTGAGACACCAACCGAGAGTAAAGCACGATCAAACAACATCAAGAGTAAAACATGATTGAATATAAATAAAGATCAATCAAGAGTAAAGCGTGATTGAATAATATTAAAGTTCAATGCCAAGTAAGTTGGACTTTGATCTCAAGGTAAGATGTTGATAACAACAAGACTTGGAAAAATATAAATGAGCATGAATTTGTTTCTATGCATGATGTTGAATTTTTCTATGCATGATGAATGCCCAATGCAATGTAGTTATTTATGACAACTGGGATTGACTCTTTTGTGAGGCAAGATTGGAGCTTTGATTCCTCAACACGGGAACTCTGAAAACTCTGCTTGGAAAGAAGATGCTTGAACAAACTTCTTGTCACACTGATAACTGTATCAAACAAATGATCCTTTGAGAAGGACTGATAAATTGTTCTTGGGGAATGCTGAAGAAGATTGCCCCTGATTGAATAATTGTTGCAAGTTAACTGATCATGGCTTCAGTTGAACTATGTTTGGTGTAACAGCCCGTTTTTTTTAGTATTTATTTTATTATAATATTTTATACTCTTGGTGTGTTAAATTAATTATTTAATCGTTATGAGATTTAATTATTAATTTAATTAATTAAACTTGAGTACAATTGTGTTTAATAGAATTAATTAAGTTATTAGAGAGTTAGATTAATTGGGCCTATTTATTGGAGTGATAAGCAATTAGGGGGTGTTATTAATTTTAAAGCCCAATATACTAAATAAAGATAGTAAGAGAGGAAATGAGGAGTAGGAGAATCATTAGTTCATTTTGCTGGTTTGGAGAAATAGAAGTGGAGGAAAGGAACAAGAAGAGGAACTAGGGTTTTGGAGGAGAAATCAAGAGGTAAAGGGGAGAATTCCTAATCATTATGGGTTAGTATAATGGGGTAATTGTTAGATTAACATATTATATTTATTCATAGTTAAATCTTATAAAGTATGTGTTTTAATTTCTGTTAGTATATTGAAATCTGCAGAAAATTTGGATTTGAAAACAAGATGTAATACTGGAACAAATACCTGTGTTCATATATTTGTTTTTAGGAACGAAAATGGGGGGGGGGGGGGTAGAGTAGTGGTGGGTGTACCGATACAATAGGAAACGTGTGCTCTGTGTATTAATCCTTCATCACTTCGCCACAGTGCTGGTTGGTCAAGTAGTATGCGGTGCATAGCCTCATAAACTGAAACGTGTTAGTCTATACCCTTTAGTTAAATGGCTACTATTACTATTCATTAGCACAAGAAAGCTGTAATTATTGGTGTTAGACCAAAAACGTGAAACATGCCATAGTGAATGTACCATTGGAAAACGTGAATGTACCACAAGAAAACAGCGTTTGGTTTTTTAATTAGAAAAGTTCATGAGCTACAGTATGTAGCGAATACCAATGGCATGTGGTTGCTGTGACCTCTTACTGTAGCGTGGTTTAATTAGAGAATAAACTAGTATCTCCTTTCTCCTCATGCCCCTTTAATTCACACACCAATGTTGTTGTTCATTGGTTCAAGGGAAATATACTTGTTTCATTAAATGTTCCCTTTATTTAATTATTAGATTGATGATGCTAGTTACTAAATATCTCACGTGAGACCACCACATTACATTTCCTTTTATATAGAAATACTACTACTTGACTTGAATTAAACACTACATGATAGTGTGATACCAAATACAATATAATATAGGAATGAAATTGGTTCTATGTTGGATGAAATTAGTAAATGGGCATAGTTGGATGAAATTGGTTCTATGCTAAAAACAGTATATTTCTAATAGATATAATATAGGAATGTGCTTATATTATGGTTAAAAAATAAATCTCATGAATATCTAAATGGCAAAAGAAATCCTAATGATATGTTAGTTAATAGGAAGTGAGTAAATCACATAAAATTGACAAATTGTGAGTTAGCATAGGATAGTGTTAATTAATAGTGTTAATTGAAATGGTGGATTGGAATTGTGCGTTGACTTTATATGTGAATAATGCTTATGTGATGAGAATGTGGTGTACAATATTGTGGATAATTCATAGAGTGAATTATTGTGATATGCTAAATATTAAGATGGTAGAGATGATCTTAATTGCATATGTGGTTAACATTGTACATACATTCATATCATGGTGTGCCTTGAAACAAAGGTGGTTTGCTTTGAAACAAAAGCGAGGCTTAGATTCTAAAGTGAATCGGAAGCGGTAAACTATGTGTTTACGGTTGGTGGGCTTTGGTCTTGTCCGGATCGGAAGCGTGGCTTGGATTCTAGATAATGAATCGGAAAGCGGTGAAACCTTGGGTTCACAATTCGGTACCACATGCATAGCGTCACATATCTTGCATTGAGTCACATTAAAATTATGCGATAATTGAGTATGTGAAATTGATGTAGTTGTGATATGTGTATGAGTTGATAATTGAAACGAGTGAAGTTTGAATACATATTTTATTAAATGTGTGAATACGTGATAATTATGATTGTGCACTTAATTGAGAATATAATAGTAGAATTGAAATATTGTATTATTTAAGATTGTTGTACACTCGATAACATGTGAAATATGGGTGGATTACTATTATCTATATGGTTATACATAGTATGAATACTTACTTGAAGTGTTGATTTAACCATTGTATTCTGTTATACTTTCTTCATAATGGTTCGTATTCTCACCCTTTTGTTTTAATGTTGCCTCGTTGGCGACATGCAGGTTCTGGAGTTTAGTAGCTCGTGCTGGACTTAGCCGGAGGTTCTTCCTTGGTTATTGGAGACTAGGTAGTGAATCGATGCTCTGGTCATGTAACACTGGGTAGACTAGGTGTATTGAACTCATGTTATATTTGCGTATGTATTATGCTATGACCTGTGAACTCATTTATTGTTACATGTCATTTTGAGAGGCTTATAAGCCAAACCTTTTGATTATACTTTATGTTAAATTGAGACTATTAGTCGATGTATGATCATGGTATGGGACATGAATCATTATGAATCACATGAGTATCATATATTTCCGCTGTGAATGCATATCCAGGTTAAATTGTGATTTGATATTGAGTGTTATTAAAATGACCAGGAGTATTGTGTTGTGTAGATAAATGCTGTCAGTTTTTTTTGGTTTTTAGTTCTTCTAAAAGCATCGATGTGACGCCCTTTTGAATTATATGCATGTTATTCTCTGATTATATGTTAAATATTTTGGGGTATAAAAGGGGTGTTACATTAGTGGTATCAGAGCATGGTCGACCAGTTGGTCAATAGTAGTTAATGTTTTCTTATCTTGTTGTAATTGATTTGTGTATCTAACACGATCGATACTGTTTGTATGGTTGTTTGGTTGTCTAGGACGATGGTTGTAGGCAGGAATGATGATGCTATTGCTGAGGCATTGGCAATGTTGGCTGGTGCTATTGGTCAGATTCCTCCAGCGAATGCGGGTAACCGAAACGGGGATGATGATGAGTACCGTGCTTTAGGGAGATTCCAGAGGAACAATCCTCCTGTCTTTGAAGGTGAACATGAACCTGATAAAGCTCAAGCTTGGCTGAAGGCAATTGAGAAGATCTTCAGAGTTATGAACTGTAATGATGCTCAGAAAGTGTAGTTTGGTACTCATATGCTGGAAAAGGAAGCTGAAGATTGGTGGAACAACACTCTTCAGAGGTTTGAAGAAGATGGAATTGAGGTTACTTGGGATCTTTTCTGTGATGTCTTCTTGGAGAACTATTTTCCAGAAGATTGTCGTGGGAAGAAAGAGGTAGAGTTCCTTGAGTTGAAGCAGGGAAATGGTACTGTTGCTGTTTATGCTGCTAAGTTTCAGGAGCTTATCAAGTATTGTCCTCACTATAATACTGCTAATGCTGAAAGATCTAAATGTTTGAAGTTTGTGAATGGTTTGAGACATGACATCAAGAAGGCCATTGGTTACCAACAGATTACCCATTTTACTGAATTGGTTAACAAGAGTCGGATTTATGATGAGGATAGTAGAGAGAGTGCTTCTCTCTACAAGAGTTTGAAAGGAAAGAATCAGGATCGGGGGAAACCGTATGATGACAAGAGGAAACAAGCTGGTTTTGGCAAGAAGCCAAGTTGGGGAGGATCTTCTACTCCACTTAAGTGCTTCAAATGTGGTGTTGAGGGTCATAAAGCTGCTGAGTGCAAGAAGGAGGTTACTACTTGTTTCAAGTGTGGCAAGTATGGTCACATAGCTACTAATTGTAGAAGTGGTTCGAATGTGACTTGTTTCAACTGTGGAGAGAAAGGCCACGTTAGTACAAAATGTGACAAGCCAAAGAAGGAGCAAGCAAAAGGAAAAGTGTTCGCATTGTCGGGTGCGGGAGCCACCACTGATGAGAGGCCAATTCAAGGTACGTGCTTCATTAATGGTACACCTTTGGTTGCTATTATTGATACCGGTGCGGCACATTCTTTCATTTCCTTGGATTGTGCTAGAAGATTGAATCTTGTATTATCTGATATGCGTAGAAGTATGGTTATTGATACACCTGCTATGGGTTCTGTTTCTACTTCTTATGTATGCCTGAATTGTCCATTGAGTATCTTTGGTAGGGATTTCGGGATCGATTTAGTTTGTCTTCCTTTAGAACAACTTGACGTGATTTTGTGCATGAATTGGTTGGAATTTAATCGTGTGTATATCAACTGTTTTGATAAGACAATCATCTTTCCTGAGAATTGTATAAAAGAAGACCTGTTCCTATCCGCTAAGCAAGTCAACGAATCGGTTCAAGATGGAGCTGAATTGTTTATGTTGTTAGTAACCATAGATGTGCGCGAGAAGAGGACCATTGAGGAATTGCCTATAGTTTGTGAATTTGCGGAGGTATTTCCTGATGATATAATCGATTTACCACCGGAACGAGAAGTTGAGTTTGCGATTGATTTAGTTCCTGGAACTAGTCCTGTATCGATGGCTCCATATAGGATGTCCGCTTCTGAGCTGAAAGAGTTGAAGAGTCAACTTGAAGAGTTGCTTGAGAAGAGATTTATTCGTCCTAGTGTATCGCCGTGGGGTGCACCTGTTCTATTGGTCAAGAAGAAAGAAGGTTCGATGAGATTATGTGTTGATTATAGACAATTGAACAAAGTGACGATTAAGAACCGATATCCACTTCCGAGAATTGACGACTTGATGGATTAGTTGGTTGGAGCATGTGTGTTTAGCAAGATTGATTTGAGATCTGGGTATCATCAGATTCGTGTCAGAACTGAAGATATTCAGAAAACTGCTTTTCGGACGAGGTATGGTCATTACGAATATTCTGTGATGCCGTTTGGTGTGACTAATGCACCGGGTGTTTTCATGGAATATATGAATAGAATCTTTCATGACTATCTGGATAAGTTTGTTGTGGTATTTATTGATGACATCCTGGTTTACTCTAAGAGTGAGGAAGAGCATGCTGAGCACTTGAGGGTTGTTTTGTCCGTGTTGAAAGAGAAGAAGTTGTTTGCTAAGGTATCTAAATGTGAGTTTTGGTTAAGTGAAGTAAGCTTTCTCGGACATGTGATCTCAAGTGGTGGTATTTCTGTTGATCCTGCGAAGATTGAGGCTGTATCTCAATGGGAAGCTCCTAAGTCTGTCGCTGAGATTAGAAGTTTTCTTGGGTTGGCTGGTTATTACAGGAAGTTCATTGAGGGTTTTTCTAAGTTGTCGTTACCGTTGACGCAGTTGACTAGACAAGGGCAAGCCTTTATTTGGACTTCGCAATGTGAAGAGAATTTCCAAGAACTCAAGAGAAGATTGACTTCTGCTCCCATTTTGATTCTACCGGACCCGTTAGAACCTTTCGTGGTATACTGTGATGCTTCCTTGTTGGGTTTGGGAGGTGTTCTGATGCAAAAAGGACATGTTGTAGCTTATGCTTCAAGGCAACTCAAGGTTCATGAGAGGAATTATCCTACACATGATTTGGAGTTAGCAGCTGTGGTATTTGTGTTAAAACTCTGGAGACATTATTTGTTTGGATCAAGGTTTAATGTGTTTAGTGATCACAAGAGCTTGAAGTACTTGTTCGATCAGATGGAGTTGAATATGAGACAAAGAAGATGGTTAGAGTTCTTGAAGGACTACGATTTTGGTTTAAACTGTCACCCTGGTAAAGCGAATGTTGTGGCCGATGCATTGAGTAGGAAGTCATTGCACATGTCTATGTTGATGGTTCGAGAGTTTGAATTGTTAGAACAATTTAGAGACTTGAGTTTGTTATGCGAAGAGACTTCTGGTGGTGTGAAGCTTGGTATGATGAAGCTTACTAGTGGTATTTTGGATGAGATTCGAGAAGGACAGAAATCCGATTTGGGTTTGGTTGATCGGTTCACATTGATTAATCAAGGAAGAGGTGGTGACTTTCGGATGGATGAGAATGGTATTATGAGGTGTCGTGATCGGGTTTGCGTTCCAGATGTTGTGGACTTGAGAAAGAGGATTCTTGAGGAAGGACATAGAAGTGGTTTGAGTATCCATCCGGGCGCTACTAAAATGTATCAAGATCTGAGGAAAATGTTTTGGTGGCAAGGTATGAAGAAGGATATAGCGGAATTTGTGTATTCTTGTTTGACTTGTCAAAAGTCAAAGATTGAACATCAAAAACCGTCTGGTTTGATGCAACTGTTATCTATTCCCGAGTGGAAGTGGGATAGTATCTCGATGGATTTTGTTTCAAGTTTGCCGAGGACATCGAGTAATTGTGAGGCGATTTGGGTAATTGTAGATCGGTTGACTAAATGTGCTCATTTTATTCCGATGAGGATGGATTATTCAATGGAGAGACTTGCTAAGTTATACATTGAGAGAATTGTGTGCTTGCATGGTATTCCATCGAGTATTATTTCGGATAGAGATCCGAGGTTCACTTCGAGATTTTGGGAAGGTTTGCAAAGCGTATTGGGTACGAAGTTGCGTTTGAGTTCAGCGTATCATCCACAAACTGATGGTCAAACGGAGAGGACTATTCAGTCACTCGAAGATCTTTTAAGGTCTTGTGTTTTAGAACAAGGAGGAAATTGGGATAGTTTCTTACCTTTGATTGAGTTTACTTATAACAACAGTTTCCATTCAAGTATCGGAATGACACCTTTCGAGGCTCTTTATGGTAGGAGGTGTAGAACTCCTTTGTGTTGGTATGAGTCGGGAGAGAGTGTTGTGGTTGGACCCGAATTGATTCAAGAGACTACGGATAAGATTAAGATGATTCAAGAAAAGACGAGGGCTTCTCAAAGCCGCCAAAAGAGTTACCATGATAAGAGAAGGAAGGCTCTTGAGTTTGAGAAGGATGATCATGTATTTCTTCGTGTTACGCCAATAACGGGAGTGGGTAGAGCGTTAAAGTCGCGTAAGTTGACACCACGTTTTATTGGCCCTTACCAAATTTCAGAAAGAGTGGGTGAAGTAGCTTATCGGATTGCGTTGCCACCGTCTCTTTCTAATCTCCATGATGTGTTTCATATGTCTCAATTGAGGAGATATATTGCGGATCCATCGCATGTTGTTCAGTTGGATGATGTTCAAGTAAGAGATAATTTGACGGTTGATACAACACCTATGCAGATTGAAGATTGTGAAGTGAAGAAGCTTCGTGGTAAGGAAATCGCTTTGGTGAAAGTGGTATGGGGCGGAGTCGCCGATGGCAACATCACTTGGGAACTCGAGGATAAGATGAGGGAATCGTATCCGGAGTTATTCGTTTGAGGTAATTTTCGAGGCCGAAAATCTTTTAAGTTGGGGAGAGTTGTAACAGCCTGTTTTTTTTAGTATTTATTTTATTATAATATTTTATACTCTTGGTGTGTTAAATTAATTATTTAATCGTTATGAGATTTAATTATTAATTTAATTAATTAAACTTGAGTACAATTGTGTTTAATAGAATTAATTAAGTTATTAGAGAGTTAGATTAATTGGGCCTATTTATTGGAGTGATAAGCAATTAGGGGGTGTTATTAATTTTAAAGCCCAATATACTAAATAAAGATAGTAAGAGAGGAAATGAGGAGTAGGAGAATCATTAATTCATTTTGCTGGTTTGGAGAAATAGAAGTGGAGGAAAGGAACAAGAAGAGGAACTAGGGTTTTGGAGGAGAAATCAAGAGGTAAAGGGGAGAATTCCTAATCATTGTGGGTTAGTATAATGGGGTAATTGTTAGATTAACATATTATATTTATTCATAGTTAAATCTTATAAAGTATGTGTTTTAATTTGTTAGTATATTGAAATCTGCAGAAAATTTGGATTTGAAAACAAGATGTAATACTGGAACAAATACCTGTGTTCATATATTTGTTTTTAGGAACGAAAATGGGGGGGGGGGTGGAGTAGTGGTGGGTGTACCGATACAATAGGAAACATGTGCTCTGTGTATTAATCCTTCATCACTTCGCCACAGTGCTGGTTGGTCAAGTAGTATGCGGTGCATAGCCTCATAAACTGAAACGTGTTAGTCTATACCCTTTAGTTAAATGGCTACTATTACTATTCATTAGCACAAGAAAGTTGTAATTATTGGTGTTAGACCAAAAACGTGAAACATGCCATAGTGAATGTACCATTGGAAAACGTGAATGTACCACAAGAAAACAGCGTTTGGTTTTTTAATTAGAAAAGTTCATGAGCTACAGTATGTAGCGAATACCAATGGCATGTGGTTGCTGTGACCTCTTACTGTAGCGTGGTTTAATTAGAGAATAAACTAGTATCTCCTTTCTCCTCATGCCCCTTTAATTCACACACCAATGTTGTTGTTCATTGGTTCAAGGGAAATATACTTGTTTCATTAAATGTTCCCTTTATTTAGTTATTAGATTGATGATGCTAGTTACTAAACATCTCACGTGAGACCACCACATTACATTTCCTTTTATATAGAAATACTACTACTTGACTTGAATTAAACACTACATGATAGTGTGATACCAAATACAATATAATATAGGAATGAAATTGGTTCTATGTTGGATGAAATTGGTTCTATGTTGGATGAAATTAGTAAATGGGCATAGTTGGATGAAATTGGTTCTATGCTAAAAACAGTATATTTCTAATAGATATAATATAGGAATGTGCTTATATTATGGTTAAAAAATAAATCTCATGAATAGCTAAATGGCAAAAGAAATCCTAATGATATGTTAGTTAATAGGAAGTGAGTAAATCACATAAAATTGACAAATTGTGAGTTAGCATAGGATAGTGTTAATTAATAGTGTTAATTGAAATGGTGGATTGGAATTGTGCGTTGACTTTTATATGTGAATAATGCTTATGTGATGAGAATGTGGTGTACAATATTGTGGATAATTCATAGAGTGGATTATTGTGATATGCTAAATATTAAGATGGTAGAGATGATCTTAATTGCATATGTGGTTAACATTGTACATACATTCATATCATGGTGTGCCTTGAAACAAAGGTGGTTTGCTTTGAAACAAAAGCGAGGCTTAGATTCTAAAGTGAATCGAAAGCGGTAAACTATGTGTTTACGGTTGGTGGGCTTTGGTCTTGTCCGGATCGGAAGCGTGGCTTGGATTCTAGATAATGAATCGGAAAGCGGTGAAACCTTGGGTTCACAATTGGGTACCACATGCATAGCGTCACATATCTTGCATTGAGTCACATTAAAATTTTGCGATAATTGAGTATGTGAAATTGATGTAGTTGTGATATGTGTATGAGTTGATAATTGAAACGAATGAAGTTTGAATACATATTTGATTAAATGTGTGAATACGTGATAATTATGATTGTGCACTTAATTGAGAATATAATAGTAGAATTGAAATATTGTATTATTTAGGATTGTTGTACACTCGATAACATGTGAAATATGGGCGGATTACGATTATCTATATGGTTATACATAGTATGAATAATTACTTGAAGTGTTGATTTAACCATTGTATTCTGTTATACTTTTTTCATAATGGTTCGTATTCTCACCCTTTTTTTTTAATGTTGCCTCGTTGGCGACATGCAGGTTCTGGAGTTTAGTAGCTCGTGCTGGACTTAGCCGGAGGTTCTTCCTTGGTTATTGGAAACTAGGTAGTGAGTCGATGCTCTGGTCATGTAACACTGGGTAGACTAGGTGTATTGAACTCATGTTATATTTGCGTATGTATTATGCTATGACCTGTGAACTCATTTATTGTTACATGTCATTTTGAGAGGCTTATAAGCCAAACCTTTTGATTATACTTTATGTTAAATTGAGACTATTAGTCGATGTATGATCATGGTATGGGACATGAATCATTATGAATCACATGAGTATCATATATTTCCGCTGTGAATGCATATCCAGGTTAAATTGTGATTTGATATTGAGTGTTATTAAAATGACCAGGGGTATTGTGCTGTGTAGATAAATGCTGTCAGTTTTTTTTGGTTTAGTTCTTCTAAAAGCATCGATGTGACGCCCTTTTGAATTATATGCATGTTATTCTCTGATTATATGTTAAATATTTTGGGGTATAAAAGGGGTGTTACATTGGGATGAACTGATCATGGATTCAACTCTTGAAATGAATGTTGGGAAGACTTGCCATACTATACATCTTGAAGAGGATATTCTGATCAACAAATCTTGATTAAACATATGAACAACAGGATCTTGAAGTAACGTGCCCCTGATAGGATCACTGACCAAGTTTCTCGACTGTTTGAACTTCCTAGAAGATGAGTGCTTACTTGCAAATAAAATGTTCATTCAAGAATGGTAATTTTAATGCAATGCTCAAAACATATTTTTGAAACCAAAGTCACTTTGTAAAGAAAATGGAATCACTGGTCAAAACATAAAGGTTAAGACAATCAACGTGAAAGATAAAGCAAAGATATGGTGTCAACATAAATGATTGGTAAATCTCTTGGGAGTCAGCTCACGTAACCTTGTTGTAGTATGCTTTCAAAATAAACCTTGCTTCAATTAGGGCTTTTGAAGGTTGTAACGTGGTCAGGTTCACGGTTTAAAAAACAAAAGGTATAGGCTCAAAAAATTTGTAACCCACCCCATCTTCGTGATGATCTTCAGTCCTAAACTCAGTTAATTCAAAATATGCATTCAGGTTCTAAGAGACTTCTGGAACTTTACCTGTTGTAATGATGATAGTTCACAATCCAAGAAAACTTAGTGATGCCAGTCACTTCTTCCTTTTGATAGTCACAACATTTTGTGGTTCAAGAATTTATTAACTTATCTCTCCTTTTTTCCTTTTGATATCCCTAACTTTTGCCTGAACTGTTTATTTTTGAACTCACAGTCAGCGGGATGCCTTAATTTTGGCCTAAGTCATTTTTGATTTTGACTTAGCAGGCTTTTCGTTGATTTTCTTTTTTGATACTTTTTTTTTGAAATATAGTGACTACCTTGCTTAATGATTATAATGAACCATCGTCAAATTTTGCTTGGCGTCTCCAACATTTCTTTGATGTATGCGGAGGAAAGCTTGTGATTAAAACACTTGTTAAAAGGTGTATTGAATTACTCTCTTAAAATAGAATGCACAACCAAATTAACTGGGAACTACCCTGCCCCGGGTTAAAATGTGGATTATTTCATACAGAAAGAAACACCAACTTCTAGGTTCAAAGGGGTTGACGAGGGATTAACTTCCTTATTTCTCCAGTGTTTGGGAATTGAAACAATGCCTGTACATCGTCAGCAAAGTTTTATTTAAAAGCATACTAATGCGACTTGGATATTTCGTTTTCATCATCCTCCCTCCAATCTTTGCATAAAACACAAGTTTGATAGAGAAAGCAAAATAATTTTTTTTGTAAAAGAAGCATAAATATAGACATAGTAGATGAAAATGAATTCAAACATACGATGCTCATTTCATTAAAACTAACATTCAGGAATAAACAAAGTTTAAAAGCAAACAATACAACTGAGGAAATGCAAACAGTAGGGAAACATGGCCTAGTGACTAATCAATGACGAGGATGAGCTGTCCTGTCTTGATACACTGGCTTTAGGGAGATAATTGTCTTTGACCCATTTTCAGCCATTCTGATTCAGCAAAGGATTAGTGACAATATTGGGACCAACATTCTTAAAAGATAGAATCTTTGATCTAACCAACTCTTGAACTCTGTCCTTCAAAGGGAAACATCTTTCTAAATCATGGCCCGCTGCCCCTTGATGGAAAGGACAATGAAGATCAGACCTAAAACCTTTTGGAAGAGGATTCCGAGGAGGAAGAATCAGCTTGATGATAGACAGACAAGGATAAGTTTCATGGATAACCTGGACGTATGTATGCAAATGATGCAATTGTTGTTTATATTTTTTTTTTAGTTTCAAAGAACTTAAGATATTAATTTGCAAACATTCAAGCATTGGATTAAAGCATTGATCAAGTTATCATCAAAATAAATCATCCATTTTGGTGGATTAGAGTTTTCACCCCATCAACACCCAAGATCCATTGAGTTTGACGAAACTTACGATGTTTACAAAAAAGACCTCTGAGTTCATTGGAAATCAATGGAAAAGATTTTTATGAATGTATGAATGCATGAATGTATGTATGCATGGATGTATGAATGCCACATATACAAAACATGGTAACACAAACATGGTGCATATAAGATAGGTTCAAAAGTTCAACGTCACGAGCATGAGGTCAAAGAACCAAACATGGGATAGTACTAGGGGTTAATCACCTGCACAACATGTTCTACTGATACATTAGAGTCCACATTCTTCTTTCGGATATTACCGGCTTGCACAACTGAACTTGTGAGCCAATAATATTCTCCAGAAAAACTCGTCTGCGTGTGACTCTCCGCATGACAACTAATCCAAGCCTACACCTGAATAGTTTCTGCATCACAACCTAAGAAGGCCAAGATGGGATAATGGGTTCTACGGTCAACTCAGCTTCTACAGTTCAATGAAAGCAATAATAGTTTCGCAACTGGACTTGCTAAACATATACTACTAGCAAGGAACCTCCACTGAGCGGAAGGATTATCATGACGGCTTGTTAAGGACTGAACTCCTTGTATGCCATACATGACTATACCCTCCACCTAATTCTTATGTGTACTTAGTCCGGGTTAGGATTTGTCCATAATGTATCTCAAGTGACAGAACCACACATATATCCAGAATAGAAAAATAACAAAATAAACAAGTATAAGCAAATATTAAAGTGATCTAAAACTCTAAGGTAACCCCTCTTTTAAAAAAGATTTTTCAATTCCCCAGCAGAGTCGCCAGTTCTGTAACTCGGTTTTTGGAAATAGATGAGAAGTTTTGAAAACACGTTGTTTGTAAATGAAAGGTGTTTGAGCAAGCAATTAGGAGTTACCTACTCTCAATTTATAAGATCTTTCCTATGCATTTAATACTTTTCTTAAATGATGGTATGATTAAAAAAAAAGTAATAAGAGGGAAAACCATAGAGGTGCAAGTGTGCGAAGTGTTTTTTTTTAAGTTTTATCTTGATTATTAAAGTTTTAGCTCAAAGGTAAAAATATGGTCCAAGTGGACAAAAGGAAGATGACGGAAACATAAACAATGCGTCCAAATGGACAAAGAAAAAAATAGCGGAAGCATAAATAATATGTCCAAATGGACAAAGAGAAAATAGCGGAAACATAAATAATATGTCCAAATGGACAAAGAAAAATAGCGAAAACATAAATAATATGTCCAAATGGACAAAGAAAAAATAGCGGAAACATAAATAATATGTCCAAATGGACAAAGAAAAAATAGCGGAAACATAAATAATATGTCCAAATGGACAAAGAGAAAATGACATAAACATAAATAATACGTCCAAATGGACAAAGAGAAAATAACAGAAACATAAATAATACGTCCAAATGGACAAAAAGAAAATAACAGAAACATAAATAATACGTCCAAATGGACAAAGAGAAAATAACAGAAACATAAATAATACGTCCAAATGGACAAAGAGAAAATAACATAAACATAAATAATACGAATGATAAAATAAAGCATAAAACAAGAAATATAAAGAACAATATAATAAAATGCGGAAATTAAAGTCAATTGTTAGTATGTTAGCACGCGAATCATCTTGAAGCTAGTCAAGTATATCCACGATGTTAGTGAAGATCGATGGTGAGTGAATGATGATCTCGGATTTAAAGTTAATGAAAATTTATCAAAAGCTTGATAGAATCATAGCGACTACACGATAAATTTCTAAAAATCTTAAATCAACTGCATACAATCTCTGCCATATTTGATCTTTTATTCCAATTCGGGACAAAGAAAAAGATAAGAAATAATATCAAATAATATACAAAAATAAACCTGAAATTGTAAAAAAATTTACACAATAATAAGAGAGATATTTTGAAAGTATAATTAGGTTAAGAGAAAATAAAATGACAAAATCTTAAATCTAAAACAAATTAAACCTAATTCATTTTTTTTTTGTTTTTTTTTTTTATGTTTTTAAGTTAATTAAAAGCTAATTAAACAAATAATTATACAAATAATTAAACTTAACAAGAAAAATAAATCTAGTTATGTATAAAATTAGTATATAATATATAAACCTAATTTAACAAAATAAGATATTTTTTTTCGAATTTTTTGATAGGTTAGAAATAATTAAAAAAAAGCAAATATATACATAATTACTCATTAATTAAGCAAAATAAATTAATTATGAAAAGAAATAAAATATTTTTATGTCAAATATTAGATTATAAAAATATAAACCTAAATCTAAAAGGAAAATATTTTTGGAGTTTTTTGATTGGTTGAAAATAATTAAAAAGCAATATTTACATAATTACTAATTAATTAAGCAAAATAAATTAATTATGAAAAGAAATAAAATATTTTTATGTTAAAAATTAAATAAACATTTTATCAACTTAAAACTAAAATTAAAACTTTTTTTTTTTGAGAAATTGAAAATATGCATAAATATGGAGTTTTTAATTCATGAACTCCTAACACTACTACATATTAAAAACTACATTGTACTTACTCTATGATGTCCCAAGAGTGGAATAGAGTGATTGAAATTGATTGAAGGTGACAATTTGAAAGAACCTTGATTTTTTACAAGTTTCTTGAAACTTTTGAAAAATATAAAATGCTTAAACTATGGCATGGTGTTTGTTGTTGTTCTTTCCCTTTGGCTCCTTCTTTGGCTCCCCCTTTTTTTGCTCTCCCTTGAATGAAGAAAATGAATCTCTATTTATAGGCAAATGATTTAATATGGAAGCCTTGCAAGTGGAAATTGTCATGATTGATTTTGTGGAAAAAGAATGGAATATTCTTTTATGCTAGGTTAAAAACTTAACCATGGTTTAATCACTCAAGTATTATTCTCTCCAATCTTGCAATATTATCTTTAAGCATCTTGAATGGTCATTGCTTGCATCACATGAAGCTTCCTTGCATTATCCTTGAATTATCTTTGAATTATCTCACTTTAATTGAATTTTAAATAAATAAAATTCAATAAAAAATGAAATAAAAATGTCATGAATCATGGATATATTTTGAATTCCCTTAGCCATATTATAATCAAGATTGAATCACAAAAGAATTGGCCTTTTTGAAAAAAAATCAAGTTTTGGTCATTACTTGTTTCATGCATTTTTCCAAAAAAGGTGAACTTCATCAAGGCATATCTCCCTCAATTTTGATCCTATGAAAGTGTTCTTGTACTTTTTGGAAAGCCCAAGATGTCCTCTGCAACCCACTTTGGAAGCTTTTTTGCATTTGGATAAGTTATCTTAATGATATGGGCTTTGACAAAAAACTGCTTTTTGTTGACTTTCAAAATGACCTGTAATGTTTTGCTTATATCTCTTAGGCGGAAGCATTTCTTGACCTCGGTCCCAACATCAAAGTTGTAGAGAATTGAATTTCCTTGAGAATGAGCTTTGGTTGGAATTTTTCTGATGAACGAGGAGAGAGTTATGGCTGGTCAAAGTTCAGTTGACTTTTAGGTAAAAAACTCTAATTTTGAAACTTGGAGTTTTGTCGATTTCTGAACTTTTCTTGATGAATTATGATCAACCATTGATCACATGATGAATCTTTTGATAAAATATGGATGTTGACAAAAAATTGCATTTTTGACTGTCTGTTGACTTTTTGGTCAAACTGGTCATCTGTTGACTGTTTGAATTGTTGATTGTGCGTCCGAGCGAATCGAAGTTTGAAAATTTGTCTGGTGGTACTTTGAGACATATGGAGATCCATGAAATCCATTTGAGGTCTCAAAAACTCGTTCTCCAGTATAATCTGAAACCCGGACTCCGCGCCTGCAAATTTTAATTCTGTACCAACTGCGTTAGCATTATTTATCTGAAAATAAATCTCAAATAAATAGTGTATGAAGTGATAAACAGTATTTGGCATTTATGTAAGAATAAATTTAACAGCGAACCAAAATACTGTATAAAAAATTCTAAAAATTGAGTATTCATAAAATCAGGATATTTATGAAATAAAAATCCAAGATTGTATAAAACTCCAAATTTTTATACAGAAGTCTGTTGACTTCTCTTTAAAAAAAAGACGCGGGCAAATTTTGGGGTATAACAATAATGATCATAACATTTAGAAAATGATGGGATCTCAGAGGTCAAAAATTGGGGTGCAACACTTAGCTCAATTGATTTTTTGTTTGATTTGTTTGAAAGAGTGTACTGTGTGTATAGAAAAATATTTTGTAAAAGAACTTTAACTTTGTAATGATTATCGTGTGAATGTATACAAAGTGTAGTCTTTGAAAAAGTTTTGAAATATGAGGTGTGAAAAGCATTTTGAATGTTTTGAGTTGAGCAAGCAATCAGGAGTTACCTACCCTAAGTTCGTAAGGTCTTTCCTATACTTTAAGGCTTTCCTTGAGTGATAGTACTATCCATACCATTTGTGGTTAGGTAGTCCTATGCATTGGATGTAAAGGGACATCGAATGATTATCAGATGGTCATAGAAGGCAACTTGTAAGGATGTCTTAGCATTCAAAGGTGTCATACCCCAAAATTTGCCCACATTATTTCTCCTATTCAAGTTTCAAATCCATATGCAAAGCTCCTAGACAATTTCTCCCATACAAGGCTCTGAAACTAGGGTTTGGCTTATTCAAAGAAAAATCAGTGAATCAATGGCTCCAAGGCATCTCATATGGCTCAATATATCTCACATCATCTCCATGATAAATATCAAGTCTCATCTCAAAAGATTGGTCACTTAATGGTTCAAAAAGTCAACAATCGACTAAGTTAACCTAAAAGTCAACTGTGGTCAAAGTAAAGTCAAAACTCCTGATTTTTTGTCAAGATTCTAATATTGAAGTATCATTCACCATTTGATCAAGAATTGATCATGGTTCATTAAGGAAAGACCAAAAATCAACAAATCAAAAGTTTCTAAATTAGGGTTTTGTACAGGAAAAGTCAACTGAACTTTGACCAGCCATAACTCTCACATGGAACATCAGAAATTTTCCATCCAAAGCTCATTTTGAAGGAAATTTGATTCTCTACAAATTTGTGTCTCACATGCCAAGTCTAAAAATACTTCATTTGAGAGATATGGACTAAAACATTAGAGGTCCTTTTCAAAAGTCAGCAAGAAGACACTTTTTTTTCAAAGGAGCATAAAATGAGAATGGAAAATAATTTTGATATGAGACCAAAGACAATGGTTAGAAGACTCTCCAAGGTTTCTAAAAAGTCTTAGAACACTTCCATATCTCAAAAATTGAGAGAGATAAACCTTGTCAAAGTTGGACAAATTTGAGAGGGAAAATGTGAAATAAAAAGGCCTCAAATTGAAACTTTTTGCAAAGGGACCCAACTTCTTTTGACTTAATCTTGGTCCACAAGCTATCCAAGTTATCCAAATCACTTGCTACGAATTTTAAGATGTTTAGTTGATTTTATATAATTTTATTTCATTTAAAAAGTGATTTAAAGTGATATAATTGAAATAAAAATTAAAGATTTTGTCTAAGGAATCATATTGATCCATTCCCATCAACATTAAATCAATAATGGCAAGCAAATTTCGTGGAGAGGTGATTGGGACAATATTGATGCAAATTAGAGCAAAATTTAGAAAGATCATATTCATAATCCAATCAAATTTGTAAAGATTGATTCAAGGGGATTTTTTTTAAAAGTGTTAACCTAAATCAAACTGGTATATAAACGGAACACCTCCAGATGCAGAGGAGGAGGTTTTGGCAAGGATTGCCTCCCAGGAAATCGTACGCACGCTCCAAACTTCCAAGGAAAATTTTGATTTCGGTTGGGAGGTTAGGGATCAATCCAAGGTGTTCTAGGGGCTTAAACAGGTTCATGAAGCGTCAATGATGGTCTCCCAATTCTTATGCAAGCTTGAAACACCATGGAATTTGGCCACCAAGTCACGGTTTGCATTTATAAACTTCAAGATCGGTTTCATGTATTCTTGCATTATAAATGATATTTGATTATATAATCGTATTCGTGATGATATTTGCAACATGTATGGGCCATTTAATTTGATTTTAGTCACAGGTATAACAATCCACCATTGTTAGGTTTTCAGAGCTTTAAATTAGGAATTCTGGAATTCGTAAGAATTGGGCAAAATCAAGGCTTCCAATGCGTTCATGACTTTATATGCAATCGATTTATGCTATTATTTGGTATTGTTCGATGTTTGTTTGCAGGTTTTGAAGAAGGGAAGCTATGGCCATGGAGTAAAACCGTGGCCAAAAGGTTCTTGATTTTTCCAGAAAAACTAGCGAGAGAGATGAAGTGCTGGGCGCGCTATTTAAAATTCATTAACGTCGTTTTATTCGTTATATTGACTACGCGCCAGCCTATTATCAACAAGTGCAGTTTGGTTGGTTGGTAAAAGCGTTCTTGTGGCATGCGTGAGGGACTGGGTTCGAACCCTACCCTCCGCGCTAATATTTTGTTTATCGTTATCATGTAACTTGCAGAATGATCCGGTGATCATGCCTGTATCAATGTTATGGTGCACCACTGTCTACGGACCATGGGATCTCTACAGAATCAGATCCAACGCACGCCATTATGAAGACTTACCGTGGACCTCCTCCAATGCGTCCCACTGAATCAAACGCCAAGCTGAGTGTTTTCTTTTTCTTTTCTTTTCAATTTTACTTATTTATTTTATCTTTATTTCTCTTATTTGTTTTGATAATTATTTTAAAATTGTTTTTTAGTATTTTAGTTTTTCATATAAAACTTTGTAATTGGTTTATTTATTATTATTATTAAATTTGTTTTAATTAATTAAATAGTTTTAGGTTAATTAATTAATTATATTTTTAGATTGGGTTTATGATCAGAATAATTTTAAACGCTAATCCTAGTTTGATTTTTAACTTGTTTTTTTCTATTAACCGTAATTAATTTGTGCCCGAATCAGGGTTTGCCGTCTGACCGGTCATACACTAAGAACTTTTTCTTTATTCTCTCTTTTCAGGGTTAGCAATATGATTAATCCCGACTACGCGCCTGATCCAAAATACGAAGTTAAGTACTCTATTTAATTTAATTTAAATTCTATTTGGTTTATTTTTTGAGGGTTTGTTCCGCCTTCATTTTTTTCTCTGCCTTGTTTCTTTTCAGGGTTAACCTTAAAGGCGCCCTATCAACCATATCAGATCAAATCAGAGCTAAGTACCTTTGCTTATGTTATTATTTTAAATTTATCTATTCTTTACTTTAGGGTTAATCTTGTTCGCCTTCGAATTAGCCATACACTCACCATATTGTTTGTTTGTTTGCATTTTCAGGGTTTGTTGATCGCTAAAGCTACGAGTTTGGTAACCCTAAACCCTAACCTTATATTTTCCTGCTTTATTATTACTTGTGTCAAACCCTGATTAAGGGATCCACTGGTTTCATTGTCCCCTCCCCCATATTACTGTTGTTCTTGCCTTATATTATCTGCGTGGCTAGTAATTTAGGGAGTGATAACCTCGAATTGAACCTAGAATGATTAATTACAAGATAAATAACTGAATCGAATCACGTGATTGGTGCACACACGCACGCTTTTGGGTAACCCTCTCTGTTGCCTTGTTGCCTGTTGCCTGTTGCCTTGTTGCCTTGTGTTTTTTGCAGAATAAGCCATGTCCCTCGAATATGAGGATACCTCAGCCATGCTGCCTCGATAAAAGGTCATGAGACCCTAAAATGATGCTGCCTTCGATACACTAACATGACCTCGACCCTCGGAAGTTGCCCACGAATAAGGCTGAGGTATCTTCTGGTTGCCTACAAACAAAGGCTATTCTGATCATTCCCTTTAGACTACCTGCCTCTCTATGGCATGGGTCAGTCTTTGGGCGAATGATATCTCGACGACCCTTCTACCTCCAAACGAAAGGCTTCCTGCCCTCTTATGGCAAGGATTGACCCTTTCATTCTGAAAGGCTAAAAAGAGACCTATCATCTGAGTTTAAGGTAATTGCCCCTAATTGCCTTGCAATGCTCAATTTTCATATTCTTTCTCACAATTCTTCAAAAACTGGCTACGCTCATTTACGAGCTAAAGTCCACTTTTTTTTTCTTTCATCTACTTTTTCTAAAGACAAACGAGCAAGCAAAGCAATTAAGAGCCCATGGAAAACCATGGATGCAAAGGGTGCCTTACACCTTCCCTTTGCATAAATTACCCCCCGAACTTAGATTTCTTTAAAAAGGTTTTTTTTCTGTTTCTTTTTGCCTTTCTGATTTAGTTTGGATAAAATAAAAGTCGGTGGCGACTCTTGCTATCCGCAACATTTCAAATAAAAGTCAGTTCACCGTATTACAGAACTGGCGACTCTGCTGGGGATTTTCGATAAAAAGAGGGGTTACCTTAAAAGTTTAGGATCACTTAATTGTATTCTATTGTTTACTTTGCTTGCTTTATTTTTCAGGGCTGTTTTGGGAATTAACTGAAGGACGAATCCTACACCCGGATTCAAGTACATCTAAGATAGGAAGTGGCATAGTCATGGCGACCTCCTTCATGTATGTGGAGGATTGGTCAATATGAGAGTTCACGCTTGAGTTAGGCCTCTATAGGTGTTTACATGCTTCTCTTGTATGAGGGAGGTTCGTGTGGATACCTGTGGGTGAGTCGGAGCTCAAGGACCGTTAGTAACCTTTAACCCATCCTTACTTTTAGGAACGTAGTGGGGGGACTACTCTTGATGTATGTTGAGAGCATAGTCGCCACCCGATACTACAACTCAGATAGGTTCTTTCTCAAAGTATCATTGCATGGTATGTATGTATCATGTTCGAGGGTGCTTTAGGAGAGCTGACAATTCTGGGTAACTCGGTAAAACCCGTTGCTGAAATCTCCTTATCCATAGAAATACCCTTGGGAAGGACACCTAATCAGACTCCATGCAAGCCTTAAGCCAAAAATTGTGTGACTTGCGTGACTTGTTTGTGTTTGCTACTAACCTTCGTTTCCTCGCAGGTTTTATCAAAAGGACTTGTTTGTCCTTAATATCTCACACTATGCCTTATGAGCTGCATTCGCATAACATCATGACGTCATGACATCATAAGCATAACATGTTGACTAACCCTTTCAAGGATCTTAGGGATTTAGGGCGCACAATTTCAGGTGCTCTTATCAAGGACTGAATTCCTATCTAGGGGCAAAAGGATTTATTTTCCTTTAGCCACATGCCTTCCAATCCAGAGACTCAGTACCATTCAAGGGGCAAGAGGATTTATTTTTCTCTAGCCATGTATCTTCAAATTCAGAAATATCCCGAATCAGAGGCGATGACCCACTGGATATGGTGAGCTTGATTCTCAAAGAAAGACATTCAAATCCAAGAATCAGAGTTCTTCAAACGAAGATGCGACCAAATCATTTTCTAATGTTTCTAACTAAATTCCTTAAAGATCCTTGAAAAGATTGCATTAACATTCATAAAACTAATCTCTCCTTTTCAGGTCATTTCAAAGTCAAAAGAATATTATCATCCAAGTGCGGTGCAAATACAATCCTATCAACGATTCAATCTCAATACTCATTCAAGACAAATACAATTCTGACACTTCATTACGGGTCTTTCTTCAAAGATAATTCAGAAGTAATCAAAGAACTTCCCATCCTTTCTAGGAACCTTTCTAGGTAATCTTTTCTAAGATGTTTGATATCCTTTCTAGGAACCTTTCTAGGTAGTCTTTTCTAAGACATTTATCCTCCTTTCTAGGAACCTTTCTAGGTAACCTCCTTTCTAGGAACCTTTCTAGGTAATCTTTTCTAAGATGATTCATAGGTAATCTTTTCTAAGATGAGTCATATCCTTTCCAGGAGCCTTTCTAGACAATCTTTTCTAAGATGTCCCATCCTTTCTATAAGCCTTTCTAGGTAGTCTTGTTTAAGACGTATCATAACCTTTCTAGGAGCCTTTCTAAGTCATTCTTGTTTAAGACATATCATACTTTTCTAGGCTAATCTTGTTTAAGACACATCTCAACCTTTTTAGGTAATCTTACCTTAAAAACACTTATCCAATCTTTTCTAAGACATCTCTTGCCCTTTCAAGGAGCTTCTCAAGTTAATCTTCTACGAGACAATTCTTCTCGAGCTTTGTCTCCTTCAAGCCAGACGCACCTAAGCGTCAATTCACCAAGATTAATGTGACGTTGGCCCAAGCATTACAACATCTGTTGAAGATCGGATTGATTACTCTGAGGGGTGCTCCTAAGAATTATAACACCTCACTCCTGGCTGTGAACTCGATGCGAGGTGCGCGTACTATTCCAACATTCCTAGACATTACGCAAACAACTCCAGACGTTGAAGAATAAGATTCAAGATTTGATCGATGACGGGAAATCAAATTCAACCCTCCTGAAAACTCATGTGCTAATCACCGCTCCTATGACTAGTCATGACAAGACTAATTGACGTCTAGACGGACGAACTTTTGGATCATTAGATCTACTTTCATGCGCAATTTCTTTTCTGTTTGTTTAAACATTTGACTTATGATAGACATTATATGTTTTAATAATCATCATCAGTGCATTGCATATGTTGGTCTTGAATAAATTATTTCGCTATCACTCATTTTAATTTATGTCTTTACTTTGCATATGTCTTGTGATACTCAACTCCTGCTAAGTTGTAAGCCTTTTAAGGGAGGATGACGAAAACGATATCGCAAACTCATACAGTATGCTGTTGAGCGGACTATGCTGACGATGTACAGGCATTGTTTCAATTCCTAAACAGAGGAGATATAAGGATGTTAATCCCTCGTCAACCCCTTTGAGCCTAAGAAGTAGAAGTTTCTTTCTTGTATTAATTAAAACCTTTGATCATAACCTGGGGCAGGGTAGTTCTCAGTTAATTTGGCTGTGCATTCTAAGAGAACCATTCAGTACACCTTTCAACAAAGGTTTCAATCACAAGCGTTTATCCGCACACATCAAAGAAGTGTTGGAGATGTCAATCAAAAGCCAATGATGGTTCATCGATCATTAAGCAAGGCAGTCAATATCTTTCGGAAAAAAATGATGAATGAAAAATACATTTACAAGGAAAAGCCTGCTAAGTCAAAAATCAAAAAGATGACTTAGGCAAAAGTCAAGGCATCCCGCTGACTGTAATCTCAAAATAGACAGTTCAGGCAAAAGTTAGGGATATCAAAAAGATGAAAGAAGAGAAGTCAATAAAGTCCTGAACAACACCATGTTGTGACTACTAAAAGGAAGAAGTGACTGCCATCTCAAAAGTTCTCTTTGCTTGTGAACCATCATCATTATCAAAGGTGCAAATCCAAAAGTCTCTTGGAACCTGAATGCATAAGTTGAATTAACTGAGCTTAGGACTGAGGAACGTCACGAAGAAGTGGATGGGTATAAATAAATTTTGAGCCATTATCCTTTGTTTCTTAAACCGTGAACCAAGCCACGTTACAACCATTGAAAGTCCTAATTGAAGCATGGTTAGCTCGAGAGCATACTGTCACCAAAAAGGTATCCTGACTCCTTAAGGTTTACCAAAAATGCTGAGTTGATATTTCATTCTTATAAACATCACGTTGTTACAAATATCATGTTTTTACAAATATCGTGCTTTTACATCTCATGTTTTGATGTTTTCAAAAACTCAAGACAAACGTATGCATTGCATCTCATGAATTCATTATTAAACAAATTTTGCTACATAATTTCAAATGTTAGCAACAGAAAGAATTTGCACAGGGTATGACTAATGACTCAAAGTTATCCCGACCAACAAACAATGTCTCCTACACAAGGGGGACGACACATTTTGCCCAAATCAATCTGGGGCAATCAAGTTAAGATTCGAAGAATCTCTCAAATGCCAAAAAGTCAAAGGCATACATCCCAAGAGGATTTCAAACTATTTCCCGATCAATCTGGGGCAATCAAGTCAAGATTCTGAGAATCTCTCAAGGATGCCAAAACAATCAGGGGCATGCACCCAAGCAGATCTGAAGCTACTTCTCAACCAACATAGGACATTGTTTGGGGCCTATGAATACTGGGGGCATGTCGCCCATAGTGCACGTCTCATAAAGTCCTCGCAAGGCGAATCTTTTCAAAGTCCCTACTAGCGGGGGCAAATCTATGCAAGTCCAGTTTGACATCTTAATCAATACTCAGCAGTGTGTCCTAATCAAATCCAGGAATGGTAGTTCCTACTAGCTGGGGGCAATATTCAAGGCATTCATGCTTCTCCACAGAGTCGATCTCACAAGATAGTATCCCCACAGAGCCGGACTCACAAGACCATATCCCCACAGAGTAATCACTAAGAAGATACCTTCAAATACTCTCGTCCCGACAAAGACGTGGCTCCCCAACAGAGTTTACATCTTCAACACTACCGTTTCTCCAACACTTTTCTCTTCTCCAACAGAACTTATCAATATCTCTCATCCCCAGTCAGGGTGTATCAAGTTACTATTCATCCCCAAGCAGGAATCATAAATCCCCAGCTGAGCATCTCCAAGAAAAGATCAAAATATCAAACTCACAATGACACAGAGATTTATCTTCTCAATCAAGATGCTTCGAGAAACATAAATCATATCCATACATCATATACATCACATGCATATTCATACCTTGCATGCATTTATAATTCATACATAACATACAAAGCGCCCCACTTATTTGTGAGAACTCCATCTCATTCATTACATACATCATAAACATTGCATAAAACTGACATTGTTACCAAGTGAATATTATCTGACAGGTACATTACAAAGATTCGAATCTTATTCAAAGCCTAACGCACGGTACTCCAGACATCTGAGGATGCAATTTGGATTAGTCTAACGCACGACTTATCCATCAACCTAACGCACGGTTTTCCAGACATCTACGGATGCAATCGAATTAGTCTAACGCACGACTTATCCATCAACCTAACGCACGGTTTTCCAGACATCTGAGGATGCAATTGAGAATAGTCTAACGCACGGTTTATTCTTCGACCTAACGCACGGTTTTCCAGACATCTGAGGATGCAAATTGGATCTGATCTAATATACGACACATTCTGACTCTCAAAAGTATATCAAGTCGGATGGCATCTTCAAGCCCATTTCCATCATAGATCTTCTCCAAACACCTGGATGGCATCTTTAAGCCCATCCCCGACAAAAGTCCCTACTTCAGCTAGGGCAAATTTCTTGGTATTCTAGTGTTCAATCATCTTCCACCTTCAGATACCGACTGGCATACAAACCACTCTACATCTTCAGGTTTAAGATAATTGAACAGGGGCAGCTGTCATACCCCTAAATTTGCCCACATTATTTCTCCTATTCAAGTTTCAAATCCATATGCAAAGCTCCTAGACAATTTCTCCCATACAAGGCTCTGAAACTAGGGTTTGGCTTATTCAAAGAAAAATCAGTGAATCAATGGCTCCAAGGCATCTCATATGGCTCAATATATCTCACATCATCTCCATGATAAATATCAAGTCTCATCTCAAAAGATTGGTCACTTAATGGTTCAAAAAGTCAACAATCGACTAAGTTAACCTAAAAGTCAACTATGGTCAAAGTAAAGTCAAAACTCCTGATTTTTTGTCAAGATTCTAATATTGAAGTATCATTCACCATTTGATCAAGAATTGATCATGGTTCATTAAGGAAAGACCAAAAATCAACAAATCAAAAGTTTCTAAATTAGGGTTTTGTACAGGAAAAGTCAACTAAACTTTGACCAGCCATAACTCTCACATGGAACATCAGAAATTTTCCATCCAAAGCTCATTTTGAAGGAAATTTGATTCTCTACAAATTTGTGTCTCACATGCCAAGTCTAAAAATACTTCATTTGAGAGATATGGACTAAAACATTAGAGGTCCTTTTCAAAAGTCAGCAAGAAGACACTTTTTTTTCAAAGGAGCATAAAATGAGAATGGAAAATAATTTTGATATGAGACCAAAGACACTGGTTAGAAGACTCTCCAAGGTTTCTAAAAAGTCTTAGAACACTTCCATATCTCAAAAATTGAGAGAGATAAACCTTGTCAAAGTTGGACAAATTTGAGAGGGAAAATGTGAAATAAAAAGGCCTCAAATTGAAACTTTTTGCAAAGGGACCCAACTTCTTTTGACTTAATCTTGGCCCACAAGCTATCCAAGTTATCCAAATCACTTGCTACGAATTTTAAGATGTTTAGTTGATTTTATATAATTTTATTTCATTTAAAAAGTGATTTAAAGTGATATAATTGAAATAAAAATTAAAGATTTTGTCTAAGGAATCATATTGATCCATTCCCATCAACATTAAATCAATAATGGCAAGCAAATTTCGTGGAGAGGTGATTGGGACAATATTGATGCAAATTAGAGCAAAATTTAGAAAGATCATATTCATAATCCAATCAAATTTGTAAAGATTGATTCAAGGGGATTTTTTTTAAAAGTGTTAACCTAAATCAAACTGGTATATAAACGGAACACCTCCAGATGCAGAGGAGGAGGTTTTGGCAAGGATTGCCTCCCAGGAAATCGTACGCACGCTCCAAACTTCCAAGGAAAATTTTGATTTCGGTTGGGAGGTTAGGGATCAATCCAAGGTGTTCTAGGGGCTTAAACAGGTTCATGAAGCGTCAATGATGGTCTCCCAATTCTTATGCAAGCTTGAAACACCATGGAATTTGGCCACCAAGTCACGGTTTGCATTTATAAACTTCAAGATCGGTTTCATGTATTCTTGCATTATAAATGATATTTGATTATATAATCGTATTCGTGATGATATTTGCAACATGTCTGGGCCATTTAATTTGATTTTAGTCACAGGTATAACAATCCACCATTGTTAGGTTTTCAGAGCTTTAAATTAGGAATTCTGGAATTCGTAAGAATTGGGCAAAATCAAGGCTTCCAATGCGTTCATGACTTTATATGCAATCGATTTATGCTATTATTTGGTATTGTTCGATGTTTGTTTGCAGGTTTTGAAGAAGGGAAGCTATGGCCATGGAGTAAAACCGTGGCCAAAAGGTTCTTGATTTTTCCAGAAAAACTAGCGAGAGAGATGAAGTGCTGGGCGCGCTATTTAAAATTCATTAACGTCGTTTTATTCGTTATATTGACTACGCGCCAGCCTATTATCAACAAGTGCAGTTTGGTTGGTTGGTAAAAGCGTTCTTGTGGCATGCGTGAGGGACTGGGTTCGAACCCTACCCTCCGCGCTAATATTTTGTTTATCGTTATCATGTAACTTGCAGAATGATCCGGTGATCATGCCTGTATCAATGTTATGGTGCACCACTGTCTACGGACCATGGGATCTCTACAGAATCAGATCCAACGCACGCCATTATGAAGACTTATCGTGGACCTCCTCCAATGCGTCCCACTGAATCAAACGCCAAGCTGAGTGTTTTCTTTTTCTTTTCTTTTCAATTTTACTTATTTATTTTATCTTTATTTCTCTTATTTGTTTTGATAATTATTTTAAAATTGTTTTTTAGTATTTTAGTTTTTCATATAAAACTTTGTAATTGATTTATGGGTTAATGAACTTTTTGGTCCCTCTAAATATTGCAGATTTCGTTTTTAGTCCCTCCAAAATTTTTCTTTAAGAAATCGTCCCTTCAAAATTTTTTGTCTAAACTATTGGTCCCTAACGTCAAATTTGCTAGAGATTAGCTACGACTTTAGCCACCGATTAGCTACGAAATTTGACGTTAGGGACCAATAATTCAGAAGAAAAATTTTGTAGGGACGATTTCTTGAAGGAAAATTTTGGAGGGACTAAAAACGAAATTTGAAATATTTAAAGGGACGAAAAAGTTCATTAACCCTTGATTTATTTATTATTATTATTAAATTTGTTTTAATTAATTAAATAGTTTTAGGTTAATTAATTAATTATATTTTTAGATTGGGTTTATGATCAGAATAATTTTAAACGCTAATCCTAGTTTGATTTTTAACTTGTTTTTTTCTATTAACCGTAATTAATTTGTGCCCGAATCAGGGTTTGCCGTCTGACCGGTCATACACTAAGAACTTTTTCTTTATTCTCTCTTTTCAGGGTTAGCAATATGATTAATCCCGACTACGCGCCTGATCCAAAATACGAAGTTAAGTACTCTATTTAATTTAATTTAAATTCTATTTGGTTTATTTTTTGAGGGTTTGTTCCGCCTTCATTTTTTTCTCTGCCTTGTTTCTTTTCAGGGTTAACCTTAAAGGCGCCCTATCAACCATATCAGATCAAATCAGAGCTAAGTACCTTTGCTTATGTTATTATTTTAAATTTATCTATTCTTTACTTTAGGGTTAATCTTGTTCGCCTTCGAATTAGCCATACACTCACCATATTGTTTGTTTGTTTGCATTTTCAGGGTTTGTTGATCGCCAAAGCTACGAGTTTGGTAACCCTAAACCCTAACCTTATATTTTCCTGCTTTATTATTACTTGTGTCAAACCCTGATTAAGGGATCCACTGGTTTCATTGTCCCCTCCCCCATATTACTGTTGTTCTTGCCTTATATTATCTGCGTGGCTAGTAATTTAGGGAGTGATAACCTCGAATTGAACCTAGAATGATTAATTACAAGATAAATAACTGAATCGAATCACGTGATTGGTGCACACACGCACGCTTTTGGGTAACCCTCTCTGTTGCCTTGTTGCCTGTTGCCTGTTGCCTTGTTGCCTTGTGTTTTTTGCAGAATAAGCCATGTCCCTCGAATATGAGGATACCTCAGCCATGCTGCCTCGATAAAAGGTCATGAGACCCTAAAATGATGCTGCCTTCGATACACTAACATGACCTCGACCCTCGGAAGTTGCCCACGAATAAGGCTGAGGTATCTTCTGGTTGCCTACAAACAAAGGCTATTCTGATCATTCCCTTTAGACTACCTGCCTCTCTATGGCATGGGTCAGTCTTTGGGCGAATGATATCTCGACGACCCTTCTACCTCCAAACGAAAGGCTTCCTGCCCTCTTATGGCAAGGATTGACCCTTTCATTCTAAAAGGCTAAAAAGAGACCTATCATCTGAGTTTAAGGTAATTGCCCCTAATTGCCTTGCAATGCTCAATTTTCATATTATTTCTCACAATTCTTCAAAAACTGGCTACGCTCATTTACGAGCTAAAGTCCACTTTTTTTTTCTTTCATCTACTTTTTCTAAAGACAAACGAGCAAGCAAAGCAATTAAGAGCCCATGGAAAACCATGGATGCAAAGGGTGCCTTACACCTTCCCTTTGCATAAATTACCCCCCGAACTTAGATTTCTTTAAAAAGATTTTTTTCTGTTTCTTTTTGCCTTTCTGATTTAGTTTGGATAAAATAAAAGTCGGTGGCGACTCTTGCTATCCGCAACATTTCAAATAAAAGTCAGTTCACCGTATTACAAAAGGGACTATCATCATTCTCGTAGGCAACTCGAGGGGCAAGATCATTTTATCGTAGGCAACTCGAAAGGACTATGATCTTTATGTCGAAGGGACTATGATGATTTTGAATCGTAGGCAACATTTGCTAAGGTATCCCTACGCTCGAGGGACTTGACCATGTAATCGTAAGGCAACAAGAGAGGCTACCCTAAAGGTTAGTGTGTGAGAAGTGTGTTGATTTCAGGTATTTTAATATTGAATAATTTGTTAGCTATGTTTAATTTTAGTCTTACCATACAATCCTATTAACATGCATCTAACAGTTAGTATTTGTACAAAAAATAAAGTGCGGAATGTAAAGTCCTACGCTATTACTGATCGCGACTTTGCGTGTCTATTAGTCGGGATAACAGCAAGTGCACAGTCGTGTCGTGTAGTTTTAAAAGATATCGAATCCACAGGGATTATAAATCGATCTACCGTTATCTAAAGTTACTATGTAAAGCTAAGGCTAATGATATTTGGGTTGTTAATAAGGGGAACCTAAAATCTTAAATCTAGATAAAATATAAATGAGCGGATGTCGGTATGTAGTTCGTCTAACTTAGGTGATCCGAAGTTCCATTGCTTGAAAATTTGCATGATGTATTTCATGTGTCTCAATTGAGGAAATACATTTCAGATCCGTCCCATGTGATCCAAGTAGATGATATACAGGTAAAAGATAACTTGACGGTTGAGACTTTACCTGTAAGGATTGAGGATCGAAGGCTGAAGCAATTACGTGGCAAGGAAATAGCTTTGGTCAGAGTAGCTTGGGGAGGACCTGCTGAGGGGAATGTTACCTGGGAGCTAGAGAGTCAGATGAAGGATTCTTATCCAGAACTTTTTACCTGAGGTATGTTTTCGAGGACGAAAACTCTTTTAGTGGGGGAGAGTTGTAACACCCGTATAATTTTAATTTTTAATTTAATTTGAATATTAGATTAATAATTATTATTATTATGGATTTTATGAAAATAAGAGGAAAATGATGGTTAATGGCATTTGGGCCATGTGTGAAATTAGTAAGAAGAGGGGGGTGTGGTGCAGTAAAGCCCTTACTAATTTAATATTATTTTTCATAAAATAATTAGAATTGGGAATTGGGACAGAAAGAACGTGAAAGAACAGAATTGGGAACAAGGAACGTGAAGGAGAACTGTAGAGGGAGAGACCAAGAACCAAGACTTTTATCTGAGGTAAGGGGAGACTCTCCGTTTAATCTCTTTTATCGTATTATGCGTGATAGTATGGATTAGGAGTATGATTGGATCCATTGATTCTATATTCTGAATTTTCATCTATGTTCATCATTGAATTGGACTGTTTATCCCTAATAACTGATAGATTTAGGGTATGATGAATGAAATTGGTTATGGGATCATATGCTATGGTTATGGACGAATTCGTATGCTGTGTAGATGTGATTTTTCTGGTTTTTGGACCCAAAATCGTGGACTGGTATGAGTAAAAACGAATGGGTTTTGGACTGTTACGAATTCTGCAGGTTCTGGGCATTTTCTGGTGTTTCGCGTATGAAATAGTGCCATACGCGTATGGGATGAAGTCATACGCGTATGGGGGACACTCCCAATGGGCTATACGCGTATGATACGCAGTTGCCCTGTCCCAAATACAACGTACTGGTGTTTTGCGTATGGGAGCGTATGAGGATGCTCATACGCGTATGGGAGTTTTGAAAGAGGAAAATTACTCTGGTGATACGCGTATGGTAAGGCTGATACGCGTATAAGTTGGTTTCTAGGCCATTTTGAGTTCTGGTGAAATGCGTATGATACGCGTATGGGACATAGTGATACGCGTATGGGACATAGTGATACGCGTATGGATGCGTATGGGCATCATGATACGCGTATGGACGATGTGTGTGCAACTTTCTGTTTTTGTGATTTTTCTGGAAGGTTCAATGATGTGTAACTTTCGATTGGTATGCCTGTTTGTATACTGTTTGGTACTGTGTAAACCTTGTGATGTGATTCTGTGGTTTACTGATGTTTTAATTGTATTTGAATGATGCGAATATATATATGAACATGCTTGATGACGATGATGATGAAGATGAAATGAGTATAGATGATGCTACTCATAGTATGATGACGAAGTATGTTATATATATGTTGCATGCATTCATAAACATGGGCTGAATCCTATATGATGAGAGGATTCAGCGAGGGGCAGAATTCCCATTGTGTGGAATTTGTGCTGGCAGGGCCGTATCTGGATGATGATAGATCGGTCGGTGGATGATTCCACTGGTGATGATTGGTACCACATGCATAGTGTCAGTTTCATACATGTGCATGATTTGTTTATAGCATGATGATATATGTTACATGTTGACTGTCTGTTTATCTGTGGGTGTATAAATGATTGATTTGTCTGAATATGAAACAATTGGGTGAATGATATGACTATGATATGTTATTATTTATGATGCAATAACATTGGTTAACTGTGATGAGACTCACCCTTACTTGTTGTCATTTTCAGATTGAGGATAGCGGCGCGACTTGGTGAGGATTAGCTCATAAGTCGGTTTTTAGTTATAGTGTCGGTGTCATGCTCTGGTAGATGTAACACTGGGAACACGTTTGTATTGAGTTGATTATAACTCTAATTGGTTTTGTTGGTTGAGTCGGCGGATACATTAATGATGAATGTTGACTCTATGTTTTTGATTCCGCTGTGTGAAACATGATTTTATTTAATGAGTTATAATTTCAGTTGTTTCAGTGAATGCATGATATGTACCGACGTGTGTTTTATTACTTATGCAATTGTGATGCCTCTCTACATGTTACTCTGATTTAATATACTGTTATTTGCCGCGGGTTATTAGAGGGGTGTTACAATAGTGGTATCAGAGCATAGTCGGTCGTTGTGACCAGAGTCTTAGTGTCAGTCTTTCTGTGTATGTGACTAATACGAGTTATTGTCGATACTTTTGTTCTGATTAGGTTGTTTGTGTTAGCAGAACAATGGCTGGAAGAGGAGGAAGAAACGACGATGCTATTGCCGAGGCTCTGGGCATGATTGCTGGTGTGCTAGGAGGGAATGCCAATGGAGCTGCGATTGGTGCTAACAGACAACTGAACAGTTTCCAGAGGAACAATCCTCCATTGTTCAAGGGAACGCATGATCCTGAAGGTGCTCAGAAATGGCTGAAGGAGATCGAGAGGATTTTCAGAGTCATTGACTGTGCTGAGGACCTCAAGGTGAGATATGGCACTCACATGTTATCTGAAGAAGCTGATGACTGGTGGATGTCAACCAGAACTGAGCTGGATGCTGGTGGTACAGCAATTACCTGGACTGTATTCAGGAGGGAATTTCTGAGGAGGTATTTTCCTGAAGATGTCAGGGGAAGAAAGGAAGTTGAATTTCTGGCGCTGGTTCGAGGTAATATGTCAGTACCAGAGTATGCTGCCAAGTTTGTGGAACTGGCAAGGTACTATGTGCATTACAATGATGATGAAGCCAGTGAGTTCTCGAAATGTGTCAAATTTGAGAATGGTCTTCGTGATGAGATCAAGCAGGGTATCAGGTACCAGAGAATCTGGAGGTTTGTTGATCTGGTAGATTGTAGCAGGATTTTTGAGGAAGATAACATCAAGCTGAGGTCATCTCACTCTCGCGAGTTGGTTGACAGAAAAGGAAAGAAACATATGGATCGAGGTAAGCCATATGGTAGAGGTAAACCTGTTGATTGGAAGAAACCCAGTGGGGGAGATTCTAGTGCTCGTATCAGATGTTACAATTGTGGTGAGATGGGACATCGTAGGAATGAATGCAAGGTTGATCAGAAGAAGTGTTACAAGTGTGACCAAGTGGGTCATATTGCTGCTGACTGCAAGAAGAGGGTTGTGACTTGCTACAATTGTGGTGAAGAGGGTCACATCAGTCCTAATTGTCCTAAGCCAAAGAAGAACCAATCGGGAGGAAAGGTTTTTGCTTTGACTGGGTCTGAGACTACTCCAGAAGACAGGTTGATTAAAGGTACGTGTTTCATTCATGGCACACCTTTAGTTGCAATTATTGATACTGGAGCAACTCATTCTTTTATTTCTTTGGATTGTGCTGAGAGGTTAAATCTTGAGATATCTGATATAAATGGAAGTATGGTTATTGACACTCCTGCGTCGGGTTCAGTAACTACTTCGTCTGCATGCTTGAATTGTCCGGTTGACATTTTTGGTAGAGAATTTGGGATGGACTTAGTGTGCCTTCCGTTGAAACAACTTGATGTAATCCTGGGAATGAACTGGTTGGAGTTCAACCGTGTTCATATCAACTGTTTTACGAAGACGGTAATTTTTCCTGAAGAGGTTAGTAATGATGATCTGGAGATGACAGCTAGACAGGTGAATGAGGCTATCGGAGATGGTGCAATAGTGTTTATGTTGTTTGCATTGATGAATGTGAAGGAGAAAGTGGCGAGTGGCGAATTGCCTGTGGTGTGTGAGTTTCCAGAAGTTTTTCCAGAAGATGTGAATGAATTGCCACCGGAAAGAGAAGTGGAGTTTTCTATTGATTTGATTCCGGGAACTAGTCCAGTGTCGATGACACCGTACCGTATGTCGCCGTCTAAATTGACTGAACTGAAAAAGCAGTTAGAGGAATTGCTTGAGAAGAAGTTTATTCGTCCTAGTGTTTCGCCGTGGGGTGCGCCTGTGTTGCTGGTAAAGAAGAAAGAGGGTTCAATGAGGCTGTGTGTAGATTACAGACAATTGAACAAGGTCACTATCAAGAATCGGTATCCATTGCCGAGGATTGATGATTTGATGGACCAGTTGGTTAGAGCACGTGTGTTTAGTAAGATTGATCTGAGGTCTGGGTATCATCAGATACGTGTGAAAGATGAAGATATTCAGAAGACTGCTTTTAGAACGAGGTATGGACATTATGAGTATTCTGTGATGCCGTTTGGAGTTACTAATGCACCTGGTGTTTTTATGGAATATATGAACAGGATCTTTCATCCTTATCTCGATAAGTTCGTGGTGGTGTTTATAGATGATATCCTGATATATTCTAAGAATGAGGAGGAACATGCAGAGCATCTCAGAACTGTGTTAGAATTGTTGAAAGAGAAGCGACTTTTCGCCAAACTGTCGAAGTGTGAATTTTGGTTAGAAGAAGTCAGTTTTCTTGGACATGTGATTTCTAAGGATGGTATTGCTGTTGATCCTAGAAAGATAGAAGCTATGTCTCAGTGGGAAGCTCCGAAGTCAGTATCTGAGATTCGTAGTTTTCTTGGTCTTGCAGGTTACTACCGAAAGTTCATTGAAGGATTTTCAAAGTTAGCATTGCCGTTAACTAAACTAACCAGGAAGGGACAAACCTTTATTTGGGATGCAAAGTGTGAAGAAGGATTCCAAGAGCTGAAGAGGAGATTGACTAGTGCTCCTATTTTGATTTTGCCAAATCCGACAAAATCATTTGTAGTTTATTGTGACGCATCACTGATGGGTTTAGGTGGTGTATTGATGCAGAATCAACAAGTGGTCGCTTATGCGTCGAGACAACTCAAAGTGCATGAGAGGAATTATCCGACTCATGATTTGGAGTTGGCAGCTGTGGTTTTTGTTTTGAAGTTGTGGCGACACTATTTGTATGGTTCGAGATTTGAGGTGTTCAGTGATCATAAGAGCTTGAAGTATCTCTTTGATCAGAAAGAGCTGAATATGAGGCAGAGAAGGTGGTTAGAATTCCTGAAGGATTATGATTTTGGTCTGAATTACCATCCGGGTAAGGCAAACGTCGTGGCTGATGCATTGAGTAGGAAGACTTTGCATATGTCTATGTTAATGGTGAAGGAATTGGATTTGATTGAATAATTCAGAGACTTGAGTTTAGTGTGTGAAGGTACTCCTACTAGTGTTAAATTGGGTATGCTGAAGCTGACTAGTGGTATTCTTGAAGAAATCAGAGAAGGTCAGAAAGCTGATGTTGGATTGATTGATAAGTTGACTTTGGTTAATCAAGGCAAGAGTGGTGAATTCAGAGTAGATGAGAATGGTATACTGAAGTTTGGTGACAGAGTTTGTGTCCCTGACGTTGACGAACTCCGAAAGCGTATTTTGGAAGAAGGACACCGTAGTGGGTTGAGTATTCATCCTGGTGCTACCAAGATGTATCACGATTTGAAAAAGTTATTTTGGTGGCCGGGAATGAAGAGGGAAATTGCTGAATTTGTGTATTCTTGTTTGACTTGCCAGAAGTCAAAGATTGAGCATCAGAAACCATCTGGGTTTATGCAACCGATGTTTATTCCTGAGTGGAAGTGGGATAGCATATCAATGGATTTTGTTTCGGGCTTGCCGAGAACTGTCAGAAATTGTGAAGCTATCTGGGTCGTGGTATACAGGTTGACGAAGTCTGCTCATTTTATACCGGTGAGAATGGATTATCCGATGGAGAAGCTAGCTCAGTTGTATATTGAGAAAATAGTAAGTCTACATGGTATTCCTTCGAGTATCGTGTCAGACAGAGATCCGAGGTTTACATCTAAGTTCTGGGAAGGTTTGCAGGAAGCTTTGGGTACTAAGCTAAGATTGAGTTCTGCTTATCATCCGCAGACTGATGGACAGACTGAGAGGACGATTCAGTCATTAGAGGATTTGTTGCGGGCTTGTGTGTTGGAAAAAGGGGGTACTTGGGATAGTTATCTGCCTTTGATTGAGTTTACCTACAACAACAGTTATCATTCGAGTATCGGTATGGCTCCGTTTGAGGCTTTGTATGGTAGGAAGTGTAGGACGCCGTTGTGTTGGTACGAATCTGGTGAGAGTGCTGTGATTGGTCCAGAAATTGTACAACAGACCACAGAGAAGATTAAAATGATTCAAGAGAAGATGAAAGCTTCTCAGAGTCGACAGAAGAGTTATCACGACAAGAGGAGGAAAACACTTGAGTTTCAAGAGGGAGATCATGTGTTTATGAGAGTTACTCCTATGACAGGGATTGGTCGGGCATTGAAGTCGAAGAAGTTGACTCTGCGTTTTATTGGACCATTCCAAATTTCGGAAAGAGGGGGAGAAGTGGCTTATCGTATCGCTTTACCGCCAATGCTTGAAAATTTGCATGATGTATTTCATGTGTCTCAATTGAGGAAATACATTTCAGATCCGTCCCATGTGATCCAAGTAGATGATATACAGGTAAAAGATAACTTGACGGTTGAGACTTTACCTGTAAGGATTGAGGATCGAAGGCTGAAGCAATTACGTGGCAAGGAAATAGCTTTGGTCAGAGTAGCTTGGGGAGGACCTGCTGAGGGGAATGTTACCTGGGAGCTAGAGAGTCAGATGAAGGATTCTTATCCAGAACTTTTTACCTGAGGTATGTTTTCGAGGACGAAAACTCTTTTAGTGGGGGAGAGTTGTAACACCCGTATAATTTTAATTTTTAATTTAATTTGAATATTAGATTAATAATTATTATTATTATGGATTTTATGAAAATAAGAGGAAAATGATGGTTAATGGCATTTGGGCCATGTGTGAAATTAGTAAGAAGAGGGGGGTGTGGTGCAGTAAAGCCCTTACTAATTTAATATTATTTTTCATAAAATAATTAGAATTGGGAATTGGGACAGAAAGAACGTGAAAGAACAGAATTGGGAACAAGGAACGTGAAGGAGAACTGTAGAGGGAGAGACCAAGAACCAAGACTTTTATCTGAGGTAAGGGGAGACTCTCCGTTTAATCTCTTTTATCGTATTATGCGTGATAGTATGGATTAGGAGTATGATTGGATCCATTGATTCTATATTCTGAATTTTCATCTATGTTCATCATTGAATTGGACTGTTTATCCCTAATAACTGATAGATTTAGGGTATGATGAATGAAATTGGTTATGGGATCATATGCTATGGTTATGGACGAATTCGTATGCTGTGTAGATGTGATTTTTCTGGTTTTTGGACCCAAAATCGTGGACTGGTATGAGTAAAAACGAATGGGTTTTGGACTGTTACGAATTCTGCAGGTTCTGGGCATTTTCTGGTGTTTCGCGTATGAAATAGTGCCATACGCGTATGGGATGAAGTCATACGCGTATGGGGGACACTCCCAATGGGCTATACGCGTATGATACGCAGTTGCCCTGTCCCAAATACAACGTACTGGTGTTTTGCGTATGGGAGCGTATGAGGATGCTCATACGCGTATGGGAGTTTTGAAAGAGGAAAATTACTCTGGTGATACGCGTATGGTAAGGCTGATACGCGTATGAGTTGGTTTCTAGGCCATTTTGAGTTCTGGTGAAATGCGTATGATACGCGTATGGGACATAGTGATACGCGTATGGATGCGTATGGGCATCATGATACGCGTATGGACGATGTGTGTGCAACTTTCTGTTTTTGTGATTTTTCTGGAAGGTTCAATGATGTGTAACTTTCGATTGGTATGCCTGTTTGTATACTGTTTGGTACTGTGTAAACCTTGTGATGTGATTCTGTGGTTTACTGATGTTTTAATTGTATTTGAATGATGCGAATATATATATGAACATGCTTGATGACGATGATGATGAAGATGAAATGAGTATAGATGATGCTACTCATAGTATGATGACGAAGTATGTTATATATATGTTGCATGCATTCATAAACATGGGCTGAATCCTATATGATGAGAGGATTCAGCGAGGGGCAGAATTCCCATTGTGTGGAATTTGTGCTGGCAGGGCCGTATCTGGATGATGATAGATCGGTCGGTGGATGATTCCACTGGTGATGATTGGTACCACATGCATAGTGTCAGTTTCATACATGTGCATGATTTGTTTATAGCATGATGATATATGTTACATGTTGACTGTCTGTTTATCTGTGGGTGTATAAATGATTGATTTGTCTGAATATGAAACAATTGGGTGAATGATATGACTATGATATGTTATTATTTATGATGCAATAACATTGGTTAACTGTGATGAGACTCACCCTTACTTGTTGTCATTTTCAGATTGAGGATAGCGGCGCGACTTGGTGAGGATTAGCTCATAAGTCGGTTTTTAGTTATAGTGTCGGTGTCATGCTCTGGTAGATGTAACACTGGGAACACGTTTGTATTGAGTTGATTATAACTCTAATTGGTTTTGTTGGTTGAGTCGGATACATTAATGATGAATGTTGACTCTATGTTTTTGATTCCGCTGTGTGAAACATGATTTTATTTAATGAGTTATAATTTCAGTTGTTTCAGTGAATGCATGATATGTACCGACGTGTGTTTTATTACTTATGCAATTGTGATGCCTCTCTACATGTTACTCTGATTTAATATACTGTTATTTGCCGCGGGTTATTAGAGGGGTGTTACAGAAATCTTCGAGTACTTGAACTTCCACCACAGGTTGGTAAGGTTAGATTCGTTAAAGGTTCACAACAATTTCCGGTGTGGAAATTGTTGTGAGAAAATATGAACGAAAGTAGAAATAAAAGCTGGAATTAAAATTGCTGGAATGAAAGGAAAATAATACTGAACTAAAAACAATGGCTGGGACTAAGCATGGTCCAACAACCCCTTTTACGTGAACATCTTGTCCTTTATATAGTGCTACCTTGTAACTTCTGTTCCGTAAAACGTGGCCTTAAACTTCCTGAAGTGTAGCCCACTTTGACTTAGAGCGTGGCATGAAAATAGGAGAATTGAAGAAGTCATTGAGACGTGCGTCTCAATTGGTTCACGATGTGGCCCTCAAAAGTAGGAGACGGGCGTCTCCACGTCCCCATTATATATGCATGTCGTTTGTCTCCATTATATATACATATATATATATATATATATATATATATATATATATATATATATATATATATATATATATATATATATATATATATATTGCAAGCCGCCCGTCTCCATTATATGTATATTGCATGCATCACAAATGTGACTAAACGTCACATATATATATATATATATATATATATATATATATATATATATATATATATATATATATATATATATATATATATATATATTTTCTTCATTTCTTCCTTTTTGTGGGGTTTTAAGCTCGATTCTTCTCCAATTTTGCGACTTTCTTCATACATGCCTTGTAAATTGTAAAAACCTGAAAAACATAGAAAATACCAGCATAATACCGTAATAATTTATAATTATAATAAAATAACGAATCAATTTATGTTATAATCGAGCCTAATATACGATATAATTACGTGTTATCAATTACAAGCATACTTTAAATGCTAATCAAGGAGTTCAACGGGTTCCTCAATCACCACCAAGGAAACCATCACCACTCAAGGAAGCCTTAACAAGATTCGTGAAAACTAGTCAGACAAGTTTTGAACTGTCTAGGAAAACAAGAAGAAATATTTAAAACTCAATGGGAGATGGAAGAAAGTCAAGATACCATGAGCCAAAATACTAGAGCTTCATTAAAGAATTTAGAGATGCAAATTAGTTGATTGTCCAGACAAATGGTAGCACAAGCTAATTCAAGTGGGGGTTTTTATTGGAAATACCATCGGCAACCCAAAAAAATGAGAGTTGCAAAGCCATTAAGTTGAGAAATAAAATGGTATCTTCAAACCCAAAACGGAGTGAAGAGAAGAGAGAATCAGGAAAGGAAGATAAAAAAGAGTGAAAAAGTGGTTGAAAATAATCAGAGGGAAAAAAGAGTGAGGAACTAGTGACGAGGAAGTTAGAGGTGATATCCTTGACAAACTCATAGATAGAAACTCTCCCTTTAGAAGGAAGAAGAAAGAAATCCTGAATGAATTCAACCCGGAGCTACCTGATTACATTAAACCACCTTACATGATCTTGAAAAAGAAATAGAAGAAAATGATGGAAGTGGGTCAGTTTAAAAATTTTATGGAGATGCTGACAAAAATACAAGTTAACATCCCATTCTGTGAAGCTCTCGAACAGATGTCGATTTATGCTAAATTCATGAAAGAGTTGTTATCAGGAAAGCGTAAGTTGAAGTATATGATGAAAATATTACTTTGGCATAAAAGTGCAACACAATCATTCAACGAAATCTTCCACCCAAATTCACTGACCCATGTAGGTTTACTATTCACTATTGTATTGGTTCACTAACTATTGGTCATGCTTTGTGTGATTTAGAAGCTAACATTAATTTGATGATGCTATACATGATAAGATATTTAAGTATGGCGAACCAAATCCAACTCATATAATTTTGACACTAGACGATGATTCTATCACTTATCCATATGGATTTCTTGAAGATGTATTGGTCAGAGTAGATGATTTGTTGTTTCTAGTGGATTTTGTGATTCTTGACATGCTCGAAGACTCTAAAACTCCCCTACTTATCAGAAGACCGTTATTAACAACATGTAGAGCTCTCATTGATGTAAAAGTGGGTGAGTTAATATTGAGGTTCAATAAAGAAAAAGTTGTCTTCAACGTGTTTGAAGCTATGAGAATTTAAACTACTACTTTATAATACGTGACTATTTTTCACTTTTTAATTTGTTGTAACTAAAACAACAAAAATAGAATCAGACACATATAAAGAACGACCAACTGTATAATATCCTAAGAAAGCTTTCAAACAGTCAATCTTGTAAAATCTACCAGTTTACAAATGAATTATGAGTGATAAAGATAACATAGTAACCATATACAAAAGTCAAATGAGATGGTTAATGTATAAGCGCTGAACACTTATATAATCAGGAATTATGAATATTCTAAAACCAATTTCCATTCCCACCACTCCCGCTCTTGCTTCATAAGCCTCCCTAGTTACTGCTTGGTTGCCCCGACCGCACGTTGGCGTTGACGAGAATCAAAATTGATGCTTTCATTGCCTATAGAAAAGACACGTTGTTGATGTCATGTGTATGATAACTAAGTTGAGTAACGTTATCCACTAACTTTTTTAAAGTGGCTAGTGATGTCAGTATATCGAGGTTAACAAATATTTATTATATATCTTAGTTAATTATTTTTGTAGTCAATGTAAAACTTTATTTTTAACTTCATAGTAAGAAATATATCAACTTTTAAAACTAGTTTTAGAATGAGATTAACATTTTTGTGTTGCTCCAAAATTACTAAAAATAGCATATGTGAAATAAATAATTAATATTTTCCGCATTAATATTTTGTTTAAAAGTAAATAAGTGAAATGGGATAAATTTCGAATATAACTTTTACAAAATATCAGGGGCGGAGCTACAGCCCAGCGAGTCCGAGCGCTCGGGCATGCGCCCGGGCTCAACCCCTCATTTCGTTGTATACTCTCACCTAATAGTTGATTTTTAGACAACACCAAGAGCAAAATTAATAATTTTTAGACAAAATTAAGGGCAGAATTAGTAAAAATAGAGTGTAAAATTTTTGGACAAAATTAAAGGTAAAATTTTTAAACAAAATTAAGAGTAAAAATAGTAGAAACAGAGTGTAAAATTAATATAAACAAGGTGTAAAATTTTTGCCCGGACTTCCTAGAATTTCTGGCTCCGCAAAATATTTTACACAATTATTAATTGAATTTAGGGACTAATAAAAGTGATGGATGATACATCTATTTGTGTTAAAAAATATTTTTTATTTTTAAAAGATATTGATTAAATTAAGTGATTAATATCTTGTGTTTATTTGGTAAACAAAATAGTTAATGTTATTAATTAGATATATCTAAAATAGACAATATTTAATAGTGATTAATATTTTTATTATATTATTAATAGAGTAGTTCAAGTGATTATAGATGTTAAATAAGTAGTGATCAACTTATATTATTGTGCTTAATAAACTAGTAAAAATATTTAGCTATACAATTATGTTAAGCCTCCAATTGATAATTGTATAAAGATGAGAGGTAGGGGTGATAGTTTGAACCTGTTACATTGCATTTGTTCACTGCAATTTCTTATTTGGTGAATTTCAACTATTAAATTAATTGACAAAAAAATTAATGATACAAATTTATAATTATGTTACAAAAAAATAGTTTTTTATAATATTTATAAAAAAATTTGTTTTATAATAAAAACAACCAAAAAAATATTTTACCATAAAAAATACTGCTCACTATACAAAGTTTCCTATAAAAAATACTTTGCTAAATGATTTCAACTGAATTCTCTAGCACACTAAGTAGTGACACAAGAATGATAGAAGAGTATTATAGATTTATATTAATAGTTATTAGTATTGTTATTGGATTCTAGTTGTATTTGGGCCTTTAATAGTTGTTGGGCTTTTAGGTTTAATATCCATTAAGAGTAGTATATAATGTAGTCTCATAGAGACATTTGGATAATAAAAGAAATCAACAAAGTTATTTTTTATCTCTATTTTCTTAGCTTTAATTTTAATGTCTTTAACTTTTATTGTTGAAACCCTAGTTCTATAGATTTGGTAGGATTACTTCCTATCAATTCTATAGAACTAGGGTTTCAACAATAAAAGGTAAAGACATTAAAATTAAAGCTAAGAAAATAGAGATAAAAAATAACTTTGTTGATTTCTTTTATTATCCAAATGTCTCTATGAGACTACATTATATACTACTCTAAATGGATATTAAACCTAAAAGCCCAACAACTATTAAAGGCCCAAATACAACTAGAATCCAATAACAATACTAATAACTATTAATATAAATCTATAATACTCTTCTATCAAAGAAAAAATAACTTACAATATATGTATACTTCTAAAAAAATAGACATATATATCTCTTTTAAAAAAATATATTTAGAAACAATATTAATATATATTGCTGAGGCAGTATTATTTTGAATAAAATGACTTAAGTATATTTGTATTTGTATACTAGAAAATTAACCATTAAAATATCATTTCAAGAAGAAAAAAAACTATTTCATAAACATTTAAGGAAGAAAAACAAAATAACATAATAATGAAAAAGAAAAGTGTAAAAAAAAAAAGACAACTAAAGAGAAATAATAATAAGTTATAGTAAGATTTTCTTTTTTTTTTTCCTTGCCCGGAGTCAACTGCATCCCATCATTTATATTGGAGATTTACATCTCTTCTTCATGCATAGAAAACAACACATTTATGTTGAGGCAAAGTGATGTTGTAATGTGTGTTTTCTACCTTTCTTCTTTCAGTTACATTTTTTTTTTTTACTTTCTTCTTTCAGTTACATATTTTTATAATTTCGATTACATATGATAGGTGTGAGAGGTGTTTAAGTGGTTGGACACAATACACACGTATCTTCATTATTTTGAACACAAGAAAACACAACAAACAAAATTACAAATTATTTTATAAACTTTTTAATATTAATGATATGAAAAAATATTTATAAAAACAATATACTTACATATAATAGAGAAAATATAATTAATATTTTAATAATATTATAAATTGAATTATAACTTAATTTAATTTTTAAGTGATTATAACTTAATATAATTTTCAAGTGATGGAGGATTCATGGTCAGACTTTCTTAGAAATTCTAGGAGTCTTTTTCGCATGTTTTTCTCTTTAGGAGATAGAGCTAAAATTAGAGGGAAGGAGGAGGGATCGATTGATATGATTCTACATGCAGTCGTTTGGACTATTTGAAATGTGTTCAATAATATGATTTTTTTCTAGTGCTTCAACAAAGTGAAAAAGGTGAAAAAGAAGAAATGGTTTCATGGTAAAACAAGTGTGCGTCGAAGTATGTCTTAAAATCTTTGTTGATGAAAAGAAGGAAAACATAATTAAATATTGTATAAATTAGAAAATCAAAAATTCTAGAAAGTATTTTAGAAAGTCACAAAATCAGAAATTGAGAAAAATCAGGTAAAGAGGTGTCGAAGTCGCGGTGGTAGTTGGCGGAGCTCCAGTAAGCAGCGGGTGCCTAACTGCATAGGTGGCGGCCGGTGGCCGGAATCAGTGTGATTGTAATCGGAACCGCGATCAACGACAGAGGTTTGCGGCTGTGCGGCCGGAATGCGGCGGCGCTGAAGATGGTTGATTATATTGCGTGAAAATTTTTCAGAGGAGCAGTGATCAGAGCACTGCGATTTCTGAAAGCAACAGTTGTATGGTCGGGTCACGGTCGGTTTGATTTTGGGATTTTTCATAAAATCAATAGTTTTTTCTTAGTTTGCATGTCTTGGACTTCTTTTCGTTCAGTCCATGAATTCATTTGCTAATAGGTTGTGTTTTGGGCTTTATTTGCTAGAATTTAGCTATTATAAATATGTATCTCTTTTGTTATTACATTGTGACAATTTTAGAGCTTTAGATCAAAATGGAGAAATAAGGGTTTAAGGAAACTTTTTAGAGTTATCTAGAAAGGTAAACAATAACTTTTGATACTTTGGATTTAAATGATTCATATATTGAGAACTCTGAAGGCGAAGGCTATTTTCTTGTAACTCATTTGTAATCTCTTGTAATCTCTTCAAAACTTTCTCCTTTCTCGCCTTATTTCCTTCTATTATATTTTATGCTTATTGGTTATTATTGCTAAAGGCCATTTATTTTGGTTGCTACTGTTCTTTGTCCACACACATCAAATTTCTTGGTGTAATTTGTAACACCCCGATTTTTAACAGCGAGGGTGTATTATTTAAAAAGGACTATTTCCATTTATAAATCAATTAATGGTTTTCCTTATACAAAATAACATCCTTTTTTTTAAAATAAAATAATTAAACCCTACGATGAGTTTTGTATTTAGATACGTTCTAAGAACTCAACTTAGGTTTATAAGGGAAATTAGATAACATAGATTAGGACATAAGCGAAACATATTATACATACATACAGCGTAGTGTCATGAGTGATAAGGTGCTAATAGTGGTTAGCAATACAAACCATAAAACGATAAAATAAGAGTCCCCGACAGACACCCACGCAGGAGAGCTGCCCCAGGGAAAAGTCCAGACCATGCATACAATAACCGTCATCTAGTGCTAAAAATACTACTATCATATATTTCCTAACTAACGTGATCGAAAACTAATGATAGTCGCAGTACTCTCCAGCTCCAGCTCCGCACAAACCCCTACAAGCGCTCAACAGTGTATGATCAGAGCCATCCTGTCCGCTATCATAATCGTGCTCTGAGGGGTCATAATCATCATCCTCTACTCCACCTACGTCATCCCCTGCTCCACCTACGTCGTCCCCTGCTCTACCTACGTCCGACTCCAAAGATGCCACACGTGTCGGGTCTATATGAGGAAGCTCGCCTATTGGAAAAATGTCACGTGTGTACGTCGAGAGTAACCCTAGCGACATCTGTAAGTCTAAGGGAGGCATAGAGGTGTCATGAAAGAATGGCCCCCCTCCCATGACTGAAGAATATGAGGGTCCAGGTGGGGCTGAAGGAGGAGTCAATAATCTGAAACGGTCAATCACACCGGAGAGAAAACTAGATATGATCAGGAAAGCTGGAATTTGGAAGCTCACGGTCCTAAGGGAGTAAGTGGTCTTCGGATCCTGCCCTATGATAGTAGTGGTCTCCAACACGTTCCTGGAAAAGGTGAGTCGTCCTAGGGCCGGGTCGAACCCCCAGGACGTGTCAGTCCACGCATCAGGGAAGGTGAAGTCCGTCACCCTCGACGGTGGTGTCTCCTCGTGTCCTGGGTGCGTCATAATCTATTGGCGTATAGCCCACACAATCCACTGAAAGGGTCATCAATCCAAAAATAACAAATATAGAATAGCGGAGCAGTAAGCATAAATAGAGGATACATTATACATGGCTAGAGATCTCATTCTAACACATGTATATAAACATTTACAATTAATAATACATATAGAAAAATTAAGACTCATTCCTAATGCAATGTCTATATGTTGATGCACATGATTATGGAATATCAATCCCTCCGCAAAGGTTCGTGGTATTGCTTCAGGATTTAGCACCACTAAGGTGATAGGTATCTACCCATCAATCAGACTCAATGATCCACTACGGGATAAGGTGGTTCCCTCTTGGACACGCACCCCGTGCCACCTCTCCAGTGTGCACCTCGTGACTCCTCTCCGGTAGCCACGTAACCATGAAACGCATGAGCATACAATTCCCCATATATGCTTTTCAATCATATGGGTAACATCACCATATATAAGCACTTATCTCATGCATCAGAATTTACACAAATATATTTATATTACATTTACTCACCTTCACAATTAGTCACCTTCAAAATAAACACGTAAGAAGATACATAGTGTGTATATATATATATATATATATATATATATATATATATATATATATATATATATATATATATATATATATATATATATATATATATATATATAATTTTTGAGAGAAGTATATAAAAATAGAGAGATGCCCTTACAGTTACGAGAGTTGTAGAATTGATGTTTTGTTTGGCGGGTCGTACACCTTTATCCAAGACGAACTAAATTAGAACAACTAATAGAATGAACTCATACGTTGTAAACTTCGTCGATATCTAATTTGTCATTTTATTTAAAACTTAAATTATAGTTTTCATTTTTTAAAAAATAAACTCCTAAATATCCATCCATTTAATTTATCTATTATTCTTCTATAAGATAAAATTAATTATTATTTATTTAGAACTCCAAAGCTTATAAAAATATATTAAAAAATTATAATAACTAGATTAAGTTAAACTTTGTTATAGGATAGAACCAAAACATAGTTATAAACATGTTGTGAGTTATTTTTCTTTAAAAACAAGGCTACGAGAGTACACGAGGAGTTTTCCAACACAAATCTAGAGACACGTTTACGTGGACATTTCTAGAAACGCTTATGTATGTACTGTAAAATAATCTCTTTTGATATTAATGAAATATTAAATATAAATGATACATCCTACATGATACCACCTACATGATACAACTTACATGATATAATTTTACTAAAGTTTAAATCATGCACTAGGGTTTGAATGAAATAGTCTAATTATTATACTTAAAAAAAATTTGTATTTATTGTAGAAATTTTATTTATGACTTAACTTCATTTTTATTTAATCACAATTAATTGAACAACAAGGTTGTAAAGAATCTAAAGTATGAGCCTTTTTTATTTATTTATTTAAAATACGTAATTAGTTTTAATTAATTAAATGGTAATAAAATAATACTGAAAATTTATTACAGAAGAAAAAAAATAAAGTTTTAGCAATTATAACTATTTATGGATAATATATAGTAGGTAAAATTTAAAGAGAGGGTGAGGAGGACTTACCTAAATGTGAAGATGAACTAGGAGTGCTGTTTTTTTTTTCTCTACTGTGTAAGAAGGTATGAAGAGGGAATAGAGAGTGATCAACTATATATTTCTTTTTCAGGTGTGTAGTACTAGCACAACACTACCCTATTTATAGCAATAGTTCACCTTCTTATGTTATTTTCCTTCAGCTATATCTGAGGGTTTCTTTCTACTTGCCAGCTGTTCATCATGACCAATCACTTCTCATTAATACATGTCATGATGAATATTCTCTCATATCTACAAATATCTATCGTTATCTCTCTTCAGAATTTTTATTTTGTTTTATCTGTATAATTTTCGGTGTTATGTGACACTAATAAAAATGCCCGAAATAATTTTTGCCGATAAAGAAATTCTTTTTCGGGTTATTCTATACTGCGTTATATAAAAATATCGGTCGAGAAAAATAAAATTTATTATTTTTATTATTAACTTTTTATTAATCTACTAAAAATAATTTATGTTTTCACTGATAAAATTTTGTTATGAACAGAGATTATTTTAAAATTTTAATCAGGTAAAACTACCATTTATTGGAGAGACCGGAAATTAATTTCGAGACAAACTATTTTTATTTTTTTAACTCTTTCATAAATAATTTTGTTATTCTATTACTAGAATCTCCTTATCAAACAGGGGTTGTTTTAAAAATTAAGGCGGCTAATTTTACCGAACATTAAAGAGACTGAAATCAAAATTTTTAAGAAACTTATGTCTTGAACTACTAATGAAATAAAAATTCTAAGATTTTATTAGTATAAATACTATTTAACTATATATTTGATCAAAAATATATTATAGAGGTGAGAATATACTATAATTTTAAAATATTAATTTATTTATAAAATTACGGGTCTTACAATACTCCCCCCTAAAAGAGTTTCGTCCTCGAAACTACGCGTCTGTAAACAATTTTGGGTATTTCTCTCGGATTGCACTTTCAAGTTCCCAAGTTGCATCACCAGTGGCTTGGTTCCAAATTATTTTTACTAACGGAATTTCCTTATTCCTTAGCAGCTTCATTTTCCTATCCTCGATCCTAACGGGTACTACTTCAAATGATAAGTTGTCTTTAAGCTGAATGGTGTCTGGTTTGATTACGTGAGAAGGGTCTGAAATGTATTTCCGTAGTTGTGAGACATGGAACACGTCATGTATTCCAGATAGAAGGGGTGGTAATGCAATTCGGTAAGCCACTGATCCAAATTTAGAAGTTATTTGATAGGGTCCAATAAACTTAGGAGTTAACTTCCGTACCTTGATTGCTCTCCCTACCCATGTGGTGGGTGTGACACGGAGGAACACATGGTCTCCTTCTTCAACATCCAATGGCCTACGCCTTTTGTCAGCGTAGCTTTTCTGACGATCTTGTGAAGCCTTCATCTTTTCCCTAATGCTTTAACCTTTTTCTGTAGTTTGATGAACCATTTCTGGGCCTACAATCATACTCTCACCATCTTGATACCAACATAATGGCGTCTAACATTTCCGTCCATATAGAGCCTCAAATGGAGCCATTCCTATACTAGTATGAAAACTGTTGTTGTAGGTGAATTCAATCAAAGGTAGTATATCATCCCAACTCCCTCTATCATCCAACACACATGCCCGAAGTAGATCTTACAATGACTGATTTGTTCGTTCTGTTTCTCCATCTGTTTGTGGATGATATGCCTACTTAATCTTAGCTTTGTTCCAAGTGCCTCATGTAATGCACCCCAAAAATGTGATGTGAACTTTGGGTCTAGATCTGACACGATGCTAGAAGGTACACCATGTAGTCTAACAATTTCAGAAATGTAAATTTCCGTTAACTTGGCTACATTATAGGTTGTTCTCACCGGTAAGAAATGAGAAGACTTGGTCAGACGATTGACAATCACCCAAATTGAGTCATGAATCCTTCGAGTTTTTGGTAATCTGGTGATAAAATACATTGAAATGTTATCCCACTTCCACTCGGGAACATCTAAGGTTTGCAACATTCCTGCTGGCCTTTGGTGTTCTATCTTTGCTTTTTGGCAAGTGAAACAGGATGCTACGTAATCTGCCACCGCTTTCTTCATCCCTGGCCACTAATAGTTTTGTCTCAAATACTTATACATTTTTGTTGCTCTAGGGTGAATGCTTAGTTTGCTCTTGTGGGCCTCCTGTAAAATTAGTTTCCTTATCTCTGCAACATCGGGTACACAAATTCTTCCGTTGCACCTTAAGATATTATCTGGTCCTACTTTGAAACCGGGTGCCTTTCCTTGTACCATCAATTCCCTTTTCTCTTCCAAGAGTGGATTGTTCTGATAGTTCCGAATATCTTCTAAAAGTCCATTAGAGATTTTAATCATCCCATAGTGAAGAGTTCCTTGGCCCAATTTTACGTCTAGGTGCATGTCCCTGAATGTTTCCCACAGTTCTTGTTGTTTGGCCATCAATGATGCTGTTGCAAGGACACCTTTTCTACTCAATGCATCTACCACCACGTTTGCTTTTCCTGGATGATATTGTAATGTGAAATCATAGTCTTTCAAGGTTTCCATCCATCTATTTTGTCTCATGTTCAATTCCTTTTGAGCAAACAAATACTTTAAACTCTTATGGTCGCTGAACACTGTGAATATAGATCCGTAGAGATAATGACGCCAAATTTTTAGCACAAAAACTACAGCTGCAAGTTCCAAGTCATGAGTGGGATAATTCCTTTCGTGGGTCTTTAATTGTCTCGAAGCATATGCTACCTGTAGCGGGGAAAATCTGATATCAAAGCCATGGGATTGACTCGAATCAATATTCCGTTTTGAAATCGCCACCGCGCTTTATTTTTTCAAAGGAAAAGGGAAAAGAACGAAAAACCCAAAGTTTTGTTTTTAAAACAAGAAAGAGAACTCAGGTTCGGGTGTTGATTATATGAGGGGAAGGTTTAAAGCACCCCTCATATCCGTGGTACTCCACGGGAACCTTTTTGAAAATCTGTGTTGTGTGTGTGCTAAAAAAGAGTTTGTTTTATTTTCAAAATAAGCTCGGCAAAGCGTTGAGCTTTGGGCCTACATACCTCCACGGTGCAATGGAGAAGTCAGAGCTAATGTAGTTCCGCTTTTGGGAAAACATTTTTAAAAACGAATAAACACTTTATCGTCGTCGGAGAGAAATACTCAGCCATTGATCTTGAGCATGAGAACAAACGAGTTCTTTGCATCGCAAATGAAAGAAGGGCTCCAACTCGGATAAAATCGACGAGTATGCCACTAGCTCTCTCACGCGGAAAAGATCTCATTATATCAATCAATTTCAAAATCGTGGGGTATAACCACTCGTTTCGACAATTAACGGTGTCTAAACTTTTGAAGAAAAGCCACTAAGGGCAAAAGATATTTTTTGAGAAAAGGTTTTGAAAAGGTTGCAAACATAAGAAGGTTTTTGAAAAAGGGAGAAGATTTTGAAAATTTAAGAATGGGAGGAGATGAAAAGGCTATCCTATTGCGTAAAATAAAAGCTAAGGAAAGAAACGGTCTAACCGAAACAAGAAGCCAACACTTGACATTATGAGTCAAGGTAGATTTCCCATCCTTTGGACTTATCAATACCAACACATTAACACTTGGGGGATCCAGATGAACTTATTGTCTTAGCACCACTTTTCATTAAGCACATTAAGATTCTGACGAAAATCGGGCAGAGTAACGGCTGTTTTCGGGTAAAATCCTTATCTCAATGCCTTGGAAGTAACCATCAAGGGCTTTCAAGGAAATACCTGCACATACAAACAGACAACAATCCAATGCCAGCCAGACAGAATAACAGCAGAGTAATAACAGAATAAGAGTCCAGAGGCACTAGGTCCATAAGTCCGAATCTCCAAAATGCTAGGGATAGTAACCAATAGTCCAAAAGAGAGCCTTATGTGTTTTTTAGATTTTGGTTGTTTATTAGTGTTTTAGCATAAAAGTAAAGTATGGTCCAAGTGGACAAAAGGAAAATAGCGGAAGCATAAACATATGTCCAAGTGGACAAAGGGAAAATAGCGGAATTATAAACGTCCAAATGGACAAAGAGAAAATGGCGGAATGTAAATATGATGAAATGATAAAATAAAGCGATAAAGCGAGAAATATAAAGAGCGGTATAATAAATGGCGGAAATTAAAGTTAGTGGTTAGATGTTAAAGATAACCATCTTGAAACTTGTCAAGTATGTTATCAAAGTTAGTAATGAAGATCGATGGTGAGTGAATGATGTACTCGGATTTAAATTCAATGGAGGTTTATCAGAAGCTTGATAAAAATCATAACGACTACACGATAAATACCTCCACAAGTCTTAAATCACCGCATACAATTCTCTTCCATGTTCGATCTTTTTATCGAGTCGGGACAAATGTAGGAGAGTTCTCCATGTATCAAGATCATCAATCAAAAGAAACAAGAAGGAGAAGAAGAAATGATCTAGCCTTTATCAAGGATCCATAGAATTCTCTAGATATTAAGGCTTTCATCGATCAAGAGAAAATAAGATGAAAAATATAAGAATAGAAACAAATTGATCTAGTCTTTATCAAGAATCCATAGAATTCTCAAGATGTTAAGACTTTCATCGATCAAAAGAAAGATAAGATGAAAATAAGAATGAAAACACAAAAGATAATCAACTCACACTATCATTAATATCATTCATCTAATATTATGGATTAGGTCATTTCAAACCTATCAACATCCTAGATCCAATGATATTAATGAAGTGGAGGAAGTAGGAAACCAAAACAAGCATAAAAAAGGCAAAAAACCACATTCTGCCAGCAGGAAATCGATTTCATGCAGAGGGAAATCGATTTCCATAAGGCAGTTTTCAAAAAAAACAAGTTACGTACAGCATGAAATCGATTTGAGCCTTAAGGAAATCGATTTGACCAGTGCAAATTTCAGCAAAAACAACATTTAAAGGCATAAAACTTGACTTAAGCAAACATACAAACACCTTATGATCACATATCAATTGGAGCACGAATTTTCCATCAAATCACCATCAAATAGCACCAATATAGCATCAAAGATGCATCACACACAAGCAACAAAGATCTACATCATGATATACAAAAAGGATGAAGAAAATTACCAAATCTTGAACAAAACTTAGATCTACTTCAAGAATCACCAACACAAATCTTGATCTCTCAACAATTGAAGAAAAAAGAGTGAAATAGATGGTGGTTTAGCTCAAAGTTTGTGAGGTTCAAGATGTGACTCACAAACTTTATGAAAGAACAAAGAGCTTTGGTGAATTTGGTAGGGATGAGGAGAGAAATTGCAAGGGGTTTTTTGGCTCTCAAAAGCTTGAGAAATGAATTTGCAAGAACTTTTTTGGCTATCAAAAGCTTGAGAAATGAAAGAGTAGTGGGCTCTATTTATAGGATGAGAGCAAGAGTAGTGGTAATTTGGTCTTTTTGCATTTGGTAATTAGCTTGTGTTTAATTGGTGATTAAAGTGGTGTTTAAATGGTAAGAAATGGTAAAATGAGGTTTAAGTGGGTTTAATGAAGGGGTTAATTTTGATGAGGTGGAAAATTGGTAAAATGATCAAAGAAAAAGGTGCCAAAATGATGTCAAGCTTCCCTCCTTATATTTTTTTAATTTCGCCTTAAGGAAATCGATTTCCCCAGGAGTGAAATCGATTTCACTCTGTTCCAGAAGAGAATTTGGCGCAAAATACACTAGGGAAATCGATTTACCCAGGAGGGAAATCGATTTCATGCTGTCCAGAATGTGATTTTGTTGAAGATTGCTGCAGGGAAATCGATTTACCCAGTAGGGAAATCGATTTCATCAGTCAGAAAAGTGAAAAATGCCTTGTTTATTGCATGTCTTGGCTTGGTACCTACAAAACAAAAGCCTACAAAGAAACAAAGCAATATTTTTGGTATTTGGGTTAGTACAATATGCATACAAGATAATCAATCATTGGTGCTTGATGGTCCCTCTTATTGATGAGGTGAGTGCAACACCACAAACAAAACTTCCAAGTGAAGCTCTTGATTAATGATTGGGATATGAATGATATAGGATCTTAGGGTCAAAAATTGGGGTATGACAGATGCCCCTATTTAAGTTTCTTCGATTTTGGAGATACGATGATTGGAAATCTTCGTTTTGACAAGATCGAAGAGACTTAAATATATAAAACACAATTTTTGATCCTAAGATGCAATGCAATGTTAATGAATGCCTATGATGATGATGAAACATGACAACATTGGGGAGTAAAAGGAACTCCACTGGGGAAAACAAATGTCTTGCTATAACTCCGTTGGGGAAAACAAATGTCTTGCTGGCATAAATCCACTGGGGAAGGCAAGACTTTGTTGGAGAGATGAAACTTTGGTGGGAAAAGAAACTTCTCTGGGGAAAACACTTCGCGTCAGAGAGGTTATAGAATCCTCTTTCACTGGGGATGAGAAAAGGGGAACATCCTCTTTCACTGGGGATGAGAAAGTATGCATCCTGAATCAGAATGCCAATCTTCCTTTAACAGAAAACACACCGTCGTACCACTGATGATATGAAGAGATGTACCGCTGACGATAACATATACCAACGTTCCACTGAAGGTGAGCTACCAACTCAATAGTTGAAGGTAGAGAAAGATTGAATTACCGCCTCAATAGTTGACGATAAGCTACCAACTCAATAGTTGAAGGTAGAGAAAATTGAATCATCGCCTCAATAGTTGACGATAAACTACCAACTCAATAGTTGAAGGTAGAAGAGAATTGAATTACCGCCTCAATGGTTGACGATAGGCTACCAACTCAATAGTTGAAGGTAGAAGAGAATTGAATTACCGCCTCAATGGTTGACGATAAACTACCAACTCAATAGTTGATGGTAGAAGAAAATTGAATTACCGCCTCAATGGTTGACGATAAACTACCAACTCAATAGTTGAAGGTAGAAGGAAATTGAATTACCGCCTCAATGGTTGACGATAAACTACCAACTCAATAGTTGAAGGTAGAAGCAAATTGAATTACCGCCTCAATAGTTGACGATAAGCTACCAACTCAATAGTCGAAGGTAGAGAAAATTGAATCATCGCCTCAATAGTTGACGATAAGCTACCAACTCAATAGTTGAAGGTAGAAGAAAATTGAATTACCGCCTCAATAGTTGACGATAAGCTACCAACTCAATGGTTGAAGGTAGAAGAAAATTGAATTACCGCCTCAATGGTTGACGATAAGCTGCTGAGAATAATAAGCTGCCGCTAAGAATAGGGATCAACTTCTTCTTTAATCAAGGACATGGCTTGAAAAAAGGAACTGGATGCAAACTGTCACTTCTGATGAAGCGACTTACCATTTGCTGAGCTTCTTCCATTTGGATGCAAACTGTCACTTACATTGAAGAGACTTACCATTTGCTGAGCTTCTTCCACTTGGATGCAAACTGTCACTTACATTGAAGAGACTTACCATTTGCTGAGCTTCTTCCATTTGGATGCAAACTGTCACTTACACTGAAGAGACTTACCATTTGCTGAGCTTCTTCCACTTGGATGCAAACTGTCACTTACACTGAAGCGACTTACCATTTGCTGAGCTTCTTCCATTTGGAATCAAGAAGTTCATAAAGCCTGAGAGATTATCACTTGCTGTGAAGATAAGATTGATATGTAGAGACATACAAACTTTCTCAAATAAAGAGGCTTCAATTTGTTGTCAACCAAAACATGATGGGGATAACATAAGTTGCTTAAAGTCTAAACCTGCCCCTTGCTTTCAAGCACAAATTCCAAGGGGGTGCAATAACAACATTGCTGGAAAAGAAATCTTTCAATATCTGATAAGAACATCAATCACAAATGAATTTTCCATTGTTGAGGAAAGAAGAAATCCTGAAGAGGTGCAAAATAAATGCCTTCTCAATCTAGGTTTCCCAGCCTAGAGAGGTTCAAAATAGTATTGCAAGAGACCAAAGTTCAACTCCAAGAACAAACTGGATAGAAACGGTCAAACAAAGCTTTGCCCCTTGAGGAATAAACTCAACTGGGGATTAATCAATCTCTGTGAGGAATTTACAGATTATCTTCTTCTTATCAAAAAGATTGGACAACACATCAAGCTCTATTATGGGGAATCAGAGAAAATTTCTTTGGAGAAAATCTCCATTCTGAACTTGCAGAGGAAATAAGAAGTTAACATCAAAGTAAACAAGTTAACATGCGGGGGATTGTAGTTCAAAACTCAACACAAGGTGAGAAAGAAAACCCAACAGTCAACCGTTGTCTCAAAACTTCTTGGTAGAGATTAACATACTCTAGATTGGTCATGGCAACGACCTTTGTGCTTCAAGCTAATGAGGTGATCAAGGTAACTTCGGATTCACAACTTGCCCCAGATTACATGGTCTATGAAAGGAAACTACCTCAAAAAGGTTCATAGAGATCCTTGGCATCATGAAGACTTGGAATAATCTGCCCCAGATCAACAGATTCTTGGAGAGATTTGTCGAATCTTGACGTAACTGCCCCAGATTGACTAAATTTGGCACATTCTTTTACTCGACAAAGTCTTCGATATTTGCCCCATGATGGTAATCAAACTTGCAAAAGCATTATACTGGGAAAACAACATGCCCCTGGCAATGTTTTAGTTTTCTACTGATGATCAGATGTAAACTTCCTGGATGTCAAACAAATGTTTACAAGCAGAAAAATGTTTATTCTGAGAATGATAATGAAAATGCAACAATTATGTAAGTCTTGAAGTTTTATTGAAAAGATGTCACAAAACCTTGTGAATGAATCACTGGTTAGGTATGAGATTGATTTTTGTATTTTATGCATATGATACCAGCACAAGTTTTCAGCATAACCGATAGGAGTCAGGAACGCTTTCTTGTTTAAGTATGCTTTCGAAATAAACCCTGCTTCAATTAGGACTTTTGAGGGTTGTAACGTGGCCTGGTTCACGGTTTTCAGAAAAAAAAAAAAGATTTTTAGGCTCAAAGTTTATTTAGCCCACCCCAACTTCGTGATGTTCTCCAGTCCTATGTTCAGTTAACTCAACATGAGTGTTCATCTCTCAAAAGGATTTTGTGCCATTAAGGACCTAATGAAGCTTTCTTGGGAGTAGCAGTCACCCTTTTGTCTTCATTTTTGTATTCACACAGATTTGTTCACTGTTGAGGACTTTTGCTTTGTAGTCCTTTCTTTTCACTTTTCGCTTTTTTTTCATTTTTTTTTTGTTGTTTCCCTAACTTTTGCCTGAACTGATTCTTTTGAATTGGTCGTCCAGCGGGATGCTCTAACTTTTGCCTAAGTCATTTATTTTCAAGTTTCTGACTTAGCGAGCTTTGTTTCTCTTTTCTTTTCTTTTATTTTCTTTTTTTTCTTTTTTTATATTATTTTGATTTGAACAAATCGTGTGACATTGACTTTGTCTTGACTTGTTGAGAGGGTTGTGACTGCCTCATTTCTTGGCGGATGAAGGATAACCATTGTGGTTTCACATTTTCCAGCCTTTTGATGCGCGGGGAATAACCATTGTGGTTTCCCATGATCCATCCTTTGATGTGGATATGACGTGCTTGACCTTTGGATGCACAATCCTTTTTGAAATATGAACACCCGGTCAAATTAACTGAAGACTACCCTGCCCCAGGTTAAAAATTAGGGTTTTTTCATTTAGAAAAGAAAATCCTACTTCAAGGCTCAAAGGGGTTAACAAGGGATTATCTTCCTTATATCTTCGGTGTTTGGGAATTTGAAACAATGCCTGTACATCATCAGCAGGGTCTTATTCAAAAGCATACAACCAGAAATTTTGCGTTTTCAGATCATCATCCTCCCTCCAATCTTTGCATAAGCAAGAGTTTGGCAAAAGCAAAATTGGTATCATAATGCATAAAAACAAATAAACACGAGTGAAACGAATGAATTACTTCAAGACAAACATTATCATTGTATTAGCATTAACATTCAAAAATAAACAAGTTTCTACATGCAAACAATGCATTGAAAAACAAGAAATATTACAAATGGAAATCAATAAGAATACTAAAACTGAGAAAAACTCTCTCCATATGGGCATATGCTGAACGAAACATCTTTTGAACTTCAAGCTACCATCAATAGTGACTCAATCATGCTTTGGCAAAGCATTGGCTTGAACATCATAACCAACATCTTGGAAAGTCAAAATACCAGCATGGATTAATCTTTGAACTTCATTTTTTAGAGGCCAACAATTCTCTAAGTTATGTCCAGGAGCATTCTGATGAAAAGCACAAGTGACGTTAGCATTGTACCACCAAGGAATCTTCTCTGGAATTGGAGGTGGTGACCTTGTCTGAAACAAATTCTTATGAATTAGAGCAGGGAACAATTCTGCGTAAGTCATGGGGATAGGATCAAAATTCCCCTTTTGAGGTTGATTTTGCTCGTTCGGTGGAGAATCTTGTTGACGAGTGCTCTGCTGATAATCTGGGATTGCATGAACTGAATTGGATACAGGAATGACATAGGAAACATGCTGATGTTGGTGATGATTGTTTCCTCCCCTGATTATCTTCTTTGAAAAGTCATTACCAAACTTCTTCACACTACCAGCTGAGTTACCTTCTTCAAACAAACATTCCTTTCGGACATCCTTTTCTAAAAGCGCTTTCATATCCACCTCTCTGTGGAAGTCAGCAGGTGTACTGACTACCGTCCCCTTGGGAAAGAACGAGTTCAGAGTTTCAAGAAAGACCTTTGCCATCCTTTCTTCCATCTTAGGAGGATTGACTTGGGCAGCAACTAGAGCCTCAACCAGAGTAGTTAGATGCTTCATACCAGCCTTCAGAGTAACCACCTCTTCACGGAGCTCGAGAATCTCTTGTTTGATACTTTCCATTTCTTCTTAGCAAGAGTGTTGTACTGATGATACCAGGAGAAAGGAAATAAGGCTCTGGAGAATTTCTTTAGAAAGCAGGACCAAATGCAGAATGATGCATGCAATGCAAATAATTTGTTTTTTTTATTTGAGTTTCAAGGAACTTAAGATATTAACTTGTAAACACTCAACATTGGACTAAAGCTTCGATTAAGTTATCATCAAAATCAATCATCCATTTTGGTGGATTAGAGTTTTCACCCCATCAACACCCAAGATCCATTGAGTTTGATGAAACTTATGATGTTTACAAGGAAAGACGTCTAAGTTCCTTGAAAATCAAAAGAAAAAGAGTTTTCATGGATGCATGAATGCATGGTTTATGCATCAACCACAACCAAGAGCACACAAGGTCACATAAGATCATAGTTCAAAGGTTCGACGTCACGAGCATGGAGCCATGGGTCTAACCATGCCAAAAGGTATGATCTAGGGAGTTTTGTACCTGCCGATCGGGTTCTACAAAGGTTCCCAGAGTTTTCAATCTTCTATCGGATATTACCGGCACGCACAATTGCTCATGGGCGCCAATAATATGCCTAAAAAGACCTCGTCTGAGCGTAGTATCGCATGACAACAAGCTCAAATTGGTACTTGATCTTGTTTCTGCACTACATCCTAAAAAGGCTTAGATGTGTTAAAAAGGGTTCTAGGCCATTCAGCTTCTACGGACACTCACTATTGAAAGTAATAGCGTTATCACGATGGTTCGTAACAACCTCTACTACCTTCCATGAGGCCTCCACTGATTGGGGTTCCACCATATGACGCTCATGGTAAGGATTGCTCCTGACATGCGACTATTGGTCTTACCACCTCCTATCTCAAGTTACTCACCAAAGTTCGGGTTAGAACTTTATCTCATCACAGAGGAACCATCGAGCACCAAAAAGAAAAAAAAAGAAAATAAACAAACAAAGCACACAACAATATATACAGATAAAAACACACAGATAAACAAAAATAGGCTTAACACACTTAAAACTGGGTCCCCAGTGAAGTCGCCATTTTTCTGTAGCGGGGAAAATCTGATATCAAAGCCATGGGATTGACTCGAATCAATATTCCGTTTTGAAATCGCCACCGCGCTTTATTTTTTCAAAGGAAAAGGGAAAAGAACGAAAAACCCAAAGTTTTGTTTTTAAAACAAGAAAGAGAACTCAGGTTCGGGTGTTGATTATATGAGGGGAAGGTTTAAAGCACCCCTCATATCCGTGGTACTCCACGGGAACCTTTTTGAAAATCTGTGTTGTGTGTGTGCTAAAAAAGAGTTTGTTTTATTTTCAAAATAAGCTCGGCAAAGCGTTGAGCTTTGGGCCTACATACCTCCACGGTGCAATGGAGAAGTCAGAGCTAATGTAGTTCCGCTTTTGGGAAAACATTTTTAAAAACGAATAAACACTTTATCGTCGTCGGAGAGAAATACTCAGCCATTGATCTTGAGCATGAGAACAAACGAGTTCTTTGCATCGCAAATGAAAGAAGGGCTCCAACTCGGATAAAATCGACGAGTATGCCACTAGCTCTCTCACGCGGAAAAGATCTCATTATATCAATCAATTTCAAAATCGTGGGGTATAACCACTCGTTTCGACAATTAACGGTGTCTAAACTTTTGAAGAAAAGCCACTAAGGGCAAAAGATATTTTTTGAGAAAAGGTTTTGAAAAGGTTGCAAACATAAGAAGGTTTTTGAAAAAGGGAGAAGATTTTGAAAATTTAAGAATGGGAGGAGATGAAAAGGCTATCCTATTGCGTAAAATAAAAGCTAAGGAAAGAAACGGTCTAACCGAAACAAGAAGCCAACACTTGACATTATGAGTCAAGGTAGATTTCCCATCCTTTGGACTTATCAATACCAACACATTAACACTTGGGGGATCCAGATGAACTTATTGTCTTAGCACCACTTTTCATTAAGCACATTAAGATTCTGACGAAAATCGGGCAGAGTAACGGCTGTTTTCGGGTAAAATCCTTATCTCAATGCCTTGGAAGTAACCATCAAGGGCTTTCAAGGAAATACCTGCACATACAAACAGACAACAATCCAATGCCAGCCAGACAGAATAACAGCAGAGTAATAACAGAATAAGAGTCCAGAGGCACTAGGTCCATAAGTCCGAATCTCCAAAATGCTAGGGATAGTAACCAATAGTCCAAAAGAGAGCCTTATGTGTTTTTTAGATTTTGGTTGTTTATTAGTGTTTTAGCATAAAAGTAAAGTATGGTCCAAGTGGACAAAAGGAAAATAGCGGAAGCATAAACATATGTCCAAGTGGACAAAGGGAAAATAGCGGAATTATAAACGTCCAAATGGACAAAGAGAAAATGGCGGAATGTAAATATGATGAAATGATAAAATAAAGCGATAAAGCGAGAAATATAAAGAGCGGTATAATAAATGGCGGAAATTAAAGTTAGTGGTTAGATGTTAAAGATAACCATCTTGAAACTTGTCAAGTATGTTATCAAAGTTAGTAATGAAGATCGATGGTGAGTGAATGATGTACTCGGATTTAAATTCAATGGAGGTTTATCAGAAGCTTGATAAAAATCATAACGACTACACGATAAATACCTCCACAAGTCTTAAATCACCGCATACAATTCTCTTCCATGTTCGATCTTTTTATCGAGTCGGGACAAATGTAGGAGAGTTCTCCATGTATCAAGATCATCAATCAAAAGAAACAAGAAGGAGAAGAAGAAATGATCTAGCCTTTATCAAGGATCCATAGAATTCTCTAGATATTAAGGCTTTCATCGATCAAGAGAAAATAAGATGAAAAATATAAGAATAGAAACAAATTGATCTAGTCTTTATCAAGAATCCATAGAATTCTCAAGATGTTAAGACTTTCATCGATCAAAAGAAAGATAAGATGAAAATAAGAATGAAAACACAAAAGATAATCAACTCACACTATCATTAATATCATTCATCTAATATTATGGATTAGGTCATTTCAAACCTATCAACATCCTAGATCCAATGATATTAATGAAGTGGAGGAAGTAGGAAACCAAAACAAGCATAAAAAAGGCAAAAAACCACATTCTGCCAGCAGGAAATCGATTTCATGCAGAGGGAAATCGATTTCCATAAGGCAGTTTTCAAAAAAAACAAGTTACGTACAGCATGAAATCGATTTGAGCCTTAAGGAAATCGATTTGACCAGTGCAAATTTCAGCAAAAACAACATTTAAAGGCATAAAACTTGACTTAAGCAAACATACAAACACCTTATGATCACATATCAATTGGAGCACGAATTTTCCATCAAATCACCATCAAATAGCACCAATATAGCATCAAAGATGCATCACACACAAGCAACAAAGATCTACATCATGATATACAAAAAGGATGAAGAAAATTACCAAATCTTGAACAAAACTTAGATCTACTTCAAGAATCACCAACACAAATCTTGATCTCTCAACAATTGAAGAAAAAAGAGTGAAATAGATGGTGGTTTAGCTCAAAGTTTGTGAGGTTCAAGATGTGACTCACAAACTTTATGAAAGAACAAAGAGCTTTGGTGAATTTGGTAGGGATGAGGAGAGAAATTGCAAGGGGTTTTTTGGCTCTCAAAAGCTTGAGAAATGAATTTGCAAGAACTTTTTTGGCTATCAAAAGCTTGAGAAATGAAAGAGTAGTGGGCTCTATTTATAGGATGAGAGCAAGAGTAGTGGTAATTTGGTCTTTTTGCATTTGGTAATTAGCTTGTGTTTAATTGGTGATTAAAGTGGTGTTTAAATGGTAAGAAATGGTAAAATGAGGTTTAAGTGGGTTTAATGAAGGGGTTAATTTTGATGAGGTGGAAAATTGGTAAAATGATCAAAGAAAAAGGTGCCAAAATGATGTCAAGCTTCCCTCCTTATATTTTTTTAATTTCGCCTTAAGGAAATCGATTTCCCCAGGAGTGAAATCGATTTCACTCTGTTCCAGAAGAGAATTTGGCGCAAAATACACTAGGGAAATCGATTTACCCAGGAGGGAAATCGATTTCATGCTGTCCAGAATGTGATTTTGTTGAAGATTGCTGCAGGGAAATCGATTTACCCAGTAGGGAAATCGATTTCATCAGTCAGAAAAGTGAAAAATGCCTTGTTTATTGCATGTCTTGGCTTGGTACCTACAAAACAAAAGCCTACAAAGAAACAAAGCAATATTTTTGGTATTTGGGTTAGTACAATATGCATACAAGATAATCAATCATTGGTGCTTGATGGTCCCTCTTATTGATGAGGTGAGTGCAACACCACAAACAAAACTTCCAAGTGAAGCTCTTGATTAATGATTGGGATATGAATGATATAGGATCTTAGGGTCAAAAATTGGGGTATGACACTACCGCCTTTCGGTGCTGCATCAACACACATCCTAGTCCTTGATGGGATGCATCACAATAAACTTCGTATGGCTCTTCAGGTTGTGGCAGAATCAAGATAGGCGATGTTGTAAGTTTTTTCTTTAACAACTGAAAATTAGCTTCACATTTCTCCGTCCAAGCAAAAGGTTGATCCTTTCTTGTTAGTTGAGTCAATAGAGCTACTATCTTTGCAAATCCTTCAATGAATCGCCGATAGTATCCAGCTAATCCTACGAAGCTTCTTATGTCAGTGACTGTTTGAGGCTGCTTCCATGCGAGCACGGTTTCAATCTTTGTTGGATCTACAGCAATTCCTTCCTTTGATATGACATGTCCTAAGAAATTTACCCTCTCTAGCCAGAATTCGCATTTGGATGGGTTTGCATACAACTCCTTTTCACGTAAAATTTGTATCACTTGAAGTAGATGCTCTTCGTGCTCCATTTTACTTTGAGAGTAAATAAGGATATCTTCAATGAATACAACAACGAATTTGTCCAGAAATGGGTGGAAAATTCGGTTCATGTAATCCATGAAAATAGCGGGTGCATTCGTTACTCCAAAAGGCATGACTAGGTACTCATAATGTCCATAACGATTCCGGAATGCAGCCTTAGGTACGTCTGCCTCTCTTACTCTGATCTGATGATAACCGGAATTTAGATCAATCTTAGAAAATACAGATGCTCCTTTAAGTTGATCCATCAAGTCATCAATGCGAGGTAAGGGGTATTGATTCTTCATGGTTGCCTTGTTAAGTTGCCTGTAGTCCACACATAGTCGGGAACGCCCGTCCTTTTTCTTTACCAAAAGCACTGGAGCTCCCCATGGGGAAACTCTTTTCCTAATGAGTCCCTTTTCCATCAAGTCTTCCAATTGTTCTTTAAGTTCTTGAAGTTCCTTTAGTGCCATCCGATATGGTGCAATGGAAATGGGTCTCGTTCCTGGGTGTAAGTCGATGAAGAATTCAATGTCTCTTACAGGTGGTAAACCCGAAATCTCATTAGGAAACACATCCTGAAAGTCTCGAGCAACTAACATTTCTTCAATCTTAACTTCAGCCATAACCTCTGTACTAGCAAGTATTGAAAGGTCCAAGGCACCATTATTTTGAGAAGCTTTAAGTTGGTTAGCTGATAGATATTTAACAACCCCCGGTTCAGGCAAAATGACCAACTTTCGAGCACAATCTAACATAACATAATGATATGACATCCAACCCATCCCGAGAATAATCTCAAGAGATTGTAGCCACGTAACCATGAAATGTATGAGCATACAATTCCCCATATATGCTTTTCAATCATATGGGTAACATCACCATATATAAGCACTTATCTCATGCATCAGAATTTACACAAATATATTTATATTACATTTACTCACCTTCACAATTAGTCACCTTCAAAATAAACACGTAAGAAGATACAGAGTATATACAGAGTATATATATATATATATATATATATATATATATATATATATATATATATATATATATATATATATATATATATATATTTTTTATTTTTGAGAGAAGTATATAAAAATAGAGAGAAGCCCTTACAGTTACGAGAGTTGTAGAATTGATGTTTTGTTTGGCGGGTCGTGCACCTTTATCCAAGACGAACTAAATTAGAACAACTAATAGAATGAACTCGTACGTTGTAAACTTCGTCGATATCTTATTTGTCATTTTATTTAAAACTTAAATTATAGTTTTCATTTTTTAAAAAATAAACTCCTAAATATCCATTCATTTAATTTGTCTATTATTCTTCTTTAAGATAAAATTAATTATTATTTATTTAGAACTCCAAAGCTTATAAAAATATATTAAAAAATTAAAACAACTAGATTAAGTTAAACTTTATTATAGGATATAACCAAAACATAGTTATAAACATGCTGTGAGTTATTTTTCTTTAAAAACAAGGCTATGAGAGTACAAGAGTTTTCCAGCACAAATCTAGAAACATGATTACGTGGACATTTCTAGAAACGCTTATGTATGTACCGTAAAATAATCTCTTTTGATATTAATGAAATATTAAATATAAATGATACATCCTACATGATACCACCTACATGATATAATTTTACTAAAGTTTAAATCTTGCACTAGTGTTTGAATGAAATAGTCTAATTATTATACTTAAATAATATTTTGTATTTATTGTAGAAATTTTATTTATGACTTAACTTCATTTTTATATAATCACAACTAATTGAACAACAAGGTTGTAAAGAATCTAAAGTATGAGCCTTTTTTATTTATTTATTTAAAATAAGTAATTAATTTTAATTAATTAAATGGTAATAAAATAATACTGGAAATTTATTACAGAAGAAAAAAACAAAGTTTTAGCAATTATAACTATTTATGTATAATATATAATAGGTAAAATTTAAAGAGAGAGTGAGGAGGACTTACCTAAATGTGAAGATGAACTAGGAGTGTTGTTTTTTTTTTCTCTACTATGTAAGAAGGTATGAAGAGAGAATAGAGAGTGATCAACTATATATTTCTTTTTCTGGTGTGTAGTACTAGCACAACACTACCCTATTTATAGCAAGAGTTCACCTTCTTATGTTATTTTCCTTCGACTATATCCAGGGTTTCTTTCTACTTGCCAGCTGTTCATCATGACCAATCACTTCTCATTAATACATGTCATGATGAATATTCTCTCATATCTACAAATATCTATCGTTATCTCTCTTCATAATTTTTATTTTGTTTTATCTGTATAATTTTCGGTGTTTTGTGACACTAATAAAAATGCCCGAAATAATTTTTGTCGATAATGAAATTCTTTTTCGAGTTATTCTATACTGCGTTATATAAAAATATCGGTCGAGAAAAATAAATTTTATTATTTTTATTATTAACTTTTTATTAATCTACTAAAAATAATTTATGTTTTCAGTGATAAAATTTTGTTATGAATAGAGATTATTTTAAAATTTTAAGCGGCTAAAACTGCCATTTATTGGAGAGACCGGTAATTAAATTCAAGAGAAATTATTTTTATTTTTATTTTTTTAACTCTTTCATAAATAATTTTGTTATTCTATTACTAGAATCTCCTTATCAAACAGGGGTGGGTTGTTTTAATAATTAAGGCGGCTAATTTTACCGAACATTAAAGAGACTGAAATTAAGATTTTTAAGAAACTTATGTCTTGAACTACTAATAAAATAAAAATTCTAAGATTTTATTAGTATAAATACTATTTAACTATATATTTGATCAAAAATATATTATAGAGGTGAGAATATACTATAATTTTAAAATATTAATTTATTTATAAAATTACGGGTCTTACATAATTGAACCATGGATAATTTCTTCTAAGTAATTATTCTATCAATTTCACAACAAGTGACACCCACTATAGGGAAAATGGGTATCGTTTAAAAGTAAGCACCATTGGTAAATGGGAGATTGAGAAATTTTCCGGAAAAAATGACTTAAGGTTGTGGAAATTTAAGATGCAAGCAATTATAATTCAATAGAAGTGTATTGATGCTTTGAAGGTGAATCATTATTGTGGAAAAGACTCTACTTTTGTTGAGCTCATTACTCAGATCCTTTGAGCACTTTAAGGATGCCCTTCTTTATGGTAAGGAAGGTAGCATCACTTTAGATGTAGTCCATACGACGGTAAAATCTAAAGAATTTTCAAAGGCGAAATATTTGAAGATTTAAGGTAGTGGTGAAGGCTTGAATTTCTCAAGAGGAGGAACTAGGCATAGAGGGACGTTCAAATCAAAGAGGTTTGACAAGTCAAAGGTAAAAAAAAATAATTGTCAGAAAAACGGTCACTTCAAGAAAGTTTGTCTTGAGAGAAAGGTCAATAATAATTATGTTCAAGTAGTAGCTTCCTTAGATGAGGATGGTTATGAGAATGTTGATACACTAGTGGTATCGAGTTTGGAGACTGAAGATCTTTGGGTCATAAACTCATGTTACTCTTATCACATGTGTCCAAGAATATAATACTTTCATACTTTGAAGTTGGTGCAAGGTGGAGTAGTCCTCCTTGGTGATAATAAGGCTTGCAAGGTTCATGGTATTAGTATGGTTAGTCTTAAAATGTTTGATGATCGTGAGTTTCTTCTTCACAACGTGAGGTATGTTCCATAACTCAAACGGAATTTTTTATTTATAAGCATGTTTGATTATCTAGATTATTGCACTAGAGTTGAAGATTTCACATGATAAAGTGATTATTGCTAAAGGGTCTAAAATATGTGGTCTATATATTGTAGAAGGTTCAAATGTTGTTGTTCATTCATCATTAACTTGTGGAGGCTTTCATGACAAGAAAGAGCTATGGGATTTGAGGTCATGGTATTATGAATGCCTGGAGGCTGTTTCAAAAACGTACAATGAATTTTGCAGAAAACAAGGGATAAAAATGCATGTGACCGCTGAGTTGTTATTGATTTTTTTAGGGTAGGCCTGATGTTGAATTTAGTTACTTGGTTAGCCAAGAATTTCTTCAGAGGAAGAAGAGTAAAAACCAATGGATAAACCATTTAGAAACTATAATGGAGAAAACTCAATTTGAGATGAAGTTTCCTAATATGGATAATAGTAGTAGTGAGGGAACTGTTACATGGGACCTCTGATTATAATTTGACTCGTGATAAGGTAAGGATGGAGATTATAACATCTCAAAGGGACGCTTATTCTAGCCTTGAGTATTATGCTTTGAATGTGGCTGGAGGGTTGCAAAATTCAGAAAGAAGAACCTTCAAGGAGGCATTCAAAAGCAGGTAGAGTTAACGATGATTGAAGAACCATTCATGTGGGCTTGTTAGATTAGCTAGGCAGAAAGATGTGATTGAAAACAAATGGATGCAAGTGTTAAGATCAAGATTCAAGTGTTAGATTACCTATAAACTGCTAGATGTATGCTAATAGGATTGTATGGAAAGACTAAAACTGAACATAGCTCACTAACTTCAAGATAACATATATGAAATTAACACACTTCTCACACACTCACCTCTAAGGTAGCCTCTCTTCGTTTCCTTTCAATTAAATGGTCAAATCCCTCGAACATAAGGATGTCTTAGCAAGGTTGCCTCCGATTAATATCATAGTTCGTTCGAAATAAAGATATAGTCCCTCGATGATCCTTCGATGTTGCCTACGATGAAATGATCTTGTCCCTCGAGTTGCCTACGAAAATGATGATAGTCCCTTCAAATGTTAAGACATCCTTACATGTTGCCTTCACTGACCATACGCCGACCCTTTCGATGTCCCTTCACATCCAATGTATAGGACTACCTACCCACTAATGGTATGGATAGCACTATCGCTCAATGAAAGCCTTAAGAATAGGGAAAACCTTACTAATTAGGGGTAAGTAACTCTTAATTGCTTGCTCGCAACAAATAAAAACTACAAAATGTTTTTCACACCTCGTTTTTCAAAACATCTTTCAAGAAAACACTTTGTATACATCCGTACAAGGATCATTACAAAGTTAAATTCTTTTACAAACAGTTTTTCTAAACACGCCCCACATTTTCAAACAAATCAAAACAAGTGAGCTAAGCAATTAAGAGCCCATGGATAACCATGGATACAAAGGGTGCTAATTGTAACACCCCAATTCTACCCCGCAATTATAAGCGAAAAATCAGAGTGCATTTAAAAAATATTCATCAAATGATGGGATGTCACATTTCGACTTTTACCAAACAAACATACTTATATTGCATTTGACAAAGATACATAGCATTCGGAAACAAAACTTCTTTCACCACTTACAACTTTAACTTATAAACATTTTTCAATTCAACTTAAAACAAATGTCATCATGGAATACAACAATTAAATAATAACGACTAATCCCCTCGAGTGCTACGTATCAGAGCAATAGACACCAACTCGACTTGGCATAAAGCAACATAAAGACTTCACAAAGTCACTTCGAACATCCACGACTACTCTTGAGTATCTGCCCATTTCCCATGGTAGGGGAAATATCAGCAAAGGGGTGAGATATCTTACAATATAAAGGAATGCATGAAAAATAATATAGGAGATATAGATCATACATAATTTCACCACTTCGCATCACATAACATCTTACAACATTTTTCATCGCAAAACAACTTATCAATATAATACAACTTTCAAAACAGCAACAATGTCATTAATCAATTAAGACAACATATTCAAATTCACAATTTTACTATCATCACGTCACAATAAACATATCATCGTCTCAATAATTCAAATCACATAATCAACTTATGAAACGGCAACAATGTCAACAATCAACCATGACAATATATACAATTCACAAGTAAGATTCCAACACATCACGACAAACATCTCATCATCACGTCACAACAAACATCTCATCATCTCAACAATACAAACATAATTCAAATGCAATCCAAATGCGACTCGAATGTGACTCGACTTATGAAAATGCATGCGGTACCATTCGGAGTAAACTCCCAACTTAAACATTGCCAATTAATAGAGGCACATCGTCGCTATTTGCCATTAAGGCCGTCATGTTTGCCATAGTTTTTAGGCTGTCATGTTTGCCATAAGTTTCAGGCATGCAATATGCAATGGATGTGACTCAATGATGCACATCCACAAATACCACATAAACAATATGTCACAACATCGTCTAAATCACCATTGAACATTATCAATATAATGTCGAGCTTCAACAACAACAAAATCATCATCATTCATAAGAATGCATCACTTCACAATCACGTCGCTATGTTGCACACATCATACAACAATACTTGACTTCACAACAACATTCATAACATAAAGCAATTCAATTTAAGGAAATGGTTCATAAAGATTTCCAAGAATATTCAAAGCATATACAATGGATAGACATTAATTAGAGCTTCATGGAAGTTCAAACGACATTTAAAACAAGTTACAGTTCAAAAGATACATCATGTCAAAGTTTGAACAAGTTTTTCACAGCAAGGTCCGCTTAGCGACCTTCAAGCGCGCTTATGGAAATACAATTTCAATAATCCCGCTTCAAGCGGACTAAAACAGTAGCGAAATACAAACCAGGCTCCGCTTAGCGGACTGGCTCCGCTTAGCGATCCATCTTTCTTTTTCAAAAATAAATAGCATATAATCATTCACACTCATCATGAATATCATATCACATATCATGCCAACATTATTATTATCAATCAACACCAATTCACATTTATATAAATACGATTCAAGTAACATGTTATCACTCACATATAAATCATACTCATAGTATTCACCAATTCAACATCTCATTATACATGTAGTAAAGAATTGTTAATACATTTGTGCACATCTTCATCAATTCATTACGGTATACAATATGAATAAATTACAACGTATCATATCCACACATGTTATTCACATTTCATCAAACCATAACACATATTCACATACATACATGTTATTAAAACAACCACATCATAATTAAGTCATCAAGTAATCATTCTCCACAAGAACATTCAAATAACACATATTCATTCATACAGATCATGAATATTACACCACATAACATGCCATCACAATGTTATTCACAAATTATCAAGTTATAATACACATATACATAATTACATGTTAACAACATCATAATTTATTCATCATGTGCTAACCATTTTACTTCTATCATATAGATAATTTCATTAGCTTCCCAACGCTTCGAACGACACATAAAACGGAGTTACAGATTAAAAGATACGTCATTTCAAAGTTTCAAAAATATTTTTGACAGCAGGGTCCGCTCAGCGGTCTGCCAGCGGAATCCGCTCAGCAGAGCCAGCTCCGCTTAGCGGAGGCGCGATTATGCAGAAAAATAATAGAGCGAACAGACCTGCGTAAACCCACTTCTACCACCCGAAACCCTTCTCAAACAATAATTTAAAGCATATAACGATACCACCTAACATCATTCATCACTAATAATCATTCAAAACATATTTTCAACCACAAATCCATGGAATCTAGCATAAACCCTAACATTACAAAACTATGAAATTGAAAGATTAAAGGTTAAACACCAATCACAACATCATCCACTCATCTAAACCTCTAATAATACATCAAATTTGCAGCAACCATTTATCAATTTCACATTCATCAACATTGCAACATATTCATGGATTTCAATTATGAAACCTAATCTCTACCATACCCATCATCATGCCAACCCTTAGAGAGTAAGAACCCCACCCTTACCTTATCAAAAGCTCTACTTTCTTCCCTTCTTTCTCTTCTTTCTCTTCTTTCACCAAATTTCACTTCTAACTCTTCTTTCCAATTTCCTCTTATTTTGTTTCTCTTACTAACTTCTTATAATTACTAATGGGCTCAATCTTACACCCTCCAAATGTTAATACCAATTTTATGTTAGGCCCAATACTAATAACTACATAAATATAAATATATCAATTAAATTACAAAACACTTCATAAAGTAAGTAAATAGTCGCATAACATAAACGAATATTCTTTCCAATAATATTCCACAACTACAATCGATCCATGACTCAATTAATACCAACTCGCAATTGTATTTCTCCGACTAATCTGACCATAACTTAACTGCTCAAATCAACACACTAATACAATCACTTCTTTAAAGTAATGCCGATAAATCCCGACTTCAACTAATTCCAACAAATATATCCTTGATCAATTTAATTAAATAATTAATTAAATTCGGGGCGTTACACTAATACCTCCCCTTTGTATAACCTACCCCCGAACTCAAAATCTTTCAAAAGGTTTTTCATGTTCTTTTTGCCTATCCTAATTGGATAAAATAAAAGTCGGTGGCGACTCTTGCTAACCGCAATATTATTTTGCGAAATTACAAAACAAAAAGTCAGTTTTCCCACCATATTACACATACCATCCTGCTTGACATTATGTTCCTTTACCATCTGATTCATTCACACTAGTTGAGAGCAACTTCTTCTTGTCTCACCATATTCAACTTCAGCAGTACACCAAGTAGCACATATTTGCTTCTTTTTGAACCAAGAAAGCAGATTGTTTCTCAAAGAGAAACATCCATCAACACTGTTATCCCACTTTACATTGCAAAACTCTTTCAGAATGAATTTTGTGTTGTGAGAGTAGGGCATACCATAAAACCTTATTCCAATGATATATTTTAAGATGTCCTTTTTCTTGAGTAAGAGGCCTCGTCCTTGGATCAAGTTTAGAAATAAGACAGGAATTTGATATTTCCTTATTTAATTCAGTGATGTCCTCTTCATTAAGGTGTCTTGTAGTGATTTCCTTGAATTGTTATGTCTTAACTCTAATAGAGATACCTAGAGTGACTTGAGAGTTCTCTGCTTCAATACTTGTGAATCCACAATTTTCTTCTCTCACTGCCTCATTAGTTTACACAAAAGATGTTCCAACATTGTCTTCGACATCCATTTCTTTTTCAATGATAGAATCATCAATCATAACACTTATGAGTTCCATTGTAACTCTAGTTCTAGAATGAAATACTCTATAAGCTCTGTTGTTCGAAGAGTAACCCAGAAATATCTCTTCATCATTTATGGAATCTTTGTCATTCAAGATATATCATTTACTTCCACAGATATGAAAGTGTTTAACTATTGGTTTCCTTCTTCTCCATAACTCAAATGGAGTTGTTGAAGTGCACCCCCTTAAAGTGATCCTATTATGAATATAGCATGCAGTATTCATATCCTCGGTCCAAAATTGAAATGGAAGTTGCTTAGCATGAAACATGACTCTAGCTGATTTCTGTATAGACGTAGTCTTCTGCTCACCAATTCCCTCTTTCTGTGAAGAAAACTCATGACCGATATTTTTTATTCACAAAATTCAGAGAATTTTGCATTCTCAAACTCCTTGTCATGGTCACTCCTAACCTTGACAGTCACATTATTTGGCTCCTTCGATTGTAAAAGTTACTTTTAAGCTGAAGTTAAAAATAAGAGCTTTATAAATAAAGTTAAAGTTGTTTGGTAATATTTATAACTTTTTAACATTAAAAATAATTTTAAACTAAATCCTTTAATATATATTTATGAAATTGTGTTATTTAATATATAGATGAAATAATATAAAAAAGTGAGAAAATAATAAAATATGAATTTTTGTTAAAATTTAATATAATGTTTGATGTAAAATATTTATGAGTGAAAATACTTATGTTTATTCATTTTTTTAAAAGTAATAAACATACAAAACAAAAAACAAAAAACAAAACTAAAAGTAAAGGAGAATCAATGCAATAAAGAAGGTTAGGGGGTTTTGATTGTATAAAAGAACAACAATGTTATTCATACACTCAAGCATACACTACACCGTAGGTACTGTTTATAAATACAGTGAACGATGCCATGAACAGTGTGTGAATAGTGTTACAAATAGTGTCTGTGAATAGTGTATAAACAGTGTAAGTCAAAGTTGGTTAATGACATGCAAAAAGTTGGTTAATGAACTGATGAAGTTGGTTAATAAACACTTAAATATTAAAAATAAATTTTAGTAGTAAAATAAGATTGGTTAATGAAATGTAATAAGTTTGCTAATTACACAATTTTATATCAATATCCATTAATCTAAAAATAAAATAAAATAAAATTTTATTAAAAAATATTATTTTATTATTATAATATTTTCCTGTTCACCATATAGAAGAACAGTGAAATAAGGTGTAGTGTAAGAAATAGTGTAAGAATATCATTTTTTATAAAAGAAATGTGTTAACACCCTATAGAGTACTTTAGAAACATAGGGTTGACTATACAAATGAAAGTCAAATTTAATTTGGCTTTTCTTTTATATTATCTCTTATTTCTCTTCATGATTAAGATACAAGGAAAACCACCAACCCACGTATAATGAAGAGAAATAAGAAATAATATAAAAGAAAAACCAAATTAAATTTGACTTTCCAAATCCAAGAAATTAAAGGTAGAAAAACGTGAAACAGATCCTAAGAAGTGTATCTTCATCAACTTTCCAACTCACTTTCATAAACTGCATTGAACTGAACCATATAAATGGTTCAGTTCAGTTTTTAATAAACACATTAATAACAATTCAGTTAACTATTAAAACAGTTTTAATTCAGTTATAAATTGGTTTAAACTAGTTTGTATATATAAATTGGTTTAAAACCAGTTTGTAGTTGTAAACTAGTTTTATAGAAAAAAACTATTTTTCTATAAAAATTTAAAATTGTTATACAATCAATTTATTTTGAAATTTTAATTTCCCCAACCTTTTCTTTCTTACAGGCATAGAAAATTTAATTTTCCGTTTCTTTTTGCATAAATGAGCAAATAAAAAAAGTTGACAGATGAAATTTGATTTACAATTTCTATTGTTATTCTATGAAAAGAGCATGAGCATGGTAACAGAATATAAAAGGATTCTGAAATGTGTTAACATAAGTGGTATTTTCATCTTTGCTGTGATATAGAGGGAGGTATAATTATAATCATAAAAATTGAATATATATATATATATATATATATATATATATATATATATATATATATATATATATATATATATATATATATATATATATATATATATATAAGTAGATCGATAATTTCCGATTGGTGGTAAGGAGTTGAAAGAAAACGAAGTGAACAATGCTTTAGTGATAGATTAGGATTAACGCGAAAAAAAATCACGTGGCAAATTTAATGAAATAATTTAATCTAAACCACTTAATTTAATTGCTCTGAGACACTAAGTTTAAATTGTTCTTGGACACTACATTTACATTTGATAAATTTTATTTATTTGGAGACATTAAATTTTCTTGGGGATGCAAACTTTATTGATGACTTGTATGAGATTATTAAATTATTAATAAATTATTAAGCAGTCTGTAATTGATTAATCAAGATAAAAAATAATCATATTTTCAGTCAAATAAATTAATTATTAATTTGCAATTTGGAAATGAAAAACTGACACCATATAATAAAGATAGTACAAAATTTGTTATATTCAGCCTTCATAATATATATAGTTATTTTTTTAATTTTTGAAAATTTGTAAAAGAATTAAAAAATAAAATAGTTAAAAAGTTCAAAGAAGTTTAAACCAGTTTATAAACTTAAACTTGGTTAACTGAATTGTTTATAATATATGGTTCAGTTCAATAACCATTTAAATGATTTAGGTTTTTTTGGTTCAATCCAATTCAGTTTAAATATATAATTCAGTTAACCATATTTTTGCACACCCTTACTCTCAACCATTCATAAATTAATAACAAAACAACTCTCTTTCTAAAAAAGAACTTACTCTCTCAAAACTCTCATTCTTCCTCTACATTTCACCAAACAAGACTCTTAGCAAAAAAATATTAAACAAGCAAACCACTAATAATTTCTTAAAGGAAACAAACTAAACCAGAAAGAAATGAAAAGTAAGAATAAATGACAAGCACTTGTAAAGAGTAAAACACATATTTGAATAAGAGGATATTACCAGGTGCAGATCGGAAGCTATGAGTTGTTTAGATCTCGGCCGGCTAACTATGTCTGTACGACGATGATGATGATGATTGAGATGAGTGAGCAGAAGTTTGTTTTCCGATGGTATTACCGGTTCTGTTGAGTGAGGGAAATTTGGTCGATAAACGGTGGTATTGTTGTTGTGTCTCGGAGTAAGCATCATGGAAAAGATATGGTAAACGGTTGTGTTGTTTGGTGTGTGTTTGAAGTTGAATGTTGGTGAGTATGGTGTTTTTAATGGTTTATGGAATATGTGAAAAGATGAAGATTATAATGCATGGATCGGTTTTTTTTCAGCATTTATGGTGGAAGAAGTGTTTTCATGGTTTGGTGAGTCAGAAGTTAAGATGGTGTTGTTGAGGTAGTGGAGTGTATAGGTGGTTGTTTGAAGTGAAACAATGAAGTGTGAGAAATGAAGATAAGTATGGTACCCGCAACCCCGCAACCGGTGTTGTAGTTTATAAATTATATGGTTGAGTTCAATTTTTAATTATCATATTAATAACAATATAATTAACTATAAATTTCAATTCAATTATAAATTGGTTTAAATCGGTTTTTATATATAAATTAAATTAAAATTATTTTTAATTCTAAACTAGTTTTGTATGAATTTTTTTACGAAAATTAAAAATTGTTTTACAATCATTTTATTTTAAAATTTTATTTTCAAAAATTCATAATATATATTCTAAAATTCAATTTTAATTCACTTTCATAGAATCAAATTTCATCTTCTTCTGCTATGCTCTTTTCATAGAATCAAATTTCATCGGTTAATTTTTTTAAAATTTCTTATTTGCTCATTTATGTAAAAAGAAATGTGAAATTAGTTTTTCTTCACTTTCTATGCTTCAAGAAAGAAAAGGTTAGAATTAAAATTGTTGAAGTGAATATTCTGCCTATTTTAGTAGGCTTTGAGAATTTATATTACCAGAATTTTAGAAAATCCACTAAAATCTAAATTGGAGAATCTCATATCTGTTTATTTATTAATTAATAAAATTTCTATAGTATATATATATATATATATACATACATTAAGTTTCAATTCTTCTCAGACACTACATTTACATGTGATAAATTTAATTTATTTTAAGACATTAAATTTTTTTGCAATACAATCATTATTGATGACTTATATGAGATTACTAAATCAGTAACAAATTGTTAAGCCGCCTGAAATTAATTAATCAAGATAAAAAATGATAATTTATTTATATTTTCAGTCAAACAAATTAATTTGCAATTTATAATTTGAAAAGGAAAAACTGACACCATATAATAAATATAGTATAAAATTTGTTATATTTTAGCCTTCATAATATATAGAGAATTGTTTTTTTAATTTTTGAAAATTTGTTAAAAAAAAATTAAAAAATAAAATACCGCAGCCGGGTACCCGCAGCCGGGTACCCGCAGCCGGGTACCCGCAGCCGGGTACCCGCAGCCGGGTACCCGCAGCCGGGTACCCGCAGCCGGGTACCCGCAGCCGGGTACCCGCAGCCGGGTACCCGCAGCCGGGTACCCGCAGCCGGGTACCCGCAGCCGGGTACCCGCAGCCGGGTACCCGCAGCCGGGGTACCCGCAGCCGGGTACCCGCAGCCGGGTACCCGCAGCCGGGTACCCGCAGCCGGGTACCCGCAGCCGGGTACCCGCAGCCGGGTACCCGCAGCCGGGTACCCGCAGCCGGGTACCCGCAGCCGGGTACCCGCAGCCGGGTACCCGCAGCCGGGTACCCGCAGCCGGGTACCCGCAGCCGGGTACCCGCAGCCGGGTACCCGCAGCCGGGTACCCGCAGCCGGGTACCCGCAGCCGGGTACCCGCAGCCGGGTACCCGCAGCCGGGTACCCGCAGCCGGGTACCCGCAGCCGGGTACCCGCAGCCGGGTACCCGCAGCCGGGTACCCGCAGCCGGGTACCCGCAGCCGGGTACCCGCAGCCGGGTACCCGCAGCCGGGTACCCGCAGCCGGGTACCCGCAGCCGGGTACCCGCAGCCGGGTACCCGCAGCCGGGTACCCGCAGCCGGGGTACCCGCAGCCGGGTACCCGCAGCCGGGTACCCGCAGCCGGGTACCCGCAGCCGGGTACCCCGCAGCCGGGTACCCGCAGCCGGGTACCCGCAGCCGGGTACCCGCAGCCGGGTACCCGCAGCCGGGTACCCGCAGCCGGGTACCCGCAGCCGGGTACCCGCAGCCGGGTACCCGCAGCCGGGTACCCGCAGCCGGGTACCCGCAGCCGGGGTACCCGCAGCCGGGTACCCGCAGCCGGGTACCCGCAGCCGGGTACCCGCAGCCGGGTACCCGCAGCCGGGTACCCGCAGCCGGGTTGCGGGTACCCGCAACCGAAAAGTTATGGTTGGGATATTCTTAATAAAAAATAAGAGTTTTTTATAAAATGTATGAGGAGTGAACTAAATTATTATGTTCACAATAAAACATCAGTTTAAAAAATAATAAATAATGTTTAGATAAAATAACGAGTAAGTTATAGTAGATAAATATATTATATTCATATTTGAAAAATTAACAAATTTTACTTGAGATTGAATAATAAGAAAAAAAATGAAATATCACGACTATCCGGTACTTTACCATTTTAGATGAAGAAGAGAGTATAGGGTAGAGAAGAAAACGAATGAAGTTTACGTGAGCAGCAGCTTTTTGTGAATAAAAATGATACCCTGTCTCTCCAGGGGAGTGGCGGCTCGGTATCTGTCATCCTTTCAGCAATGCTCCATGCGAATATATAGTATGACAAACTAGGGTTTTCTACTCAAAACCTTGGGCACTTTAATGCAAAAATGGGCCTAACCAAAATTCTAAAATGCAAACATACTTCTATTCTTTTTTTTTTTAAATTATTTTTTAACTAATAATAAAAAATAAAAATAAAAATTAAATCATATTAATTATAATGAATAAATAAAATTAAACTAAATTATCTAAAACTAATTTTTTTTATATATTTTTTTAAAAAATAAACTAAAAATAAAACACAATTTTTTGATATTTTTTTAAATGATAATAATAATAATAATAATAATAAAAAAACAAATATCTATTAATCGTCTAAAAAAATTAATAATTCGGATAAAAGTTTAACTCGAAAAGTTTAACTCGAGTAAAAAGATGTAAAAAATGCAAATGAGAGCTATTTTTGTTGACTTTAATAAAAGTCAATTTTTTTAAAATATGCAACATTGTGATGATTGAACAATGAATACACACGAAATAAAATGCCACAAGTCAAAAATGAATGAAATGCCTGGGGCAAAAATTGAGGAATGACACTTAGGTTATAAAAAAATTACTAATTACTCAAATTCATTTATGTACAGGTATACGTGACCCAACCTACGACAACCTACATAGATTTGTTTCATGTATTTTGTTGAGTTTCATAATCCAGTCTCGTTGATATAAAGCGGGTGATTTATTATTTGTATTATTATTTTAAATATAAAATAAAATTAGTATATTACTATAAACTACTTTTTTGTTTTAATTTTTCACTCATCGTCAATATTTCTACTAGATCTATACTTGGCAATTTATGTATTTTTAATATTAAGTTTGGTCGCTTGATGTTTTTGTATCATTTTCTACTCATGGATTTTGAAGAAATAATTGTTTGGTAAAATTTAATACTATTATTAAACATTATGATATAGAGATGAATTTTATTTGACTTTATATAATGTGTTTCATCCAATTTATATTTTAAAAATTTGTACGATTGCATTGAATTATGTGTTTAATTTAGAATTAAAAAAAATTAATCACTATATTGAAATTAATTTATACTTTATTAAATATTTCAATAAATAAGAAGTTCACAAACACTACACCTACGTCTTCACACACAAACACCACAACTACGTCTTCAAAAATACCATAAATATGTATGTAAAATAAATAGTTAATATGTTGTGTTTTTTTGGAATTTTACATTAGAAGTTTACATTTTTAAAAATAAATAAATTAGTGAAAACTAACCAATTTTGACTAATTTAAATATGTATGTTAAAAATATTAAAAATAAATAAATTAGTTAATATGTATGTTTTACGCAATTGTCAGATAAGATAGAAGAACTAATAAAAGTGATTGATGATGCAGTATTTATATTACAAAAATATTTTTCTCTGTTTTATAAAAATATTGAATAAAGGAAGTGGTTAACGAGCAAAATAAAAAAATTTTGTTAATCACGTGTATAGGTTAAAATACATAATATTTAATGAATAATTAATATTTTATTTTATTAATTAATTAAGTAGTAAAAGTGATTAAAGAAATATAGATGTAAAATAAGTAGTTATTAACCTACATCATTTTGTACTTAATAAATTATTAAAAATAGTTAACACAATTTTATATTTATGTTATAAAAATAATTTTTCATAATTATTTTTTGAAAATACTTATTTTGTTATGAAAACACCCCAAAATAATAATTTACCATGAAAAATACTACTCACTATACAAAGTTTTAAATTTTAATATCTCATTTTATGTTAAAAAAATATTATTTTTTAGTGTTTTGCTATTTGATTTCAAAATAAATTCTCTGGTTGTATGGAGGCTAGTTTGGGTTGAATTAGGCCAAATTCAATACCCAATTCATATAAAAGTGTTTGAATGAGATAAAATAAGAGAATTTCTTTATCCACCTTCCTATCTTCTTGGTGAATGTATTTTCGAAATCACCTTTTTTTTACGTAAAAAAAATATTTCCGAAATGCATTTCCGAAATAATGCGCGTTCTGCTGTTTAAACAAAACAGCCTCCCCCCCCCCCCCCCCCCCCCCCCCCCCCCCCCCCCCCCCCCCCCAAATCATTTATCCTAAATCATTCAAAAATTCGTCTCGACCAGTTGCATAACCACCAAAGGCAAATTCAAAGACCATCAAAGGCTACTCCAAAGGCTCTTAAATTACTTCTAAAGCATCTTCAACAACATCTCAAATCTGTAAGTTTTCTAAATTTTCAATGTAGGATTGAAATTGATATTATGGGTGTTATAGTGTAGTTCATTTAAGTTATTACATGTCACTGGTGTTGTTTAGATAGGAAAATTGAGGTTTTGATGCACTTAGTGCATGCTTTTAGGTTTTCTGCAAAAATGGTGTCGCTGGTGTTTTCGGAAGTGCATTTCCGAATACACCTCCCTGACCAGTTTCGGAAATGCACTTCCGAAGTTGCCCCAAATGTTTTTTTTAATTTTGTTGATTGTTTAGCCTTCTAACCTGTTCGCTTATGGATTTCAATTGTTTCAGGAAAATGGCAGGCAACCCAGCTAGAATTAGACAGGGGAGAGAGACACGGACGGCGTCGGCTAGACGCGAGCGGGCGGCGCAGCTTGCATCGACGCGGGGACGGGGTGTAGTATGATCACCCGTCCAGACAGATGAGCCTGGTTCCTTGTCTAGATCGAGGAGTAGACTGGCTAGGGTATCTTCTTTCCGTTAGGAGGAGGTACGGGAGGAGGAGGAGGTGAGATACCAGGAGGCGGAGGAGGAGATACCTGATGCTGATCCTCCACACGGGGGGGAGGAGGAGGAGGAGGAGGAGGGCTACCTGGGAGGGCCTAGGGACACGTCTGTGCTGATTTCCTACCACGAGCATGTTGCTCGACGTGTCTGGGAGGGAGAGGTATTTTTTATAATTTATCCGACTTTATTATTTAACCGTTTTTTACTTAGCTTTTTATTCCACATTTTCTTAACGATCTAATTAACAATGTTTTTTGTTTTTGTTGTAACAGGAAAGGCCGACTTTAAAAATGGTGAACCACGCGCGAAAGATTTTTTGTCTCTTTAAACCAGAGGCGCAATGGTTTAATGATGCGGTGACTGCTTCCGGGCTAGGTGGGTTGTGCATGACCGGGTATACCACCATCAGCCACGGCATGCAGGGGGCTTTTATAGAGCGGTGGCATAGGGAGACGTCTTCTTTCCACTTATCGGTTGGGGAGATGACGATCACCTTGCACGATGTACATTGTCTTTTCCACTTGCCGATTAGGGGGATGCTGCTTAACCGTTCCCAAATCTAGAGGGTCGATGCGATTGAGTGGATGGCGATCTATCTGGGTATGAACCTAGATATGGCTGATTTTGAGTGTCGGACGACAAATGGACCTCATACCCGGTTCTCCACATTGAGCGATCAGTATGAGCACCACTTGATGGCGGAGGCCGATTCCGAGGACGCGGGTAACGACCTATTTATGAAGTATCACTGTGCATGCGCTCTCTGATGTCGGTTCATGTTTTTGGTAGGCACTGCACTCTTTGTGGACAAAAGTGCAAGATACGTCGACGTGACCTACCTCCGCTACTTCATGGACGTGACTACCATTCACCAGTGGAACTGGGGGTCAGCTATTATGGTATATTTATACCAGAAGATGAATGAAGCCTCCAACTGGAGGACCAGGAAGATGACCGGATCCGCCACACTCCTGACGGTACGTTTCATTTTAATTGTTTCACATTTATTTATAGTTCGTATTTATTTTTAATACATTATCGTGTTTGTGTTTCAGGGCTGGATCATCTCCTACTTCCCCCGCATCCACTACTTCGTCACTGATCCTGCGTACGAGGACGCCATGCCCAGGACCGCCCGATACGTTCTCCAAAGGGGGAACAATGCAGTGAGACCATATCGTGGGTACCTCGACCGCACAGCTCACAATGACATTCGTTGGAGGTCATTCAGTGACTACACTGCTGTTGTCCCCTTTGACCGCATCGCGTTATATTATGGAAGGATGGCATGCGGGACCAACACCAAGGTGGGGTATCTCCCTGAGTGGTGCATGCGGCAGTTTGGACATGTGCAGATGATACTGAGGTCACCGTTTGAGGCTGCTCCCGACATAGTTACCCGAGTGGAGCTCACTGTCATATTTGCAGATTGGGAGCGTCATGTGGTCCCGGAGGAGTATCGTTGCATGCATGCCACCCAGGGTTGGCATTGTGTAGAGGGGTACGTCACATGGTTCTATCGGGTGTCACATCCTCTGATGACAGCCGACGCTCCCGACGCTCCTAGGCCAGCATATGAAGAGATCCTGGAGAACCAGTAGGCCGAGGATGACCATGCCATTGATCTCCTGCCGATATGTCAGTGGATAGAGATGCTTGGGCGGGACGCGTTGGAGCAAGGTATCATTAATCAGGGCGGTCCAGAGGCAGTCGTCGTGGTGGAGAGGATGGTCGGTGATGCGGGCCGTGCAACGGCATATAGGAGACAGAGGAGGCCCCAGGAAGATAGGGTTAGGCATACACAGTAGGGGTTCCGGATTATTTTTCTTGGATTTTATTGTATTCGGGTTGTATTTCGCACACTATTACTATTTTATTCGGCTTGTATATATTATTCGGATTGTATTTATTATATTAGTATTTTATGTTGATATGTCGTTTATTTTATTCGGCCTTTTTGTTTAATTAAAAATACGAGACTGTTGAGAAAAACATAAAAGAACACATTTTCTGCATAATTTGGAAGTGCACTTCCGAAAACTCCCAAAAATGTGAAATAGGTGTTTTCTGGAAAAATCTAAATAAAAAAATACTTCGGAGATACATCTCCGAAGCAGAGGCAACTTGGAAATTTCGCTGGGGGTCACCCCCATAGGGAGTCAATAAAGAAATTCTCTAAAATAATCAATCATTATAATGGATCGGTTTGGACAAATTCACTAATTTTTAGGTTGGATTCGATAGTGGTTTGTTCAAATGATTTTTTATTTTATTATTATTAAATAATTAAATAATGATTCAACAATTTTATCCTCTTAAAAAACTTAGACAACTTATTTTTATTATTTTTTAGCATCATAAAATAATATTGATAACATGAATTAATAAAAACTATCATAATATTATCAATAAATTAAAATTTGTATTACATAAAATTGTATTAGCATCAAAATAATTAGAAATTATTATCCAAAATTATTAAAATTATGGTTCACTGAAATTGTTGATATTTATAATAAGAAATGTTCAAGAAGCTAAAATTGCAACAACTAAGTAAATACTTATCAAAATCTTTAAAACTTTAATAAGAAATGTTTGATTAGTGAGTCCGTCAATTTTTTAGATTTGGGTTTGATTTTATCCGAAACCAAATTTTTAATGAGTTTTAGTTTTTAAATCCATATTCACCTAATCACTCAATCCAACATACTTTTCTAGATTTTTTAGGTGAATTTGACCGGATTTTGTAGATTGAATCAATCTATATCATGCAGCACTGACAAGAAAAAATAATAACTTACGAGATATTTATACTCATATAGAAAGTATACATATTCCTTTTTTTTAAATATAAATTTAGAAATAATATATATATATATATATATATATATATATATATATATATATATATATATATATATATATATATATATATATATATATATATATATATATATATATATTCCGATATTTCGGACTAGATAAATCATCCAGATTTTTTTAATCCACTCTCTGACCCAACATGCCCTGACCCAAAAACATGGCAGCCTTCTCCGGCACACGCCGGGCAAAAACAAGGTGCAACCGAGCACGCTGAAGCTTCGTGCTCGGCAACGACTAACCCTCCGCGTTCCTTGGCCGAAAACCAGCATTCCTGTATTATGTACTTGATGTGATTTGAATGAACCATCATTCTTGTATTATGTAGAAGAATTTCTTACAACATTCCATGCTTCCATTACTGGTTCCAATATCTATTTAGATTTGACAATTTTCCCATTTTCACCCTTGAATATTTTATTTTTTAGACTAGCATAAATCTAGCTCTCACATTTTCAATTACGTGATACCGACATACTAAATCTTAGAATGTATAAAAAAATGTAACAAAATTGTAAGAAAAAATTCATTAGTAAATTATCACAATCAGTGACAATCACCTATAACATATTTTATGGAATGCTCAACTAACGCATACAAATTCAAGTAAAGATAGTCAGTATATTTTGGTCTTATACAATGAATCCATTATCAATATAGTTGGAAATGTGTAATACAACTTTATGGATTCTGAATACTTTTTAGGCAATGAAGTCATGTGGATTCTGAATACTTTTTAGGCAATGAAGTCATGTGGATTCTGAATACCTTTTAGGCAATGAAGTTAATGTTATAGACTTCATTCTCTTGTCGCAGTCCAAATGCATCAAAAGATCTACTTGCAAAAGTCAAGATGTTAGATGCTAATGAAACTCAGTAATCACGACACAAATGCTTTCTTATATCCACATCAATATAGGTCAATTGGTGGTGTCTTACAATATGTCACTTTGACTAGGCGTAATATAACATTTTGTGTGAACAAGTAATCATGACACAAATGCTTTCTTATATCCATCAATATAGGTCAATTGGTGGTGTCTTACAATATGTCACTTTGACTAGGCCTAATATAACATTTTGTGTGAACAAGGCATGTCAATTCATGACTTCTCCTTTTACCTCACATTGGATTGTTGTTTGAAGAATCTTCATACACCTAAATGGCGTGGTCAATTATAGTCTCACTTTGTTTCCTTCAAATGTTCATAACAAGTATTCTCTTAGAGCGTATAGTCATAGTGATTGAACTATATGAAAAAACTCTACCAAATAGACTACGCCTATGTTTGAAATTTATTAAAAATCACGGTAAAAAATCACGGTGGATAAAAACTACCAATATTAACTTCTGAAAATCACGATGGAAGGGCTCCAAACGTGCAATGGTGACAGTGGACCGTGCTTCCAAACACACTACATCCTTGACTCTTTATTTTTAAAATTGTCTTAACCCCTTATTTTTAGGTACCGAAATATTATTATTTTATAGAGACTAATTCTTTTTTAAAAATTGTTTAGAATGAAAAAAATAATTTTTTATTTTCAAATAAAAACTATTTAAAATTAGTTTTTGAAAATTAATTTCAAAAATATTTTTAAAAAATTATGTTTTTGCCTTGAAAATATAAAAAAAAAATAAAAAATCACAATTTTTAGCAAAAACATTAGAAAGTTTAGTGAAAAAATTGAGACCTTGAAGCCCTGTTTAAATTTAGAGAGTTTACTTATATTGAATTCATTTATTCTAAAAATCAGATCCCAATTTTTTAAAACCTACAGCTCTAATCTATAAAGAAAGCAAATAGAAGCACTAATAAAAAGAGATTATGAAAACTGAAGCAAACCATTAACAAAGCTTAGTTAGAAACTACCTATCTACTAACCTTATTACATAATAATGCTTTATTGTGTAGATTGGTCAATTAACATGTAAAACGTATCATAGTGGTGCCAAATTCTTCCATACACAAACGTACCATAGTGGTGTCAAAATCATGCACACAAAAAACTGATATAAAAATCCTCTAAAGCGTAAGCGAAATTACCCAGGTCATTATGCAGATGCTTTTCCTTTTTAACATTAAATAACACAGGTCAATATTTACAAACATTTAATTATAATTAGAAAACTATTGCAAGCGCTTCTTAAAGAATTGTTAATCCAAATTGGATGGTCATCAATTTTTTAACGAATTAGTCAACAAAGTGTGACATTATTAAATACGAGGATTTACTACCGCTAAGCAAGATCTTGTTTATTTTTTAGTTAAAGAAATAGGATAAAGATTGAGTGATAAGCTGAAACTTTCAGAGCCTAACAAAACAAATAAGTTCAAAACTCCCACCAAACAAGAATCAAGTTGATTTCTTTCCCCCAATAATTTATAAAGAATGAAGATTAACTTTTACAACCTGCAGTAACAAATAAATCACCCTTGAAAACCTTTGTATAACCTGAATTTGATGCCTTCATCAATATTCGCGACCCAAAAATTATGACACATGATTTAAAAAACAAAACTTTTTATACCATCCCTCGTCAAAAAATACCAATAAAGCAAATGGCGACCCTAATACCCACCCGTCTATGTGACAGGCAATAAATATTACAGAACCGTATCATCGAAATAGAATAGACTGGTACAAGATAGGAGAGAGCACTTTCTTCCAAAGGATATCCCCAAGCTTGGAATCAAAAGCTGGAGAAAGTGCCAATCGATAACTTCAGTGCATAAAGCTCCGATAACTTCAAAACTGCAAACTCTTCAAAAACTGACTCCTGATCAAAGCCAACCAACGCCTCAAATAAATTGGCAACACGCCGAGACTCCTAAAGAATGGCTAACAGCTGAGAACTTTGAAAAACGGTAATAGTATTAATGTAGGCCCAGAAGCTTAAGAAGCTGCTGGGGCAGCTGAGGCCTTCTCTAGTTTTTCCTTTTCAATTTCTACCCTTCTTTGCTCGGCATGCTGGGCAACACCATTAGCAAGAGCTTGATAATTGAACTCGAGTGACTGGGTGAGAGTCTCAAACCTCAATGGGTCTGATAATTGTATAACTACAAACAATTTTATTTTGAAAAGGTCAGCATGTCAAACAATGATGAACCTAAAGATGAACTTAAAGAATGGCTTGCGTACCTTTCATCGTATCCACAAAGAAAATAAAAGGATCCACCTCATCAATTGGGGACTGCAACTCCTCATCGTCACTGTAATCGTCGTCTGAATCGTCATCATCGTCATCAGCGGGCCGGAATGACTTTGCCTGTCAGTAACAGATGCAGGATGTGAAAAGATTCTAAGAATGAACAATAAATGATATACAAAGACCAAAATATATTATAATAATGAATGAAGAATGAACAAGATGAAATGAAGTACAGACTACAATTAAAGAAAGATCTAAAGAAGTTCTGAAATTATAATTATTCTCAGTGTCACAATGGACTTTTAGGGAATTAAAATATCAAGATAACAATCAAAAGCCCCAATAGCAACGCACCTGTTCAGCCAACTTTCTAAGTGTGATATTATCAGCGTCATCCACATCTTCACCATCAACACCCATTTCCTTATCAAAACCATTGCCATCTTCATCTTCGTCATCAGTTTGAAAGCCATCCATATCATCATCGTCTTCAGCTTCTTCCTCCTTTGCAGCTTCTGCATAGTGAGTTCAACAGACCGAAAACTAAGTACTCACCAACAAAAAGAAATCTATTTTTCATTGCTATTGTGACATCTCAAAGTTACAGAAACAAGACATATACCTGCAACTTGATCCTTGTAAGCAATTAGAAGATCAAGCGTGGCCCGAAATACTCGACCCAAAGCCTCCCCGGGCAATTGATCAGCCGGAAGTGCCAGCAATGAAATTAAACCAAGGCAGCACACTTTCTTCTCGTGTTCCCTATATATAGATAGTTATAGTTCACCACCATAAGGCCTTTAAATTTCACAGAAAATAACTTAAATAGTTGACTTATGGAAATACCAAGTGCACAGGAGCCGTGAATAGGTAAAAAGTGCATACCTTTTGAAATTAGCACGCAAACCACTCTTTTTGACTTGTCCCAACAAATGAAACCAAAGGTGGAAGAATTCAGAGGCGACGCCCAACTTTTGCAATATGCCAAGAGTCAGTGCTGCATTGTAGTAAAGAGCATCTGCAATCTGAAAAAATAACTCTTCTTAGAAAAAAGTATTGCTGCGATGTCACTTTCCTGTCTGCCTAATATCTTTCAGAACCTTGGCAAATTAACAACCTCGAATTTATAAAGCTCAATGGAGTCAAGCATACAAAGCCTCGAATTTATTAAATTTTATAGTTTACATAGAGAATATAGCAGCCAAGGAAGTGCAATCCATATGAAGTTATAACGGACAACATTAGGTGTTTCGTGTTTATATCAGAACTACAACAATAAAGATAGGAATGACAACATAGATCAAAGAATGTCACAATGTCACATTTATATAGAAAACCATCTTACAAAGGTTAAATCCATCAACTTTTGATAATTTGATATTCAAAACACATCTCGAAAGTCCAAAACAATAAATAATCTTTGACGCGTCAGGTTAACAAAGCTCCAGAACACAATGATTTTTATTAAACAGTGAAAATGAACAGAAACATCCAAGTATTTATCAAGTCAAAACATCACAATCAGGAAGAAACAAAAGTAATTTCCCGATAATCTCATTCATGTAATTATCCATTGTAAGAGCCACTTACCAATTGCATGAAAAGACATTTCAAATATGACTTTTCAGTCCGGTTCAACCGCTCAACCGTAATTCTGAGATATGGCTCCACCCAGTGATCCACCTGTCCTCTACAATTCTGGAAGACAACTTCAATAAGCTTTGGAGCTGGCACAATATCGTTATCCTCCATATTTTTATCCGCCATAATCTGCAACATGATATACAAATAAATATAAGTAACCAGGAAAATTTAGTATTGTCACTATTATCAATACTAACTCCATGTTCAACTAAACAGGTGGTGACAAGTAACAGTGTAAAACTAACTCACAGATGAAACCATGTTCCATAGACTTTGTTGATAGTCAGGATCTTTGCAAGTAAGGAAATGAGCAGTTCCTCTTGAAATATAGTTGTCCAAAGGAACTAAAATATCTGCAGAAGTTTAAAACTTGACAAATAAATATATACCAAAGTGAAATTTTAAAGGATGGAAACTCTACGTTAACATAAATATAAATTAAAATATTGGGATGCTATGTATGGACTCTTTATGTGGTGGTGCACTCCTTTTAAAAGTCTTTTCCATACATGCCCAAGCCATCAAATAATCCCCAAGCGTCTCCTCCATTCGGTGAAAACAGACAGAAATAATTAAGCAATTAGCTATTTATTTTTTTCACTTCTCTGTAGAGAATTGACATTTCAGTTTATTTTTCATTCGAGAAGTGAAAAAACTGTAGAAGTAACCAGGCTATGCATACTTCAGTTTATTGATTAGAAGCCATGGAACAGAAATATACCATATACCATTCCATGTTAGTACTTTTTAGCTTGTAACTTTTTTAAATGATGTTTCTAAGTTGCTTTGAGTTGTGATCGTCTTCAGGTTAAATCTGAGACACCAACTCTTCTCTACTTCAATTCAATGTCAATAAATCAACTGGACGCCAATAAATCATCTGAACTAGGCACTTCACTCGGAACAGAGCAAACAAAAATAATATATAGTTAAGAACCATACTTGGAAAGAAATCAATTGCCCAATCTGCCAGCGCTTCCATCATCACTGGCCAAAGAGTCCACATCTCCAAAGATATTGTTGGAGAGAAAAATGTCATATATGATACAATCTCCAAAACTTCTTCGAAAACCTCTGTAAGCATGCACAAAAATAATGAAGATAAGCCAGATAATCCAAGGGAAGAAAATTTACAAATCATAATCTTGATACAAGAATCATAGTAACACATGCATCCGACTTCAACATTTCATGCATACTTATCAAATTTTCTGACATACTACAGTAAAACTGCTGTAACTACTTACAATCAACATAGTCCATTAAATTGTTCCTTTAAATTAAAGAATGTCAATCAATATAGTTCCTTTAAAAAATTTAGCACGACAATTTAAATTGTTCAAATTTTGTCTCTCTGCAACAAAAAGAAGTCAAAAAACGTACCACGAAGTACAAAATGTTTTATAGGTTATGGAGGATTCCTGCTCATGTTGTTTTTCAATTGTTATTTTCTTCCATCAAAATACAAAAGAGAAAAGAAGACAGAAATGTACAACACAGAAAATTAACTTTAAAACAGAAGGGACTAAAATAGGACAGCCTCAAATTTAAATCAGTTAAAGTGACTCAAAGGGAGAAATACAAATTTTATTCAAGAAAAAAAATAGTTTAAACGGAGAAAAAAAATATACAAGGAAAATGAGGGATACGGATCCTGCATAACAAAAGAAAAGCAAGGGAAGTACCTTGACCATCTGTTGTTAACATTCTTTGCATTATAGGAAGCAAAGTTGGCTCAACTTGCACAAAAAGGTGAGGAAGCCTGCTCACTGATTCAAGGATTGTGCTAATAGCACGTAAGCAACCCACTGCGGCCAGAGCGCCTGGATCATCGGCTTCATCATCAGCTTCTGCAGAGTTCATACACCTCCAAAATGCAGCAGCCTGTCATTCGAAAATGGAGAACAAAAAAGTTATTCTACAGAACATTACTCAATATCAAGTACAACTTTCTTGACAAATAGAAGGGGTCAAAATTACTACCAAATTTTGACATAGTCCTAGTGCATAAGGTGCCATCTCTTCTCCAAACTTGTCCACAATAGTCTCCAAAGTGAATACAAGGTCTTCATTCTCAACCTCATTCATAAGTTTGAAAAACTCTAGATAAAATCAAATTTGATTAAATTTAGTCGGCAAGTCCAAAATAATAATACTACGGGGAATATAAAACTTTCAAGCAAACATACCATCAAGAAGTTGAGGAAGAATAGGACGGATTTCATTCAGATCTGCATCATTGAGGAATACAAAATTACGTATAAATATTAACTGCGTAGAAAAAAGGCACTATACAATAACAAATCAAAACAAGGAGTAAAAATTACCTTTGCATGCTTCGATGAAAGAGCGCAAGGCAAAAACAGAATCAACGCGCACAGGAAGTTCAGAATCTTGCATTCTGGATACAACACACTGCAATGCCTTCCGGAAATTGTTCTGATCTGAGAAGGTAATATGGGCATACTGACCTGCAACCCATGCTGCCTGTATTTCAAATGAGAATAAAATTATTGTAAATATATATAAGAATAAAGAAAACACAATACAATTAGACTGTTAGTATCTTTTCAATTTAAGAATTAATTAAGAATTCAAAAGTCATGGACATTGCTGAGCAACAGAAAACTCCGGCACTTAGGATTAATTTATCTAACAGTATTTTCAAATTTTTTACATCAAGGATGCTTGATTAGATATGCAAATCAAATTTGCGGTGCAATTTAGGTTTTGTCATGAACTTTTCCTGTTTTGGCATTTTAAGAACATCATTTAGGATTTGCTTTTTTATATACCTTAGCTCTAAGGTGGCCAACAGGACTGTTGAACTCAGGAAAGACATGTTGCACTAACATGCGCTCCAGTTCAGATTTATAAGGCTCAGTCTGCTTCAATTTGTCACAAAGTGCCCCAATAGCAAGAAGTGCACCATCTTTCTGTCTATATGGCTTGAATTCTATAGCGGCTTCATCATACCTGGCATAGCACAAACCTCAATATTCGACAAAAGTATACACAATTCGTTCTACATTAAGCAAGATATTACCTTCTGAAAATCTCAACTATGAATTGAATAAACTTGTGAAGATTTTCTTTTCCACGTTTCCTAACCAACTCGCTCACAAAATCCATGGAAGCAGTCCTAGGACTATACAAATCTTCAATTATATCTGTAACAAGGAATGCAAGACAATAAGCAATCACAATGCAATTTGTGGAAAAACGTTTCTGTGTTATACACTGATAGGACTTACCATAGCCTTTCCTTACATATTCATGTGGATCTTCTTCCCAAAGCTTTTGATCATTGTCACTAAAGCACATAAGGGGGAATACTATTTCAAATAGTAGGACATCAAGGCGAGGTTGCAGCAAAGCATACATGCTATTCCTTGAAATACTGCATATATTAAAGAGTTCAGGGGAAAAGTATCAATATGTTGCAACTCATCAGTGGCAAATAAAAGCATTCAACATAGTATTTCTAAATTTAAAACACCCTTGCTCTACAGAATACAATAACTTGTCACAGGATCAGATTGGAAATCTATAAACCGCCCTAGTGAGCTCAACACACTCAAAATTAGCTACTTAAATATGTACAGTCCTACACCAATTAGACCAGAAAGCATACAATTAATGAAAGGAACCTAGAGATGCAATTTAACTAAATAGAACAACAATGATAATTAATCAGTCTACCTGTTGCTTAGATATTGAAGAATCAAATTGATAACTCTGTCAGGTAAATAACCCCCTACACGAATGACATTTAACAGGTTCAAGTGGCATTCCAAAATCTTCCCTGCATAGTGCTTCTGGAACATTTGAGCGAAAGCTCTGGTTTCAGGATTTTGTAGCTTCAGGTCTCCAAAACTGTACAGTAGTTTGAACAGACATAGAATTCAGAATCAATCAATCTATCAATCATACAACAGAAACACTCATTAAATTAATACACCACATCACAACCATACCGAGTGTAGAGCCTATTTAGAATATGAACTGTCCATTTCTTGACCTTCCACCAACCCCATGACTTTCTAAGATCAGGATCAACAGGCTCACCTTCAGAAGGCACAGGTCTCTCCAATACATTCAGAAAAAGTATCATCCAAGCATTGAAGATATTTTGATCAAACAACAGTTTTGGAATCTCCAACTGAATAAATTCACCAAGAAACCCACAATAGCACATGTTAATCATGTGAACTTCCAGTGAAGTAAGTCATCAAAATAATGAGGCAATAGACAATGGCACAATACTATGTTCAGTGTAAAATAATATCTGAATAAACACATCCATCAAGATTCAAGACAAGGATATGCATAGGCTATATAAACTATAACTTTCTTTTGTATCTCTAACAAAATAAATTGCTTTATATTTGGCATGGAAGGGAACATTCACTGCTATACAAATTACTCTCTGAAGAACATGTTACCAAAGATATAAACATCCTCAATAACCCTATTTGAAAATTTAGTCTTATTTGTGGTCCGCCCTTGTGCACCTTAATTGTGGCATTTGAGTTGTGCCTTCATTTACGGCATCCAGCACCTTCATTGTGTTGGGTGTGAGAGGGTGGGTAAGGTCTCACATTGCCTGGAGATATGGCCTATGTAATGCTTATTAAGTTTGGGAAGTCCTGACCTTACAAGTCATTTGGTACAGATGAGTTACCAATTCACCCGAGTCACGTCACACTCCAGATGTCTGTCTAGTCTTGGGCATAATAAGGATAGTATGCTGTGAGCAGTGGGAGGGGAATGATATTTCTTGAAATGTGATTAAAATTAGGGGCATCTCTCACCTTACAAGTTGATTTCGTGAGGTTGAGTTAAGCTCACCCAAATTTTAAGACTCTCTGTTCTTTGTTTATAGAGGATTTATTAAGCGGAGAATAGGAGCATCAACTCAACTTCAGAACAAAAGGAACACACAATACAAAGTAAATAATAATAATCACAAATTCTACACAATGACTCAATAAAAACAATATGCAATTTTGGACGAAGTTTAATCTATAATAAAACCCTGAAAATAAATTCCTTCGTTTAAGAAATAGACGTGAGGAGAGACAACATACATATATCGAGGACCAGAATATTTTACAGATAAGCTTGATTAAATCTGCTATTTCCAGTGATGGATTAACAATCTGGATAAGCCTGTTAAATATATTAAGAAGGTGAGGAAATGTTTCATCGACAATGCGATAAACTGGTGTCCTCTCCTCATCTGACTTGAACCTGCATAGATAAAATGTGATAGTTAACAAAACTAACATATAAATGAGAAAAATAATAATTTTGGACTAGTAAGAAGATTTGCCGGATAATTCAACAATCAAGTATGTACAAGCTCTAGCCAAACAAGACATCAAAAGATGCGGGAATAGAAACCTTCCACCATTTTGAATCTCATAGTTGAAGATAACAATACAATCAATAACCAAGAGGTATAAAAGATATACAGGATATTTCAAGTTTCAACGATCAAATGCGTACAAGCTCTTGTCAAACAAGACATCAAAATATTTGGGAAACCTTCGAACATTTTGAATCTTATTAGTTGAGATAACAATATAATCAATGACAGGGAGGTCTGGAATGAAGTTTGGGCCTTCCTTCTGAAACTACGTCACCTCTTGTCTCTCTGTTTCTTTACAATCTTTTAGATTGGAAACATCATAAATGGTCATATCATAATCTTTCACTTTTCTCTCAAAATACACTTGAGTTTATCATTCAGAAATTTTTCACAGTTTAACTATTTGTTCTTGCACTACTCTTTTTCTACTAGAAAAGTAGGACATGTATAACAAAGTATACTTCACAGTGACTTAATAGTACAGTCATATCCGCGTACATTGTAATTATATTTGAACATACAAAAAAACAACTGTAAGGTATAATGTGGTTCAGGATGTGGTTCAGAATCAGAAAGGATAAGACTGTCAATAACATTATTAGACAATACAAACATCTAGTAGAAAATATTACCAAAAGGAGAAAAGGTAAATCATAGCTCCTGCAGACCTAATGAGCAGTAGCACAATTTTTTTCAATTTAACTAAATAGATAGAAACGTACTCATATTTTCTAGACAGAATCCGTAGCACAAATAAGGCACCATAGACTTGTTGATCCTGTAGGTTATGCTTCACCCAATCGAGAAGACGAGGCCACTGTTCGGGGTAATCAGCGTGTATAATTGTTTTCAGGCATTCACCAAGTTGTACCCTACAAAAACAACATGTGAGAAAGGAAAAATAAATAACTCACAATGTTTAGACTATTATGATTAATCACTAGGTAAACAGAGTCAGAAAAATCAAGAGGTCAGAGAACCCGGGAAGTTGCCACCAAACACACCATATAGCCACAGATAAACAATTTTACCTCAACAAAGGAGGAACTTGAGTTACAAACATGAGAATGTGATCCCTCACCAAGTCTTTATCACTCTGCAATATCTTTTGCTGGGTATCTACATAAACCAATAGGGAAGCAAACAATCAGCAACCGAAAGTATTCGTTATTTCATCATCCAAATTCCATCAACGATAAAAGACATACCAGAATCAGGAGACCAGTTCTTCGCAATAAAATTCTTGAAATGAATACTAGCATTTTGTCGCACACCCATGTCACAGTTGTTGTCTACAATGATTTGCAACAACCTCACCAAATGCTGAGGTGCATACTGGAACTGTACATTTATAAATGCATATTACAATACAAATCAGTTACATTCATTCCACTAAATTAAATTAAATTCCAAATACATTCAATAAACACTGAAGTACCAAAATCCACTTTATACTGAGACAAAATAGATACCCATACTAACCAACTCTAAAAACCTATGTCGCACCGTCACCTCTGAAAAAAGTTCCAAAAAAAAAGGTGTCTGTGTCCGAAACCGATCCCAGCACTTGCGATTATGTTTAATTCATTCTTTTTTCAAATTATTACCCGTGTTGACGCGTCAGTGTCGTGTTTCTAGTGTCCCTGATTCATAGCTAAAAACTAACATTAACTTTTATAAAGTCTCTAAGCTTCAAACACACACTTATGCTAAAGTGATACTACTCTAAACACCCAATAAAACTATAAACACACACATACAACACCAAAATTCAAAAATCAAAACAATCAAATTAAAGCACTAACACATTCAACAAGTGATCGCGCTTTGAAACACTTATCCGAAAATGAATCCAACTCAACACAAAGCTAATCAAAACAATCAAATTAAAGCACTAACACATTCAATTCGAACTCATAATACACCAAAATTCACAAACAAACTAAAATCAACACGTTTAACAACTGCTAAAGCTTCGAAAAACTTCGAAACACTGATCCGAAAACGAATCCAACTCAACAAAACCTATATCCAATCAAAATTCCAATCATCAACCAAATTCAACACTCTCACCTGATTCAAGTTCTGTTCAGCAGCTTTCCGTTCCTCCGGATTAGGACTGAGAGCAGCCTGGAGTATAACAGCGAGACTAGGAAGATCCATAGCGCCAAAATCACAAAAAACTCGATCAAAATCAAAATCAAAATCAAAATCAAAAAGCTTCGATCAAAACGGAAAACGAGAATTGATGAAGCGGTGATGAATCTAAACCCTGGGAAGATATTCTTCTAGGGTTTAGAACACCTGCGAGAACAGAGATGAATCGAACAGAGAAATGGTTGTGATGAAATTGTGAAGAGGAATGAGATGAAAGAGAAAGGAACGAAGTGGAAATAGTTTGGAGGCTATTTAAACTTCTAGGGTTTACGCTTACAGGTTTTTAACCATCTTTGCTACTAGTACTACTACTGTTAGTACTTAACTCTTTTTTTTCATTTTTCACTGTACAATAGATAAAAATGTAGATAATTTTCCCGAGTCGAACTTAACTAAATTATAGTAAAAATTTATTCGGATTCAGTTTTAATTTATTCAAATTAAATCGAATTAAATCGGTTTTAATTTATTCAGAATCGAATCAAAATTCTTATTTTAGAATAATATTTCAAAATTGAAGACAATTTTTTTCAAACCAAATCATTAATAATGAAGTGAATGTTAATTTTTTATATTTATTTTTAATATTTTTTATTTTTAATTTTGATTTTAGTAATTTCAATTTCAGTTCGAGTTTAAAATTGTTTGTGCATTATAATTTAACTCATTAACCAAATACTCGCTCCGTTTTTTATTATAAATCGTTTTAGAAAAAAATTGTATTTAAATATAAATCGCTTTACAATTTTAATGAATAATTAATGCTTTTTTTCCTATTATATATTTAAATATTTATTAATATCTCTCCTTTCAGTTATATAAATTTATCTTCCATATATCATGAATGATAATTTTGTAAAAAACCTTCATAATTTTTCATTTTCATACAACAATTATTATTTTTCTTAATTTGTGTGAAAAGTCTAAAATGACTTATAAAAAAACTGACATAGTATAATGATTGAATTATTTTAACTTCCATTATATATCTCTTTCAATTTTAATAATACTTGATTAACGATGATCTAGAGTCTTTATTTTAAATCTATTTAATAATTTATTATTGTTTTTATTTTATTTTTTCAGATATTTTTAAGATTATATATAGAAATTGATTATGATAATGAAAACATGGGATTTGATCTTAATTAGAGAATTGAGGTTGAATTATTATGTTAAGTTTAGCATTTTCATATGGAGACAATGCAAATGTAAATTCCTCTTTAGTGTGTGTTATGCATGTTTGAGTACAAAGGGATACTTTGTGTGGTTTATGGTAATGAGATTGGTTAGGTAGGTGGTACATTTGTTAGAATATACTTGCATCTTTTAACTTAATTTTAAATCTTTGTTAAGGCAATTTTTTTGAAAAAAAAAATGTAAATATTAGGAAAGAATCAATTATCAATTATGGTTAATAATAGTATTATTAATGATTTGTTTAAGAACTGTCTTAAATAGAATTTGAATTATATGACTTTATACTCTAACCATATTAATTGGTTGAAAATATTATTATCATAGTTGGTTAAGCGATAATTGGCGTTGAATTTGGTACGGAGAACCATAGTTCGACCCCCCGATGCATAATTCCGAATATGCAATAATGCTATAAAAAATTATAGAAAGAATTTTATTGTTGACGCATAACACTGAATATGCAATAGTATTAAATTTAAAAAAAATATATTATTGTTTATTGTAATTTTTCTCGACTCAGATGTTTAGTCTCTGCAGTTTCGCGTCTAAAATATTAAGTTTCTATTAAAAAACTATTATGAAGATTAATTAAGTTGAAGAACATAACTTTACACATTTGTAATTTTGGAAAGTGAAATGGTAATTTCAATAAGTTTGGTTGGTTTTTTATTGTTTGGAGGGACATTGGGAGGGTTTGTTTTTCATGCTTTTGTACACTCACGGAGGAAGATGCTGCTTTGAACTTTGATAGGTTGGCTGCCAACTCCACCTAACACTGCATAATGATGCTTTGTATTTTTTTGTTTTTTGTCATTTGTTATGTGTTTTTCTATTGTTGTTTTTTACAAAAATGTTTTTGTTTGCTATTTTTCTTTACCCCCAATGCTTTAACATGAAAACTATTGAATTTTTTTTATCATCATCGGCTTAGTCCGGTTTAGAAGTCAGTTTTGCCATTAAGTGGCTTCAGTCTCCTCTTAATCACAATTACGAGAGATCGAACTGTGGTTCTCTCTACCAAATTCAGCACTAATCACTGTTACATGTTTTTGTGATGTAGCTGCTTTAATAAATAATTATGTTCTCTTTTAATAGTTATGTCAAGTTAGCTTTATAAAGAAATATATTCCCTTCTTAATTAAATTCAATTATGTGTCCTGAATTATGAAAATGTTAATAAATAAGATAGATGATTTATATATTTAATGGTTTCAAATTTTGGATAGAGATATAAAAACTGTTTATTTCAGTTTTTTAAAAAATGATTTATATAGAGTAATATATTTTTATTGAAATTTACTTTATAAAGAATTTTTAGAAAAATAATAAAAATTATTTTAAAAAATTATTTTTAAAATATTTTATTCTTTTGCTATAACATTTTTGGAATAATCAAATTTTAAAAATCACTTCAATTTAAAACTATTTCAAATAATTTTTTATAAAAATTATTTTTGAGATACATCTTTTTGAAAATATTATGAGTTTGACTATATTTTGATTTTCAATAATAATTTATATTTATATTATAGAATGTCGAAATTAGTCTTTTAATTTATTAAAAAATAATTTAAAAAATTTATAATATTTTAAAAAGTATAGCTTAAAAAGTAACAATCATTATTAGTTTTCTTGGTATGTGTAAAAAGTCAAAATGTGACAATTATAAAAGAACGGAGGGAGTAACATATTTCGTTTGACTTTTGGAAGAGGCAAAAGCAATTATAGAGATATAAAATTGATTCTGAAGTGATTTTGAGTTGTTTGATTCTTTTAACACAAAATTGATTTTGTCTTAATAATTGATTTTATTTGAAACTATAATTTATACTTTCTGAATATAAACGTGATTTTTACATTGTTCAACTCATTTTTAAATAAAATATATTAAAATATAAATTAATTATACTAAATTCAATATTGTTAAAGTCAATTCTACTAAACTCTATCAAAATTAATTATATCATTCATCCTTCTCAAAGTTCTGAGTTCGAATTCTGCTATGTGCTATCAATTTTTGTGTTGGGTCAGTCCATACAGAATTTTGTTCTGACTTTAAACAGGATCCTCGTTAGTGAACGTTGAAATTAGTCTCTCTTGAATTAATCGGTCGCAAGGCCGGATACCAAAATTTAAAAAAAAAATTATATCATTCGTCAATCCAAAAGCACACTAACTTAATAATGTTGGACTTACAAGGGTATATTGAAAAATTCAAGTCTCATCAACAATTCAAATCATTTATAAGTTATATTCATGCATCAAATTCGGATAGTAATAGATGTGAGGGGATTTATTTAGAGTTACATGTCTTATTTTACCATCCAATTTTGTTGGTATTATTAAGGGTGGAAATAGGCTGGGCCGAGATAGGCTTTGCCAAGCCTAAGCCTGACCTGTCAAATAAAAGGAAGCCTAAGTCTGGCCTGTGGCCTATCGTAAGCTTATTTTTTAGGCCTGAGTCTGGCCTTTTCGAAGGCCTGGTTAGCCTGTTAGCCTATATAAAAGCCTATTTGTTTTAGACATATGTATATAAGCAATTAAAATAATGTTTAAATAGACTAACTAATTAAAAGACCAAGAGACTACAAATTTGTTTGCATTGACTTATTTTAACTTATCTCTTAGAATAAGTTTTAGAAGACTATTTGTTTAAGAGAACTTATGAAAACAATGTTCATCAAATGTTTTCATCTTATTTTCACAAGTTCTTCGAGATAACCAAATTTTATTTATGTATTTTAATTCAAAGTATAAAACATAACATAATGATAATAAATAAAGTATTCATATTTATTTAATAGGCCGGCCTGATGGGCTTAAAAGGCTTCTTTTAGGGCCTGAGGCCTAGCCTTTTTAATTAAATAGGCTTCTAAAAAAGCCTAAGCCTTTTCTATTTAAAAATAATGTGTAGCATGGCCTGAGCCTATATAGGCTAGCTGTAGGCTCCTGTTATCGGCCTGGCCTATTTCTACCCCCAAGGTATTAGTTTGATCAAACTTTAATTATATCACAAATAATTCACATGCAAATATCTTAAAATAAAATAGTTTTAAGTTTTTCTTTCTAATTTTTTATTAATTAATCAATTTGTTTATAATGATTAATTATTGTTTGGACCTGAAAAAGTTCTCTTTAATATACTTTTCCTTTTTACAAAATGTACTAGTACTATTTGTGTAGGCGTCATGGTTTATGGTTATACAAAAAGCACGTGTTGACATGATTAGTATTTAGTACAGTATATATTAATTGTTTATATATCATATTTCTTTATTTTTTTTATCGTTATTATGAAACTAAACTATGTGGTGGGTCATAATTAACGTAGAAAACAAGTTAATAAAGAAGAATTTTTTGAGCAAGTGGCACACATATGGAGTACCTTCTATCTTCATAAAGAATGAGAGATGAAAAATAAAATACTCTGATCTAATTTGTAATTATTTAGTGGTTTATTTATTTATTTTTTTGTTAAAATAAAAGTTAATGTTGTAACTTTGATGGTTCAAAACCTTTTCGGAAAAATGATAGATTAGCTTCAAATCACCTTTGTTGATTGAACTACTATTTATGTCATTTAAGTCAAATTAGCCTACTTTATGATTAGGTAAATGAATAGTACTTAATTATTAATGTTAATTATTGGATGCAATGTCAAACGAGTTCATCTATAATAATAGTAGCAGAAGACCCGTGCGTCCGCACGGGTTTTATTGTTACTTTGTAAAAAAAGTGTAATGAAAAGAATTGTATATAAAAATAACTATGACTAATTATTTTAAATATTTAAAAATATTGTCTGAAAATTAATGATAATGAAAAATTTAGTATGATTATTTCAACAAAATAGGTATTGCGGTCATAGTGACCGTGAAATGAAAAAATTCATATCATATTTCTCTAAATTTTGCTATCTTATACTTCTCTTAATATTTTCATCTCAAAACAATAAAACATTATATTTCTTCGTCAATCCACTATCTCTTTATGTTAAAAACCAATACATCTTCATAGAGAAAGTTCACTCACAATTTAAATAACTTGATATAAATAAGAATTAATAAGAATTTATTGCATATATTTAAAAATACTTTATCTCTAATTTTTTTTAAAAAAATCAAATATGAATTTAACACGTGATTAATTGTAGTGTTAATACAACTATCATTAGATATATGCGGGGTTACATTTCAAAATCTCATACATCAACCAATCGTTAGTTTGTTCAGTGGTGATTGACGCTGAACTTGGTAGGGAGGACCACGGTTCGATCCTCCGCAACTACGATCGGGAGGGGGCTGGAACCATTTTATGTCAGAACTGACCCCCGAACCGGAATAAACAGGCACTGATAAACCAAAAAAAACTCATACATCATATGGATTATTCTCAACTCTTGCTTCTAAACATATATAACCTATTATAGTTAGTTTAGTTAAGTCAAACCCAAAATTTTAGCAGTTGGATATTACATTTATCCTATCGCGCCTTACTAATATAAAACATGCACCTCGCGTTAGGCAAAACCTACATTATTCAATACTAGTCTTGATGAGTCTAAATTTGGTAATGTGATTATGACCACATAAAGCGATAGAATTAAATAAACTACTCTGTTACAATTCTTTGACCCTCGAACAAGCTTCTCAAGCTTCTTCACCAGTGTCATCATTTAGCGTTGTCTTCTCTTCAACTCTTGAACTCGAACAATTATAATATTTACATAAATAAAATAAATAATTAAATGGCACGACACATAAGTTGTATTTAGTTACAATAAATCATGACACGCAGGTAGGCGAGGCCCAGTCCAAACCGCAAGAAACGGAAAAAAAATGAAATTTGGGCGGTTTATAATGAGTTAACGGTTTAACGGGTTATAAATCCAGTTTGAGTCGGATTGTCATGGGCGGGTCCGTTTGGAGAAGTTTAAACTGCAAGTACTCTACTCACCCGAGTAGCCAGTACTATGTATGTACTTCTAAATTCTACTTTACCAATACCCTAACACAGTCTCACCACAAAAGCAGATGCCTTGCCCACTCGTTTTCCTTCCATATTCACCTCACCTCAAAAACCCTTTCACCTTCACTTCTTCATCACCTACGGTCCTTCACCACCACTATCACATCTATTGGCACCATCCACCACTCTAATAAATTGTTTCTATCTATTATCATCGTTAGACACAAATCTACTTATATCTCTTAAGTCCTACAGACAAATCATTCTTCTTCCTTCCTTTTTCTATTTGTTTGCAAGGTTAGAATTTTGATTTCAATTTTTTGTTTTAATGATTTAAGGTACTTTTGATATAGGTTTTCACAACCCTTTTATTTAGTTTTGATTTTTCTATTTTTCTTGTTCTTATTGTTTCAGGTTGATAAATAAAACATTATGGTAAGGGTGAAGGTTGGTTTAAAGTTTTTATTTATTTATTTAGAGTTTTTTTAAGCTGCTGATTTAGTTTGTTGTTTTAAGTGGCTGATTTAGATTTGTTGTTTTATTTTTGTTTCTGGTTTGGTTTAAAGTTTTATAGATTTGAGTGGTTGAGTTTTTGGTTCTAGCTTGCTTTTATAGAAGGATTGCTTTTGTGGAAGGAGATGAAGAACTTTTTTGTTTCAAAAAATAATGGTTTTTTAAAGTTTCTTTCTCTAAACTAGAATATATTCCCCTGTGTTTATTGTGTTGCTAACTTGTCTGTTGTTTTTATAGGAGTTCAAGTAATGAACTAGCAAAAGTTATGTGTTGAAGGTTTTTTAATTAGCTTTCAGAATGTTATTTTTTATTTAATTTTTATTGATAGAAAAATTTTGATTGAGGAACTGAAATTTCTGATTATGTTTGAATGAATGAATTCTTTTTATTCTAGTTAATTTCAAAATGCTTGCAAAATATTAGTTATAAGCTTCAATCTTCAAGATGTTATATTAGCATAATGCTATTTTACGAAATTGTATTAGAGATGGTTAAATCTAAGTTGTGTATGCCTTATGGTATTGAATTAGGATCTTCAAATTAATGTGATTTGGAGGATTGAATATTGTAAGCCAATATCTTTTCGTAGTTGAAACAAATTTAATTTAATGTATCAATTGAAAATCATATATTGTAGCTCATTTTATTTGTTGCAAATATGGATTGTAAATTTTAATCCTATTGAAGTGATTATAAAAGTTATTGTGTTTTCAGCCATAATGTTATAAAAACTATTTCTGAACTTGTATTAGTCTCTCTATTAAGTGAATTAATATCACATAAAAATTTGAGTTTTTTAAAGATCTTGACTATTTATTGGGCTATAAATATGATGAACCCAATAACCTGAACAAACCGTCTGCAATCACCTGTGACTCGTTCAAACCCAACCCGTTAAAATCGACTATGAAATTAGGAAAAAATGGGCCTCTTAACTTCAACCGCGGGTTGGGACGGGTGCCACTTTTGGGCCCGAACCCGCCCATCCCAGCCTGTGTCCACCCCTACATGCATGTTGTACTTAAATAAAATAAATCACGACACACAAACCGTATTTAAAATAATCAATACACCAAAATCTAAGGTCATAATTGTATACCAATTTATTTAATAATAAATAATAATAGATTATCAATTTATAAATATGGCAAAATACCTTTTAGGTCCCTTAACTACACCCTAAGGTCCATTATGGTCCCTTATCTTTAAAAAGTGTCAAAGTGGTCCTTTAATTGTTCAAAAAGGTCCACGTTAGTCCTTTCTGTCCAATTGTCAAAAACGGCGTTAACTTTTGTACGTGTGGCATCCAATATGACATCTTTTTGTACGTGTGGCATCTGACTTGACATATATTTCATAAAGGTCATCAAAATTCCAATAATTTTTTTAAAATATTACCCTGAGCCAAGATTCAAACTCACGACATGTTGGTAGTTGAACAAATGACAACCCACTAGACCACTTCATCCTTTTTATATAATTTACAAATTAGTAAATATAATAAATAAGTAAGTAAATGACAAACCAGATATATAAGGTGTTTTGTCTAGGCCATATTGTATTTGTATAAATGTTTTACAATTCAAATATATTTAAAAATTAACTTTTGTTTTAGCTTTCAATTAATTCCCTTGAAAAATGGAAAATAGTTTGAAGCTTCAAGAACAACAACAAAACTTAACTTTACATTTCTCTGTTTCTGAATTATAAGCAATTAGTATTTTTAATCATGGGAAAACATTGAATGTTATAAGCTTCAAACTAAGCTAGAAAAAAATCTGTGAACCTAATATGAAGCCTTCCATGAAGAAAATTTCCAGACCTGAATCTGGAATTTCCAGATTCCGGCGAGTTATGATTCAACAAAAACGCAAGCAAGATTTGAGTTTGAAATCCTCAATGGAAACCACCTTACATGTTAATTTCATCAATTGTAAACCGGAAACATAAAATGGGAATAATGGATTTTTAATAAATATCTTAATTGTAACTTCAAATTCAAAATCAACCAACAAACCAATAAAATCATGAGAAAAAAATCAAACGGTGGCAAACAAAATTGAATAACAGCAAACAGTGGCAAACAGAATCAAACGACAACGGACAGTGGATTTACAATTTGTTGTGTGAAAGCAGTGGAATGTACAGAGTATAAGAGCTACGGCGGCGTGGTGGAGGTTGAGGGTTTTGTTCGATCTAGGTTTTGAGGAAGTGGAAACGTGTGTGAACCACAACAAATTAAAATAATAATTATATTATTATTATTTATTTCTATTTTATTCTCCACACAAAATAACCCACATGGCAATTAAAATAACCCACATGACAATTTAAATAAACATGTGTCTGCCACATGTATGCCACATACATCATTCCATTGACTTTGACTAACGGGACTGACGAAAAGGACAAACATAATCCTTTTTGAACAATTAAATGACCACTTTAACACTTTTTTAAGATAAGAGACCAGAATGGACCTTGGGGTATATTTAAGGGTCCAAAAAGGGTATTTTGCCTATAAATATTGACGCATCAACACTTGACGCTTTTTGTGAACCCTAAAGACACAACTCTTGCACCGTCACAAACCCTAATACAAAAGCGTTCATGTCATCAAAATGTAATGATCAATTATTTAATATGATTGATTGAAATGTCATTGCTTCATGTTGGATCCCGGAGAAGAATGAACGTTGATCTTCAACTGTATAATAATCATTACACTAATTGAATGGACAAAACAACACAGTGTATCAAATATACTAATTTTGCATTATAAATATTTATATCATATATAAATTTATTAATTATATTTGTATCACTTATGAATGATCAAAGTATCGCTGCTTCACCATACAGTTGTCGGATTATGAAGCATAGTCAACATCGAATATTCAAATAATATAAAACATAATATCAATATTTATATCAAATAATAAACACTTTATCGTTTTATTTTTATTATTATTTATAATTAATAATAATATTATCTATACCAATTATAGTTTATAACCATTAACATAACATCAACGTTACAGTGTTACGACAAAGAATAACATACTGTATCGACGAAGCACTCACGTATCATGTGTTTCGTATCTCAAAGATCTTCCGCATTTACATCATGTGTTTTGGAATTAAAAGATCTTCATCCGACGACTCCATACTCTTATAACCACCATAATGCTTAGAATGTGTATATTTGAAATAGATACCAAACAATTTGATATTAGTACCATGAAACAAAAATCACATTATTCACGACTATCCATTTAATCACACCATAAACAAATTGATCATATATTATTATCATACAAAACTGCATCTCTTGAAACACACCATTCAATTTGCTAAATTCATAAGATACGAATTAATAGAAAATCATAGTATACTATATTATTTTAACAAAGTGAAATCATCCCATTTTAGGATCAATTTTGATCCAAAATCACCCCTCCAAATCGTTTTTGTTTATCTATTACTTAAATAAGTGATTTTCACACCTTTTCTTTTTGTCTTTTTTGTGATTTCGTGGGTCATCGTTTGTTTTGATTTCCCATATTTATGTGGTGTATTTTGATTTCTCGTCTTTGTGCGGGTATTTTGTTTTTCCGTTTTTGTGCGGTGTTCATTTGTTTCAGGTTGAAAGATTAGTTTCGATCTAGTGCAGATTCAATCAATGACTTTGGTGCCGTCAACGCTACAGATCCGGAAGCATGAATATTTCGGACATCTCAATACAGTCAATACATTAATATTTGTAGGCATATGCAATTTGCCGTTTTATGCTATTAACATGGATGTTGTGGATTTGTTCGGAGATTCATCCTTTTTGTTTTTGGCGATTTTGAATTTGTATTGCAACGATGTACTCTATCGATTTGAATGAATGAATATCATTTATTTTCTGTCAAAAAAAAGTGAAATCATCCCATTATTTTAGAGATCACAGTAAACTTTAGAGTTAGGCGTAAAATATGAATAACAAAAATATTGAATCAAATTCAGCCGCACTTGATTAAACATATTTTAAACATATTAAGTAATCACGTTATAATAATATCATCATATAATCACCATTTCAAGAATCATATTCAAATCAAATGATTTAATCACAACCAAAGCTCTGATACTACTGTTGGGATTTTAAGATGGATTTTTCAAAATTTTATCCTCTTAGCGGAACAATCCGATGAACGGATCTTGATTAAATCATTAATCACAAACCAAACACCAATAAGGATTCAAGAATTACCGCTGGAAACGTGCTTTATCTTTTGATCACGAACGACGAAAGATACCAATGTCTCTACATAGTTCACACGGGTGCAAAGTAGAAGGTGGTGCTAAATTATTGCTCTGAGAAAATTAACAATTAACTTTGGCAATAGAAAGAGCTCATTTATTTCTAGAGAGCTTCTAAAACCTTAATGTTCTTATTTTGGGTTTTTCCAAAATAAATGCAGTATAATTTAATTAAATAAATGTTATTTATATTTAATCAAACTTTTTTAATCAAATAAAATAAATTATTATTTAAATTAAGTCATATTTAATTTAATTAACTATCAATTCTCATTTATTTAATTAAACCATATTTAATCTAATAAATTATATATGTGCTAATGTATTAAAAAATTTAAATACTATTAATATATAATTAAATTAAATCATATTTAATTTAATCATCCATTCCACTATAAGTACTCCATGCGTGTGACCCTTTAGGTTATCGCAATGTTGGCAATAATATTAAATCACCTATTTAATATTATAAACAGTAAGCGGTATTTATCAACACATCACTGCTACCCAAGTGACAGAATGTGTGATCTGACATAACCTTCACACCCTTCATTCCTATTTATAAGCAAATTTTGACTTTTTAGATTCATTCAATAAATATTGTATTTGGATGATATAAATACTAGATACATCATTTATTGAATGGATGTAAAAAGTTAAAATTTGCTTATAAATAAGAATGGAGGGAGTATGTGATAATGATTATGTGTACAATTACCCTTTTGCCCTTATATCTATATTGAACACAAGGCATATAATGTGTCACCCTTGTATAGTCGAATATTTTATTCCTTGATCCCCGAGTATACTTGCTAATAACAAATAAGCCCAATATTTGATATCGACTTATTTAAGCACGACCGTACATTTTTCAATCATACTCTATCAAGGGCATCACAGATATAACTCCTGTATATGTAGGAGGGGCAAATCCCATTTAGGTCACTAATGTCCCTCAACATGATTTGTAAATTACCCATCAACCATCTTTATGGTCATCCTGTTACGGACAACGTTTGATTGACAATAAAGTACCCAACTCCACATATAAGGTCCATAGTGGTTTCAGGTTGAATGGTGTTATACACCACTATCACTATGAGAATAACTTATGACACTTACATAAAAACTATGCAGTATTCTCATGGTGGGTCAATCTAGTATAAATATTACTCCTAATATTTATACCTACGTGAATACTTGATATCTCATACCCATGACTTGCGAGACAAAGTCATCAGTCTACTCACATAATAGTCTTTATGCATTATTGTTCTATTTGACAGTAAAGTTTAACTACAGATACTTTCAGAATAATGTCATTATAATTAATGAGGTCTCACGATTAAGTCACACTTAATATGTCATTAAATAGACTAATTATTCTAGGGACTTTATTATATCATATAGAAGTAACATAATAAATATAATACCTAATAAGTTTATATATAATAAACAATATATATCAAGGTCATGATACAAAAAGCATATATAGCCCATATTGATTGGCTGTTAGGAATTACTCCAACACCTTCTACCTCTAACCACAAAATAAACACATTGTATCCCTCATTTGTTTCCATGTTTCACGACCATTATATCATACCTCCACCACAGTATATCCCTTTGAAGCAACAACAATCGTGACCTTTAAACCCCCAACCTCATCTCCACCTCCGGCGCTAACACCAGTTAGCACACCATCGAAACCTCGGCGGAAAACCATTTTTTGACATGCATCATCCTTCGATCAAACACATAACCATTATCTTCAACAAAACATCACTTCCGAAACTATCAGCCCCACTGTAACTTCACCATGCTTCCACCTCATTTTGTTTGATCTTAACCATGAACAATTGCAACAACATGCAAACGCCAGCCTCTTCTCAATAACAACTCAGTTTGCATCCATCACTAAGTCGTTAAATCCCTCATTATTGTCCTTAAAGTTGCCGCTTGAGAGTCGCCATATCGGAGATCTACAAACGTTGGTAGTCCTTTTGTGTTTTCCTTTATTGTCTTATTTTACATTTGTTGCTCTTCTTGATTGTTGTTGCATTTATCCATAATGTTTTGTTGATTTTTCTTTGTTCCATTAAGAAAAGTTTATGCTTCTGATTTTGAAGTATAGAATGAGGAAGTATTTAGTGAAAAAATCATGAAAAAGAGTTTCAACTCTTGAGGTTGTTGTTGGCATATTGAGAGAGTATTAATTCAGTTTTTTCTTCCTGCTTGTTTTTGTGCGTTTGAATGAATAAAAATGGAAGAAAATAGTATTGGCTACGTTTTCTTCCACTCATATTGGATGGGGTTTAGTTTTTTTTCAATTTTTTGTTTCTTTCTCTTAATTGTTTTAATTTAATAACAATGAGGATTATAATTTAGACCTGGCACTTGAATGACTTTTAGCACCCCATCTTGTTACTCGTTGAGCTCATTTTTATCTTATTTTTTATCTTGAACGAATAAAAGGGAAGAAAAGAGTACGGACTACATTTTCTTCCACTCATATTGGGTGGGATTTATTTTTTTTTCTTTCATTTTTTAGTTTCTTTCTCTTATTTATTTTAATTTAATAGTAATGAGGATTATGATTTAGACTTGGGCCCTTGGATTCATTTCAGCATCCCATCTCGTTATTTGTTGAGCCCATTTTTATATTATTTTTTCATTTCATATTTAATTTTCATTTATTTATCTTTAGTTGCTTTATTTTATTTTAAAAAATATTTTTATTTCTATAAAATCTTTTTAAAAAATCTAAAATAAATTATTATTTCCTTTTAATAATTTTATTTAATTAATATTTTCATTTATTTTCTATTAATATTTTCTTTAATTATTTTTAAATTTTTTAAATTTGATTAAACTAATTAAATTATGGATTAAATATATGATACCCCTGCCATTGTAGCGAATTTTGATTTTTTCCCTTATAATTTTTTTCTTCTGATTTCCACTAATATTTTTTTTTTTTGAAATCCTCATAAGCGTACAATTTTAACATACTATTTGCTCAACTTCTACAATTCCAAAACATTATCCTTATTTGCTAACTTCCATAAAACTATTGATTAATAGTTGGAGCCCTTTGCCATTGACTCGACGTTTCTTTAAACATTTATTTTAATTTTACTTTTACATACTCGTACCATTTATATATCTTTGCATAAGAAATATACTTAATTTAAAACGATACAACATTTAAAACGATACAAATTTGATTCATATGCGTCGATTCACATCTATTTGAATTCATTCATTTTAATATTTTACAATAAAATCATAATTCTATGAGAAGTTAATACATGCGATTTAAAGCCTGGAAATCAAGACCTAACATTCCTTTAAAATTATATTATACAGTATTTACATATTATTATAATATTGTATAAGATTACAAATCACATTCTAAACAAAAAAAGGAAAACTAAAATGTTCAAATTTTGTCTTGTTTTCTTTTACCCTTAATATGTTCAAATTTCGTCTTGTTTCATTTATTTATATGTATAAAATATGTACGCTCAAGTTTACATATACAAGATACATTGTGGAAAAGTTTATATTATTTTGTCAGGGCTATTTATTTTTCTAATAATCTAACCAAAATTTCATCAAAAAATCTTATGTCCCTTACACACTTATCAACCAAATTTGTTTAACCGAACATTTGTTACAAGACAAAAAAAATTGTTCTGTAACTCAAGAGTTTGTGTCTTGTAAGTAAGAGTTTATTCTGTGCTATCATCACTCACTTCAACATGAATCAAACACACTTTTCTTAAACATCAGATACAAATTCCATTTAACATAAATATTTCACTTTACACACATTTGAACATGCATTCAACATTGAACGTATCGCCCAACGAATCAGCACGATCAGAGAATTTCTGATGCGATTCCTGCACAAAATCAGTCCAATTTCTTACGATTTCTTCCTATACCAAGTCTCAAATTATCATCTAAACTCATATTTTCAACATATAATCACAACTCCATGTATCACACATTACGAGTATCATTCAATTGCAAATTACCACATCTAATTCATTAAAACTCATCACCTCATCGTCTATTCTCCAAACCCCAAAATCCCCAAAACCAATTCTACAATTGTCAACCACTTAAGCCAATTATAATAATTAGGATAGACTCCCTTTACCTTAGATTGAACTCGGTATCAAAATCCTCTTCGCATTTTACAAAGCCTTCAAGTTCTCCCAAGCCTTAGCTCTGATCTCTTTCACATTCTCCAAAATTCCACGATCGAATGAAAACCCCTCTTTCCTTCTTTTTCTCTTTTTGTTCCACTTAACCCTCTTGAAAAGTATCTCGCCCTTATCACCTCGAACACCAATATTGCTCTATTTATTTAATTAAAATAATCCCAGCTAATTATTCTAATTATTCTAAAATACTCCTAATTCCCAATAATTTTTATAACATCTATGCACCATCCAAAATCATCGAAACATCATATATCAACATCAAAACAACAAATATCATCATTTGATCATCAAAACTTCATTGAGACTCACATAACCACGCTAAATTAAGTAAATAACTAATTAAATAATTAATCTAGATTTTTGGGGCGTTACACATCTCATATAAAGATTATTCTTATATCACCACTAACCTCAAGATACAAGAAATATGTGTTTGCTTGTTTACTTCTTTCACAAGGTAGGTGAGTTAGATCAAGGAGCTCAAGAAATCAAGGTTTTGTGACTTTTAAAGCGACTCAATATTCTCATATGATCAAGTGATTTCCCTCATAAATATTCAAGCTCAAGTGTGCCTCAATTCAAGATCATCAACTTTCAAATTCATCTGATACACAAATTAGGGTTTTGACCTAATTCATTAAAAGGTTGACTTTTAGTCAAGGCATGATCGTTTGACTTAAAACACGATTCAAGATCTTCAAGTACCTCATTATAGCCCACTCATATGAGTCAATTGGCTAGAGGAGCTTAATTCATTGATTTTGAAAAAAGATTGCAATTCAACTGGTAAAAAGTCAACTATATAAGAATCAACTTTGACTTTTATGATTTTTGGTCAACCACAGACTTTCAAGGTCAAGGATCATGAAAATATGATTAATGGAACCATTTGATCAAATTTAATCAAGAAAATCAACAAAAAGTTTCAGAAGATGGAATTATGGTTTCAGAATTTTTTCTAAGTTATGGAAAATTTCATGTTCAAGTGACCTACTTTGCAAGCTTATAACTTATCCCACAAGTCACTATTTTTCATGCCCAAAGTTTCTACTCAAATATGATGCTTCATACTTCAACATTGTCCAAGGATTCAATCAAAAATATCATAAGGATTAAAAGTTACGGATTGCTCAAAATGAAGTTTCAAAATTGTCAAAATGGTTGGAAATTTTTCTAAGTGTTATAAAACATATTTTTTCTAAGTTTTGTAGGCCAATTTTCATAAGGTTCCAAGTTGAATTTTTTCAAGAAACCAACACGAAAGTTGAAGTATGTAATCCCATCTTTCCAAAAAGTCCAAGAACACAAAATTATCATGCTTGAGCTAAGAGACTCGAATTTGGGAAGATGACACCATGAAGTTGTTCTTAAGGGCCATTTTCACGATCAACCAAGTTGCAAACTAATCCAAACCTTCTAGATCTTTGTGTTACAGATCCTATTGCTTCTAAATCTCCACTTAATCAGAAGTTTACACAAAGTTTACTGCATTACGCAAGTGTTTTGATCAATATCCAAAGTTTCATTCCATTTCAAGCTTAAAGGCATGACTTCCATTTTAGTAAAGTCACTTTAATCATAAACCACTTTGCATTGAGCCCATACCTTTTTCCTTCTAATCATACATTTTCTTTACACCAGAAGCAACACCTCCAAAGCTTTCAACCACCCTAGCTATTACATTGGAACCATGGAAATTCATGTAATTTTCACTTTGATTTTAAACCAAACCATGAAACTTCAAGTTTCATTTTTTATTAGCCCTCGATCCTCCCATGTTTACCTATAAATAAAGGCCTCCACAACACTACAAAACACACCTTGAAATAACTAAAATCTCTGCAAACACTCTGCAACTTAAAATTTGGCTCCCTTTTAAGAACTTGGTCTGCATTTCTAAAGCTTAGCACTTCAAAAATATGCTTTGTATTTGTAAAACTTAGCACCCAAAAACATTTTGCCACTTTGGCCCCTTTATTTTCCTTTTAAGGGAAACTACAAATGCTCTAACTTTCCTATTGCACAAAAGGGGTATGTAGGCACAAGATGCAGTGTCTTGCCGAGCATAATAAAACTATTTTCTCACCAGCTCACTCTTTTCACAAACAAGGACAATAAAAATAAACTTTAATATATATTTTCAAAGAGGTTCTTATAAAGTACTACAGATACATAGGGTGATAATACCTTCCCTTTGTATAACTAACCTTAAACCTAAGATTTATGTTCATTTTATTAGTTTTGATTTAAAAACTTCTCTGGGTTTTACTTCATTCTTTTCCCATTTTCGTTGGAAACAATAAAGCACGGTGGAGACTTTCACTAAAATACGAGTTGAGTCAAATTAATGGTTTCGATCTCAATTTTTCACCGCTACAAGAACTCCTTCAAGTAACTTCTCAGATAAACTCCTTGCTCTATCTTCGATCTCTTAACCTCTTGCTCCTTCTTTTGTTTCAATACTTTTGAGTAAGGTTCCAAATGAATAAAATTGATGAAGAAACTGTGGTATGCATAGTTGTTATTTTATTAGCAGGTGGTTCTTAGCTCTCTATGTCAAAGTTTCAGTGATGAAACTTAGGATAGATTAGGGTTTTTTTACGAACTTTAGTGAGGTATATTGAGGGATCTATTTTGAGTTTTTCTATTTGTCATACCCCAAAATTTTCCCTCTCATTTTTAAAGACAAAAATCTTCAAATGCGAAAATAATTGAAGAGGACACCCTAAGTTTTCCAACAAATTCAAAATTATTCCCAAATAATGAAAATTGAGAAAATTATGGCTGGTGAAAGTTGGAAAATTTTGAGTCAGTGCATAAAATTCAAATTGAGCAAATTCATTATTGGGCCACAGTTTTAATCCAATCACCTCTTAAATTGTTTTATTTCAATTGTTTTGATTTATTCATTTAAATAATTCAAAATAAGAAAAATAAAATAAAGGGTTAAATGGCTTTCACCCCTTGCAATAGTAGCGAGATTTGATTTACCCCCCTTTTAAAAAAAAATTGGATTACCCCCCTATCATATTAAAATTGTAAGTCTTTTGCCCCCTAAGAGGGAAAAATACCCCCCTGTAAAATATATTTTTTTGATTTACCACCCTCGTTTTTACACGCTTAGGGGGGTGCCCAAATATTACAGGGGGTAAATCAAAAAAAAAATTTAAAAGGGGGGTAAATCAAATCTCGCCACTATTGCAGGGGGTGAAAGTCATTTAACCCTAAAATAAATTAAGATCTTGGTGAGGTCCATGTCCATTTTCCTTTTAACCTAATGTTTTCTTATAAATAACTAACAACCTTATTTTTAACGATTCACCAATCATTCATCTCTACCAAATTCTCCGTTCCCATACACTAACAATCAGCAACTCTCATAATTTTACACCCATCCACAAAAACCCTTTACCATCGTTTCTGACCGTTACGAATAATCTTCCGTCACTCTAATTCCGGTTGCAACAGAGTGATAAATTTTCCAGCCTATTAGCCGAATTCTAAAACTACTGTTTCGATTTGCTCCGAATTTTTTCCTGAAGTTCAGAAAAAAAATCGAGGAACAATACAACATTAGAATAAAATTCTAAAGGATTTTGACGCTCAAAATCGCAAATTCCTCGTTCTTCTATTTTATTTGATTTAATTTCTATTTTCATAGTTTCAAAAAAATCTCAAAAAATTTGTAGCTTCGTTATCTTGTTTTATTTGATTTATTATCAGGTTTTTATATATTTTTTATTTTATTTTGATCATTTTTCTATTTTTCCATTTGTTTTCTTAACCGTAACACTGCAGTGGTTTATGAACAGGTTTCCTATGGATTGACCAAGTGGAAGGAGCTTTATCCATTGAACTCAAGGAGCTTTATCCATCGACCTTTTGGTTTTTGACCAAATCAAGGTTATTCGTAATTTTGGCCAAAAATTAATTTTCTAAACCCCAATTCTTTTTTTTATCTTATATTATTATTATTATACTATTATTATCATATTCTTATTATTATTATTATTATTATTATTATTATTATTATTATTATTATTATTATTTTACAAGTACTTCCTCTGGTCAAAGGAGAGCAGGTGTAAATCTTATCTCCCATTTGCTACTTCCTCTTGATAACCTTGGTAAAATTTCAATTTTCCCCTATTGACCATAAACCCTATTTTCTTAGGTAAACATAAAATTTTTAGGTTTTAATTTTTGGTTTAATTATATTTTAGGCTAACTATATTAATTAATTTTAGGTTTTTTATTTAACCTTGATTTAATTTTTAGGCTTATAATTAATTTAGAATTAGGTTTAGCCTTAACCCAATGACCATAAAAATATATGTTAGGTAGGTGTTGTCCATTAACCTCTGTCTAGGTTTTTACCCTTAGGTTTTTCAACCATTAGGTTTTTAACCCTGTAGGTTTATTTTGCCCATTAGATTTTTTACCCACTAGGTTTTCTCCCTCATTTGAATGTTATCAAATAGGGTTAGGGTTTCTCATTCGCGTTATTTTTAGGTTAATAATTATTTTTAGACTAATTAATTTAATTTTAGGTTTATTAATTTTTAACCTCGTTTTTATTTTTAGGTTACAATTTATTTAGCCTTAAACTAATTTTAGGTTAACCTTTAAGGTTTAGGTTTATCTTCTTCTTGTCTTCAAACCTTGAATTTCTTCGCGATTCTTCTTCTCATCTCATACTCCGTTGATGTCGCATGTGTTTAAATTTTTATTTAATTTCTTATTTAAAATTCTAGAAATTATGTATTGGTCGCAAAGGTTTTTTTTGTAATAGTTTAGGGTTTTTATTTTTCGCGCTCAATTCTTCATCTTTTATTGTAACTGCCCCAAAGTCTTGTAATAGCTTAGGTTTGTTTTTTGCATTTATTTTATGCCTTTTTCCCCCCCCCCTTTTTTTTGGTTTTGTAATTCCCCCTCCTCGAAGCCTTATTATAGCGAAGGGTTTATTTTTTGCCTTTTATTTCCTGCATTATATAACTGTTAGAAATTGAATAAGATTGTATGGCAAGATTAAAAATAACATAGAATAACCCTAATTTTTAGGATTTAAATAAATCAATCACTCTTGTTTCACACACTCACCTTTAGGGTAATTCCTCTTATGCTGCCTTCGAATAATAGTCAAGTCCCTCGGATGTAGGGATACCTTAGCTTGCTACCTACGAATAAAATCATCATAAAAAGATCATGTCCCTTCGATGTTGCCTATGATAAATGATCTTGATGATAGTCCCTTTCGATTGCAAAATATCCTTACTAGTTGCCTTTTAATGACTATTCTCATCAACTCATAGGAATTCCTACCCTCCTTATGGTATGTATAGTCCTATGACTACGCGATGACCCTCGATAACCCGATCACATCCAATGAAAGGACTACCTGCCTAACAATTGGTATGGATAGCCCCTTCAAAACGAAATACTTAAAGAACAAGAAAGACTAGCTTATGGTAGGTAGCTTTTACCTGCTTGCTCACCACAAAATTCAAAATTACTTTTCATACACCTCTTTACAAAACAATTTCCAAAAGGCTACACTTATTTACAAGTTAAAGTCCTTATTCAAAAACTTTTATAAACATACATTAAACTTCCTTTCAAACAATTCAAATCAAAGTGAGCTAAGCAATTAAGAGCCCATTGATAACCATGGATACAAATGGTGCTTACACCTTCCCTTTGTATAACTTACCCCCCGAACTCAAATCTTTCAAAAGGTCTTTCCTGTTCTTTTTGCCTTTCCGATTGGATAAAATAAAAGTCGGTGGCGACTCTTTCTATCCGCAACATTTAAAAAGGTCAGTTCTCCCACCGTATTACATTATTCCTTGTTGTTCTATGAATTTCGTTGCTTTTTCTTGCCGAGTTTTTTTGTTGCTCTTATTGCTTGTTGTGTCAGTCTCTGAATGAAATAATATGTGGTTATGTAGTAGTCTTGCTTCATATTAATGCTAGGTTAAGATATAATGATTTTTGGCTTGGAGAGGGGTAAGGATTGAGGTAGGTTTGGATCAGTGGAATGGAAATTTTGTTCCTAAGTGGTTAGGGAGAGTCATTTTGCTCCTAATTCTGTGGGAATTGTAGACAACGCGTCCTGCTCCCTCTTGCCATTTTTCCAATTTTTTGTCTTTTTCTGTTTTGGTGAACTTTGGTTGTTTTAATGGAATCAGTGGTGTTCCTTTGAATTGTGGGCTTGAATTTCTTGTTCTAGTTGCAATGTTTGTAGAAAGATAACTCTTGATCTCATTGTGCTCTGAATCACATGAATTGTTCAATTTCAACTCTTGTCATTTGCATATTTTCTTCACTTGACATTTGTGATGCTAATTCAATTTCCATTTCTCCTTTTCACGTGTTATGGTGATTGTTAGATGGATGGTGGAAACTTGAAGAAGAAGCAAAAACCGAGGTTGGAGAATTTGCAAAGATTGCCATGGAAAAGAAGACTTGAGATTCATGCCTTTTGTCATCCAAAAAAAACTTGTATGCATGTGAATTTGATTGAAACTTGGAGTTTATGGACAAACTTTTGTAAACCAAAATGTATCTCTCTTTGTAATTTGAACTTGTAATGGAAAAGAAATACTTTGTATCTTACCAAATTGAATTTTAACTTTGCTATTTGAAACTTTGAATGATAAATGAGGACTTTCATTATCATGCCATTCTTGCAAATCTTGAGAATTTGAATAATGAACTAAAACTTGGCCATCTGTTATGTCTTAAAATGTTTCCATTTAAACAAAACCTTTAACTTTCCATTTTATTCCATTTGCAAAAGTTTGAATTTTTAACTTGAAATCTTTCCTTAAATCATGTAACTTCACCATAAATAAGAACTTGAATGGAAAGAAAACCATATTCATCTAAATGAAAGCTTGAAAGAAAAACCATGCCTACTTGAATCTTTGATGAATGATGAAAACCTTGATGATGAAAACCCTAATCTCCAAAGAAACTTAGGCCTTAAGCCATTGATTTAATGATTCCACAAATGATATGCACGAAGTACCTTTGATTAGAAGGAAACTTGAACGTATTGATTAATAGAAAAATAGCACTTGGTCAACCAAAATTCAAGCCTCCATGGTTGACTTGGTTGACCAAAAGTCAAGAGAATGTGGACCACTTCTAAGCTCTTTCCATCACAATGTATAGTGAATTAATCTTGAGTGAAAACTAGATCAGAACCCAAAAATACCATGCCTCGTCTTCTCTTCCAAGCAAACTTCAAATGCACTAGGGTTTAGTTCATCCTTAAACACCAAAACCCTAATCTTGGGCATACAAGGAAAAAGACAACCAAACTCGATTGATCATCACAAGAAAAACCCTAATCTTGACTGAGTCACCAAAGAAATACATGCCATAAATCTTCTTTCTAAACAAATGATGAATGCTCCTCAAATCAAATACAAGTAGATGCTTCCACATACACCGTGTCACATCTTCAACTCTTGCTTAGCCAACCAAGATAAAGATTTGTAATACAAGCAGTCAAATGAACCATCTTCCATGATTAATTAGATACCTTGGTTAAAACAAAACCTCAACCACATGAAAACCCTAATCACTTGATACAAACAATCATGCCCATGCTTTGATCCTCACCTGAAATTTAACAAAGAAAACCCTTTTGGGCAAAGACATTAACAAAAAGTCACATGCAAATGAATGATTGGTAGAAAAGATGTTGATGAATGATAGATGGTATCTTAGAGGTAAAAATTAGGGCATGACAAAATACACTTTCAATCCTCTAACCCTCTTTTCAAAAATTGTCATTCTCATATTTGATTCCATTCTCACTCTCCTCTCATAAAATCACTTAAAAAAAACACTTCAAAGTACTACTACACTACCATTCATTTCTTTACACTACTTTGGTATGGTAGAAATATGTGTTTCTATCTCCATCCACATGTCATTTGGATTTGCCTCTTTGATACCACACTAGTTCCTCATAATATATAATTTTAGCTAGCTTTAGTTGGAACTCATTCTCAAGTTTCCTTAGCTCCACATGCTCCCTTCCTTCTCGAACAACTTTTTAACTTCCTCTAATTTTCCCATAAGATGTTGTTTTTCCTTCTGAATGCTTCTAACTGTATGCATATTCCAATTAGTTGCTTTAACTCAAACTTTTTCTAATCCGTGTCCAAACTACTACCTTCTTCCCAAGTCCCTATATTTTTTTTCCATAAGTGTCCCCTAGAACCCAAACACGTTCTAACTCCACGCTTCTTAATGATAGTTATCGTTACTCTTTCCATTTTCCATCCATAACAATTCCTCAAGCGAATGAATTTCCTTTAGAAAATTCGTATTAGTAAACCCCAATTGCTTTAACGCCTAGCTGATTTTTCATGGGTCAATTCTTGTTTTCATAACAATGACAATTTTTGGATTCCTTTCTTGAATATAAGTTTTACACACTTGAAGAAAAACTTTGTTTCCCGCTCCTCTGCAATTCCAAAACATTATCCTTATTTGTTCAACTTCCATAAAAACTATTGATTAATACTTGTAGCCCCATGCCATTGACTCGACGTTTCTTCAAACATGTATTTTACTTTTACATACTTATACCATTTATATATCTTTGCATATATAAGAATAAGAAATATACTTAATTTAAAACGATACGACATTTACAACAATACAAATTTGATTCATATGTGTCGATTCGCACCTATTCAAATATATCTTTTTTTTAATATTTTACAATAAAATCACAATTCTACGAAAAATAATACATCCAATTTAAAGCCCGAAAACTAAGACCTAACATTCCTTTAAAATTATATTATATACTATTGTATAAGATTACAAACACATTCTAAACAAAAAAAAAAAAGAAAAACTAATCTGTTCAAATTTTGTCAAGTTTATATATATATATATATATATATATATATATATATATATATATATATATATATATATATATATATATATATATATATATATATATATATATATATATATATATATATATATATATATATATATATATATATATATATATATATATATATATATATATATAGGAGGAATCAAATTACACCCGAAGAGTTACACCACGAGTTACACTCGTTCAATAACTACATCTCGAAATAGTATTTTTTAAATTCAACCGTTGGATTGAAACATAATATCATATAGATCATACCTATACAGTTTGAGTTTAATCTATAATGATTTACTATATCATCAAGATATCCAAAGATTAACGTCAAGATGAGCTTTCATATAACGTTAATTTTGATGTTATTCAATGACATAGTAAATCATTATAGATTAAGCTCAAACTTTATAGGAATGATCTGTATGATATTATGTTTCAATCCAACGGTTGAATTTAAAAAATATTATTTCGAGATGTAGTTATTGAACGAGTGTAACTCGTGGTGTAACTCTTCGGGTGTAATTTGATCCCTCCTCATATATATAAAAAAATTATGTTGCAAAGTTTATATTATTTTGTCAGTGCCATTTATTTTCAAATAATCTAACCAAAATTTCATCTAAAAGTCTAATGTCCTTCACACACTCATCAACCAAATTGATTGAACTGAACATTTGTTACAAGACAAAAAAAAATTTGTGCTCTAACTCAAGAGTTTGTGTCTTGTATGCTGTGCTATTATTACTTACTTCAACATGAACCAATTACCCTTACCTTAAACATCAGATAGAAATTCTATATAACTAACATCAAAACAACAACATAATTTGAACATGCATCCTACCCTATACCACACCACAGTTTCAAAAATCAGCTAGAAATAATCACAACTTCAGATTCTCTCCTGCCATGCTTCCAAACACACCCTAATACCCTATCTTAGATTCTCACATCATTAAAAAAATCCACTTTCAATCCTCCAACCCTCTTTTCAGAAACTGTCATTCTCATATTAGATTCTTCTGATAAAAATCACTTATAAAAAAAGCACTTCACAGTACTACTACACAGATTCCACGGCGGGAAAACGCAATTTATTTCATCAAATTCCAACAACAATAATAATAATTCATAATTCATTCCTAAAAAATTAACAAAAAGTAAAAAGAAAAAAACACTCACGAGTTTTCTTCTTCTTCTTCTCTCTCTCTGAAACAAACACAAAACCCTAACATTGCAAAATTCCCTTTCTTCTTCTTCTTCTTCTTCTTCAATGGCATTCCCTCCCGATGAACCCGTCGGAGGACTCGCCACCGAAGAAGACACCACCATTGACATCCACACCACCCACGGCGCCCCCATTCGCTACCTCCCTCTCGATCATCTCTACTCTTCCACATCCCCTTGCAGCGGCTCCTCCAACGTCATGTCCAAAAAAGTTAAAGCTCGTAAACTCACCCTAACCACAGCCACTACTCCCAACCACAGCGAAGACGATAACAATAATAACATCCACTTCAATGGTGAAATCGAAATCGATATTGATTATCCGATTGATGATGATAAGAAAACCACGTCTACATCTATGGTGGTTTACACTAAACCGCCTCTTCTGTATGTTTACTCTCGGAGAAGAAAGAGGAGTTCGATTCCGGTGTCGTTTCGCGATTCGTTGTTAAGGAGGCGGGAGGAGATGGATGCTGAGAGGACTGTGTTGAAGAGGAGGAGAATTGGGAATAATGAATTGGAGAGATTAGGGATTGATTGGAATGCGTTGGGGAAAATTGATGGACCGAGGTTGAGGGAATGTAGGAATCCAATTGGGAATTCTGGTGTTGATGGGAGGAATAATGATAATAACAAGTGTAGTTCTGCTGTTAAGGTTCCGAGGTTGGCGCCGGAGTCTTACTCGATGAAGCGATGGGTCGCGTAATTTCACTTTTGCTTTCTCTCTTGATTTTATTTATTGTTTATTGTTTTTGTTCTAGTGTGCAATGTAGTAAAAGTTTTGTTTGTTTGTAATTGTATTCTAGAAACTGAGTTTATGCGAAGTTCAGTTTTGCTCAGATGGTTAGTTAGCTCTATGAGTTGGTTTTTGGGTTTGTGTATTTATGTCTGGTTGGAAGGAGGGGGAATCTTATGTGAATGTTAAGTCTTGCATGTAGTTTCTAAAGAGGGATTGTTGTTTGTGATTTTTCGGAATGTATGTAGAGTTTGTTTAGACTGTAGGTGAACTTTGCTTGAATGTGTATGGAGTATATAGTTTTGTGTATAAGGCTGAGTGATGTTGTTTATGTGTCTCTATGGTTTCTGTGTGGTAGGGAGAAGCAAGTCTTACATTAATGTTCTCTTTCTCTGCACTTACTACAGGTTGAGTTTATGTGAATATGTTAAGTCTTGCATGTAGTTTCTGAAGAGGGATCGTTGTTTGTGATTTTTAGGAATGTAGTTTTTGTTTAGACTGTAGGTGAACTTTGCTTGAATTGAATGTCTAGGGAGTATTTAGTTTTGTGAATAAGGCTGAGTGATGCTGTTTGTGTCTCTATGGTTTGTGTGGTAGGGAGAAGAAAATTTTACATTAATGCTCTCTTCTCGGCACTTACTGCAGGTTGAGTTTTGATGGCGCCGATCCCAAGGCTTTTGTCGGATTGAAATGCAAGGTAATCTTTTGTAACCTTTGGGTTAGTAATTGTTAGGCGGAATATACAAAGGATCCATTTTTAAATTTCGCACAACATTAGATTGATATCAAATGATAAATATAGACTAATGTAATGGTTGTAATCTATAGTGCACATGCGCGACATTTAAAAATTGATGTAACTTAAATGCTTCCTTAACAATTGTATAATCATTCTGCTGCGTCTGTTTATACAGATACAGATCATCAATTTCGGCTTCGTTTTTTTTTTGCAGGTTTACTGGCCCATGGATTCAAAATCATACACTGGCCATGTCAAAAGTTATGACAGGGAAGCCAATATACATCATGTACGCCCTTGTATAAATTATTGCTCAAATGTTTTGAATAGCTTCAAACAAAATGTTATGTGCAATTACGACTATGTGTATTTGATGATGTTGCACATGTTATTTGGATTTCATCCTTTCATTAATAAATATTTGCAGATTGAGTATGATGATGGAGATGAGGAAAATTTAACTCTTTCAAATGAAAATGTAAAATACCATGTTTCTCGAAATGACATGGAACGCTTAAAATTGAGTTACGCCAAAGTTCGTGACAGTAATGTCTCTGATTATGATGTTGAAGAGATGCTCGCACTGGCTGCAAGCATGGATGATTGCCAAGACTTTGAGCCAGGGGATATCATATGGGCGAAGCTTACAGGTTTATGCTCAATCTTGTTCAGTTGTTCCATTTGTAGATTATTATATGTTGGAGTGGGATATCTTTTATTAAATTTAATTTTAAGAAGTATTTACATCTGGCTATAAGATTTTTTTTATAAATATTATTATTATTTTTTCCTGTGATTCCATATGTATACTTTTGCAATTTATATGGCATATTAGTAACTTATGTATGCTTCATACCAAAGGAGCTAGGTACACATTCTCTACTTTGGTAATAATCTTATTTGTTTATTACTTGCATTTTCAGTAACAATTAGACCTGTTAATTTTGTAACTGCTAAATGGATGTGCCTTTTTTATTTTTATGTTTATGTTTACTTTGCAGGTTATGCAATGTGGCCTGCTGTTGTCCTGGATGAATCACTTGCTAGCAGCTGTAAGGGTCTAAAAACATTCATAGGGGGGAGATCGGTTCCTGTCCAATTTTTTGGCACCCATGACTTTGCAAGGTTTGATATTCTGTTAAATCTAAGAAAATTTTAGCTTTCAATATTGAGTGAGAAACTGTCTCCTTACAAGAAAAACCATACTCTCCCTTCTTCCAGAGTTCGACTGCAACAGGTGAAATCATTTCTCAATGGACTTCTAACAGATCTACACTCAAAGTGCAAGAAACAGAGTTTCATCGATGGTTTAGAAGAGGCAAAAAGGTAATATTTATCACTCTTTTTCTTTTCTCTTTAATGGTTCTCACACTTATTAACTAGAATGTCAAAAGATGGAAACCTTAATATGCTGCCAATTGCAATTTTGCTTGTGCGGTTTCAGGTTCACGTTTATTAATATGTTAACAGTATTAGTCTTCATTCTCTGTAATCTAGCACTTTCAGATGGTTGCTCTAAATTTATTGGTTTTACAACTGATTTGCTTAATCAGGTATTTAAGTGCACAGAAGCTTCCTTTGGAGATGATAGAACTGCGGAAAAGATGTACAGCTGATAACCATAACAATATAAGGGGAGAGAATGGAGGATGTACAGATTCTGGTGAAGACTGTGTAAATGACAAAGGGACTTGGGCAGCACTTCGAAACATTGATACTTTTCCTTATGAAGTGGGAGACTTGCAAATTCTAAGCCTTGGTAAATTTTCAATACTACTAGTACTTCATGTTTTTAGTAATATCTTCGATTAACCTTCTTGCTTTCTGACAGGATCTCTTTATTTTTGGTTGATGCTTTGCTTCATATAGCTGCTTTCTGATTTTCCTTGGTGGTTCCAAGAGACCCATCAAAACATAACCTTTCAATATTTTTAGTTCACTTCAAATCTATCTATTCTTCCACTCGTAGGAAAAATTGAGTGTTTCGAAAAGGTTTCCGTTGAATAACTTGATTATCTTAGATGGTAGTAGCTAGAAAGACTGGTTAGTAGTCTCATCAATATGCTAAACAGTTTTCATTTATCAACCAGTCAAATAATGCCACATGTATAAAAACTGTTTCCTTCTATTGCTAGTTCAACATTTTAGCAATTCCATCAGGGTGGATTCTTGCTTCCTGAAAGTGCAGAGTTTTACCCTGACAATAGATAAAATCATAGTTTTTATTATTATATCCGAGATTGAACACACCCTACAATACAATATAGAGTATGCTCACTTTCAACAAAAATTGAGGGTGGGTTTTTAGGGTCACTATTAATTCTTGGTTATTGGCAATTTGGTGAAGCCAAATGAACTTCTAGCCCCAAGAATGCTAACTATTTTTTTTTTCTTTTTCAGGAAAAATAGTTGGAAATTCCACTGCTTTTAGGGATGGAAAATCCATCTGGCCTGAAGGGTACACAGCAGTGAGGAAATTCACTTCAGTTACTGGTGATGCTTTTTATATGTTTTTGATTTCGAATGTTTACATGTTATTCTTTTGTTTGATTTTTTAATTGTCCTAAAGAATATTAAACATGCCATTATCCTCATTTGATTATTTTTATTCCATTTATTCTGATTCTTTATTTCCCCCCTCCTTTTTTGTGATTTTTGGTTGTTTAGACCCTAAAGTATCCGTCCCTTATAAGATGGAGGTTCTGAGAGACCCAGAATCCAGAATCAGACCATTATTCAGAGTGACAGTTGATGGTGGTGAGCAGGTTGGTTTTTACTATGAGATATGACTTCGCACTTTTACACATGATTTCTCTGAAAAATTCTATATTGAATTATCTGATGCTCTTACTTTTGTATCTATTTTTTCGTATTATCCTTGAGGGTTATTTCTTTTACCTTCCCTGACACATGTAACATAAATAAAGCATAAACTTTAATGACCTTAGAGTCAATAATCTTCTCTGATAAAACAATTCTCAGCCATACACAAAAGAGAACAGAAATCACACCAGAAACTGTTGCAGCGGAGCATCCATATAATTAAAAAACCACAGTTGAATGTTTGCTACATAACGGTCCTACCGTTAAATTGTCCCGTTACTAATTCCACCCTGTGTATTTTCTTTTTTCCCCCCCTGAAAATAAACAAGCCACATTTTAGGTTTGCTTTCTGCATGATCCTGCACCTGGCCCACACTGTCAGCTTTTTTTCCGTCCTTTTTAAAATGTTCTTTATTTTGTTCAGGTTTCTGTTTCTAAAGAAAAAGGTTAATGCTTATGTACAATATGCTCGCTTTGATAGCTAGATTTCTGGGTTTGTTTATTAATTGTTAAATTGCTTAACTAACTAGACTTGGTTTTTCCCTTATCTTGCAAGGATAATAAAAAAGAATCTCTAATTTCCATGACTTGTATTAATCTTGTTGTAAATGTTTTGCTGCAGTTCAATGGTTATACGCCATCTACTTGCTGGAATCAAATATACGAAAGGATAAAGAAATTGGAAAAGGTTGTTTCTGAAAGTTCCGTTGCTGATGGTGACATAGAAAGTGTCTACGAATCCGGCTCTGATATGTTTGGTTTTTCCAATTCTAAAGTGGCTAAACTTATTAAGGTATGCTGTTTTTAGATTTGAATGTGAACATGAAGTCAATATATTGGAAATTAGCAAATTGCTCAGGAAATATCTTTACTTTATCCCATAGAAGACTTGGTGAAATAAAGATAGTTTGGGTTTTGATATGGCTCAATGGTGTCAACTGCCAATCAGTCCTTATACTTGATCTAACCCAATATCTTTTACTATAACACACATACTTTTTCAACCCGTGTACGTGATCCTTGATAATCACTGAAAGTAAGTATTATTTCCAGGGATTATCTAAGTCCAAAGTCTCTTTGAAGAAATCAACGTGCAAGTCAGGTTCCGGATTGCCTCTTGGTTATAGACAAGTTCATATTAATTGGTTTGATCTCGATAAGTGCAATGTGTGCCATATGGACGAGGTACTGAGCCCCCCTTTAATCCTTTAGAGTTCATGCTCTTTTTATTGAGTGTTTCTGATTTTCTCCTTATCCTGTTTTTCATGTTCGTTCAAGGAAAATAAAATACTATTTTTCTTGCTTGTTTGCTAATAATCTTATTCTATACCGTGCTTGCTAATTGTGAGTTATTTGTATTGTCAGGAGTATGAGACCAATCTGTTTCTGCAGTGTGACAAATGTAGAATGATGGTATGACCACCCCACCTCGGAAATCTTTATACCTCACTTCCCCCCCCCCCTTAATTGATTATATAACATAAAGGAAGGGGTTTAACTTTCATGTGTTCAATACTGCTTAATTAAATAATAAGTCTACTACTTAATCCATTTATTGAGATGGAGCTATAAATTGTAATGTTCACTCAGGTCCATGCTAGATGCTATGGAGAATTGGAACCTGTAAATGGAGTGCTATGGTTATGCAAATTATGTCGTTCGGGTGCTCCTCCCCCACCATGTTGCTTATGTCCACTCATAGGTATTCTTGAACTCACTAATATTCATATTGTATTCTAAGTTTTATGACATGCCACTGATTATTGTAACGGAATTTCTTCTAGGTGGTGCAATGAAGCCTACTACAGATGGCCGGTGGGCTCATTTGGCTTGTGCGATGTGGATACCTGGTTTGTTTGTCTGACTTTGTGTACTCTTTTAGACTCTAGTTTGCTCATGTTTGCTAAGGCTTATAATTTTTGCCAGAAACTTGCTTAGCTGATGTCAAGAGAATGGAGCCTATTGATGGTTTGAGTAGAATCAGTAAGGTAGGCCTTCATAACTAATTATGCCTTTAATACTACCTTTTTTTGTCTTTTAAAATTTTCATGCTGAAAACATTTTCATTATTTTTCCTTTTTAATTTTCGTCAAATTGCTTGTGCGTCACACTGATCATACCGAGTTCTACCATTTCATATTTAATCTGGTTCCTAATTGCTTCCTCTTTAATCATGTAAATTTTGTATCCGAACAGGACCGTTGGAAATTGTTATGCAGCATATGTGGTGTATCTTATGGTGCCTGCATCCAAGTAAGTTTTCAAGTGTTTAGATAAAGAATAGTTTAAGTATGTTTTTCCTTGGTTAATAGGCCAAATCAACCTGGAACACCGCACCTGAATGAACTGAACCACAACAAAATCACCTTTTGCAGGAAGAAATATTGAAAATACAGTCATTTTTTGAAAATGTTTAATTTATGTATGGGTGCATCAGACTATATTTAATCTTAACCATCCATCTATATTTGTATGGTCAATATTAGCTTAATTTGTCTCACTTGATACACCTTGTATGCAAAAACACACATACATTACACATTGCACGGAGCTTGGCCATTTTATTTCTTTACTAAGCAATTTCTTATAGTTTACTAAATTATGATGGTTTTTCTTCTTCAAAATGTCAATTCTTCATAGTGTTCAAACAATTCTTGTCGCGTAGCGTATCATCCACTCTGTGCACGTGCAGCTGGTCTTTGCGTTGAGGTATTTTCCCTTTTTTCTTTTTTCTATACATATTTTATAAATTATTTTGTTTTGATCTTAAGAGAGTGGTGTTGGCTTTGATACAATAGTTAGCTACTTAGCTTAAAACATTGATTTGATAGGCCATTTATTATTATTTTTAATTTATGATTTATAGCTTGAAAGCGAGGACAGGCTCCATCTACTATCCCTAGATGACGATGAGGATCAGTGCATTCGCTTACTTTCTTTTTGCAAGAGACATAGGCAGCCATCTCATGAAAATTCTGTAGCCGATGAACGTGTTCAGATTATTGGTCAATGTTCAGATTATAAACCACCACCCACTTCATCTGGTTGTGCCCGAAGTGGTATGCTATTTGAAACTTATTTTGCTTATACAATTTTCCAATTTTATATCTTTTTCTTGCTTAATCTCCAGTAACCAATGTAAAAATAAACAGATGCTGTGTGTGTTGACTCTTAGTTTTTTTTTGAAACAACCAATGTTAATATTTTTAGTAATAGTATCATGTTGGGAGTGGGGATTGAAGCCTCATCCTCCTTATCATTCCATTCTGCTCCTTAACTCTCCCATATTAGCCACCAAACCAACCTTATATCCCCTAACTCTTAGTTAGTTTTTTGTTATACAGTTATACCATCTGTCTGTGGCTTCACTTATACTTTACTATTTTATTGAACTTTTTGTTCATGTTCAATGTTTTGGAGTATTCTATCTCGACTAAGTTTTAGTTATTCTTTATTTAGGATCAACTGAATTGATTTTCAAATTAGATATACTGTGTTCTAATGACCTTGACATCAAACTAATGACGTCGACCCTCCCATCAAATTGCTTGCAATTTGTGTTTTTTTACTTTAATAATTAATTGGGTCGACAATCAGTTATGTATCGAAGAAAGCTTTTAATGTGCACATTTGGAAAGGGGAATAGTTGTGTGCTAAGAGCAGGGTGTTTGTAATAGGCCTCCTATCACTAGGACTTAAGTTGGATAGAAGCATAGAAATCAAATTAGTGTTGGGGCTGAAGTCATGTAATTTTAGTAGCAGTTTATGTTACTATTATTAAATGTTGTGTGTACAGTAACTTCCATAGGAAGTCAAAAACTGCTTTAGGAAATTAAATTAATAAATATAGGCTGAAAGACAAAAGAGAGGGCATTCAGTTGTATTACTATTATGTTTTGGTTGGTTGGGAGAGACTAGGCTCTCTATCTCCTAGAGGTTGGGTTGCTGTATTTCTTCTTATAACCAACTCTGTAGGATGTTATTCTCAGAGGGTTGTTGATTATAATATAAGTTATTCAGTATGTACTGTTCTTCACTTGCCCGTAAATCCTAGATCTATCACAGGGTTGCAGAGTATCCAAGCTGATGAGCAAAAATGTTGCCACATTTTTTGAGATTAGTTAACATAGTTTGTGTCGGGCTACATCTTTGATAGATTTCCACACGTATTCATGGCTTATTAATGCTGAAAAATGTTTTTTAAAGGCTAATTCTGTTTATCAAGACCGTCTCTGGTTGTATCTTCCTAATGAATGCATGAAACCTCTAAACCAGTCGTAGTTCTCAGTGCACAGGTGTCATTTTGCACCGGTTTTACCAAATGCAGGAATATGACATGTATATAAAAATTATAGGACAGAACTATAGTATAGTGCATTAAATTAGTATAAAAAAATTAATAAAAAAGAATAAATCTCAATTTATAAGTGAGAATTGACATGTACTCCCTCCGTTCTTTTTTAAGTGTCATTTTAGCACAAAGCTCTTCAACCAAGACAGCGGATTGTTAAGAGTTATTTTTCCTATTATATCCTCATTTATTTTCTCTTTCCAAATATATTCACATTTATTTTCTCTTTCCAAATAAATTTAATCATACATACTCTCTCTCTTTTTCCAATAACTAAATGAGAAATTAATTAAATTTATGGAAAATGTGAAGTGAAGTTATTGAGAAAGTAAGGGTATAATTGACAAACTATAACATTAAATTATAAAAATGACACTTAAATGGAAAAAAAAATTCTTCTAAAATGACACTTAAAAAAAAAGGAGGGAGTATTATTTTAGACAAAATGAGATATCATACTTAATCTAATTATTGGAATATTCTCATCTCTATTGGTATTAAAGTTTTAAAAATTGAAGAAAATCGTAAAATACAACTATAAGTGTATGGTATAAATGTGTGCGGCATGATGGATACCACACAACACGGCTTTTGAAGTTTTACTTGCTTCCTTGCTGGTTTGAAAGATGCTCATTCTATTTCTTGCTCAAAATATCAGTTAGCCAACTTGTTGTAGTACTGTGTTTTGAGTTGATTGATGTGTGCATTAATACTTCTTAGATTCAATCTGAGTCAACCTGGTTAAGGATGTGTCCCTGTTTGTGCATTGAAAAGTCAAATCTCAGGGAAAGGTTGTAGACTCCCTATTGTATATTGCTTGGGGGATTGAAGATTAATTGGAAAATACTGGGTGACTGGTAAATAAGAACAGTCACCTTTTCTTTTGGAGATTTTTTGCTTTTTAGGATGCATCTTTTGTGCCAAATATGTGCTGGATGTTTTTTATTTTTTGTATTTTACCTCTCATATTGGCTAAAAGAGATTGATTTTGTTCTATTTGTTTTGGTCTTTCTTCCTCCTTTCTAATAAATTGTTCAATTGAAATAGTTAAAAATGCATTTGTTTAACGAAGCTTGCCTTTATTCTTTTTGGGCAGAGCCATATGATTACTCTGGTCGGAGAGGCAGAAAAGAACCTGAAGTACTTGCAGCTTCTTCGCTGAAACGTTTGTTTGTGGAGAATCAACCATATTTAGTTGGTGGATACTGCCAACATGGATTGTTGAACGCCCTAGAGCCTTCTGGCAGAGGAGTTTGCTCTAAATTCTTTTGTAGCGAGCAAAGGCTAAGAACGTCGATGAGTGATTCTGCAGACAACATACTTAGTGTTCCTGAGAAATATAAGTACATGAAGGAAACCTTCCGGAAGCAGTTGGCATTTGGTAAGAAAAATTGTCTTTAATACTTTTGAAAGTGGTGGGGAAAGGGAATTTGTTTTCAGTGGAATGTTGGCTTTTACTGGCATGGAGGGTCATAATTTCTGATTTAGCTATGGTGTGAACTCCTAAAACAAATGTTTTTATTTTTTAAATTTAAGGGAAATCAAGAATTCATGGATTTGGCATCTTCGCAAAGCATCCATATAAAGGTGGAGACATGGTAAAGACAAATATATTTCATTTGAATGGTCCTCTTTTATTATAGTATTTCACTTTTAAAGGATGGACTCCTTGATTTTGTTTATTTAGGTGATTGAATATACCGGTGAACTTGTTAGACCTTCTATTGCTGATCGAAGAGAGCATTTTATATACAATTCTTTGGTGGTAAGTGTTTTTGAATTATCAAATGTTAGGAACTTAAGAAAATAGTTTGAAAATTGATGAAAAGAAAGAAGACATTTTATTTTAAGAGTGAGAATAAGAGAGGGGTCTCTCTCAGTGTTATCAAAGATCCGCAATTGCGGCGCTATGACGGATATGCATGGGGGTTTTCGGACTCGCCACAATGGTAAATATCAGCCGATATTGCGCATTTGTCCGCCATAATCCACTATAACGGCGCCACAAAGTGTCTAGTATGGCGGGATTTTGGCTCTCCGCCATGGACAACACTGCTCTCTCTCTCTCTCTCTCTCTCTCTCTCTCTCTCTCTCTCTCTCTCTCTCTCTCTCTCTCTCTCTCTCATTCTCTCATCTCATCTCTATTATCTCTCTCTTTCTGTGTGCAGGATTTAGTGACCTGTGTCCTTTTCCCTTATGCAGGGTGCTGGAACATATTTGTTTCGGGTTGATGATGGAAGAGTCATTGATGCCACCAGAGCAGGAAGCATCGCTCATTTAATTAATCATTCCTGTGCAGTGCGTCCTTTCCTCCTTTTTTTAATCAGTTTCGTATTAATCCATTTATTACTTGTTAAACATTGCCATTTCAATCTGCTTGCTTCATTTGATGTATGTGATTCACTTGATTTTTGCTTTTAGAGTTGTGATTTCTAACTAACTAATTTTGGGGATATGCATTCTTGAGAAAACTTAAGCCTTGTCATGGCATATTATCATATTTCTATCTTTTAGACATGGTTAAATGACATTTGATGTATTGTGTTTTGTGTGAAACAATTTGATTAGCTCCCACAAAGCTGTGACCATACATAGGTGGCCCATTAAATGAAAGTATATTCAATCTGATCCTTTTGTTGAACCTATGTTCTACATTTTCTTCTGTTTGGAAATACTGCAATTCGACATATTTATTTGTGGAAGAAGCTATACTGCCTTTTATTCATTGCTGAAGAAAATAATTAATTGCTTATCTAATATCTATATCACTTTTGTTCTTATGCAGCCAAATTGCTATTCAAGAGTCATTAGTGTTAACGGGGACGAGCATATTATAATATTTGCAAAGAGGGACATTAACCAATGGGAAGAGCTTACATATGATTATAGGTTTTTTTCTTCTTCGAACGAGTAAAGATATATTCACAAAAAGAACCATACAAACTTGGCTTTGTGTTGGTTTAATTGTGTGTATAGCCTTAATATTTCCAAGTATATTATAATTCTTCATAATTTAATAATCCACTGACTTTCTTCGATTCTTGTAATAGATTTTTCTCAATAGACGAGCGGCTTGCTTGTTACTGTGGCTTCCCAAAATGTCGAGGTGTAGTAAATGATACTGAGGCAGAAGAGCGAGCTGCTACCATATATGTACCGCGAAGTGAATTAGTAGATTGGAAAGGAGAATGAGGTAAGCAGCATTTATCTTGCTGTCTGACATCTTTGGTGAATATTGCAAAGCATCACTTTAACTGTCATGGATTTTTAAGGTGGGATTTGGCATTTTACAATCTAAGCAATGACACAAAGGGACCACTTTTTACTATTATAAATTTGCAGACGACCTCCTTTTGGGGTCTTCTGGGAGGAATTTCTGTAGGCTTTGTAGTTCACTTTTTGTGCCTGGTCAAACTTTAGGGAAGCTTGCAGATTATTGTTATTTTGGGTGCTGGACGGGGGGTGGTTGAGTTTTTAGGGTTATTTGTTTTTGTACCTTTAATCTGTACAAAACCTTGTGTTTTTTTCCTCTGTTGTTTGGTATCAATTCCTTGGTTATGATTTCTTATGAGGTTTTTTGTTTTGGCTCTGGAGATTCTCTTGGTTAAATCTTTTTTATTCTTTCTGTTTTGAGGATATGCCCTCTCCCCTAAATTCTTATGCTTTTCCTTCAATACCATCATTATTAAAAAACACTAACTCCCAAAAATCTAGGACTTGATTGTTTGCTGGCAATGCTAGCATAGACAAATTTGACTTTGATTCTAAACTGGTTGTATTAAGATTCTTATCGGTCATCGATATGATCAAAATAATTTTTATAAGGCTTCAACAGTCCTCACTTCTTTAGTTAGCTTTTGGGGTTGATTTAGGTTTATTTTTTAGTAAATGGTTTAGTCCACTTTCTAAGATAGTATTGGAGCCTATTGTAGATTTTTTATTGCGCCACTTCTATTTTTGATGCTCCAGATGTCCAGCCCTAGACATGAGGGGGCATTGTTATTGGGTGACCCATATTGGTCCATGCTCTAGATGTGAAGGGGTTGGTTGTGATCCTTAATTGACTAGCAACACATTAACATGAACAGAGTAGTCCTTATATTGCTTGGAGAGTCCTCACCTCTTGTGCTAGTATTGAGGTTGAGTTAGACATAAAACCCAAATTCTAAGAGGTTGCCAGACACAGTTGGTCTTTATGCAAACTTGCTGAACCATATTAGCTCTTATTTTGAGTGGCTTGCACATACTTGTGCATGTTTAATTGAATTTCATTTGGGCTTTAATGGGAGCTCTCTTGAGTGATTATATATTTATTTTGTTTCATATTTTTGTCCTTATTTTATGTGTACTTCGGTTCTGTCCTTTCTTGAAAATTTATTCATTCAGTAAAAAATGAATGCTAGATTCTTGGCGATAAATTTGGTCACTTGCCGAAGGATATTTGTAAGAAGCAATTAATAAGAAAGATTACCTTGCAATCTACTATGCCAATGGAACCCTTGGAACCTTAAGTTGTCTTGTCTCTTACATCCTGACTCTAGATGTAGCAGGTCATGTCTTTTTCTTGAGGCTTGTATATTTCTCCAAACCTCTTTTCTTTTTTCTGCGAATATGGTGATTAAATTGGTTCTGCAGCACACATGTCTTTCTTTTGCTGTCATTTGTTGTCTGATTCAAAACCCATCACTTTGATTTCAAATTCAGCAGTTATCTACTTTTGCTAGTCGTTGTTCTGTCATACCTCCCGTTTTTCATTGTTTCTATTTTGTCTTGCAGATTTTTGATCCTAATATTATGCCATGGATTCTTGAAGATGGACCTTTGTCCAACAACTTCTGTCATGGGCTCAGCCATTTTTCCAAAATCCGGCGTTGTCAATAAGTAGTCTGAGTCTCTCCATTAATTCGTAACCCCAACTGAGCCGGTTACGCTGGCTCAAGGGTGGTTCCTCGGTATTCTGGTTATGGTAATCAGAAAGAAAGCATTTTTTTTAAAGTGGCTTCATTTCAAATTCATTTCCTCATTTAAGGATTCTGTTTAAGGTCAACCAACTTGCTGGTATGTTGTAACTTGCCATTGAATAGGTACAGTTGAAATTATATACAAAATTTATGCGAAGAAATTGAGAATGTGAATGTATGTAATGTAATCGCAGATTGTGTGCCTCTGGAATTTTGAAACGATAAATGTATGTACATATATACAACTAACAAGCATGGATAGTCATTATTGAAGCCAATACTATGTCTCCATTAAAGGTCAATATATCTTAGGTTTTGAGCTTGTAAGTTGAGAATTTCCTTTAACTTTAGAAACTCTGGTCAATATGATATTTGGGTTTTTCCTATACACCTCTCGAGCCAAAAGTCTATTAGGCTTGACACGTGGATAATATGGGTGATCCAGGACAGACTCGGATAATGAGTGATCCAATAACGAATCTAGGATAGACTCGAATAATATGGGTGATCCAATAACTGATCTAGGTCAGGCTCTCACACTCGCTTAGGTTGTAAGTTTAACTCAACTCTATAAAGTGACATTGTTAGTCTATTTAAAGGTCTCTTATGAGTGAAAATATTTTAGTTTTATAAAATTTTATAATGTAAATATCTTTTTAAAGGTGAACCTAACCTTTTAAAGAGTCTGGCGGACAATATAGTTTATTTTGAAATAGAGCCTTAAAATGAATTTAAAATCTAATCCTAAATAAGCACATGGGTTTAAGTCTTAATATAATAAGTTTAAATTATTGAAAATGTAAAAAAGCAAATGATTTATCTAAAGATACAAAACTAATATAATTATAGTAAAATATCTATATTCACTAGAATAAGGCATTAGCCATTTCGTTTGCATTCAAGACTTTTCTGATAAGCACGTAGTATCATATATTTCTTTAAAATAAGCTTTGGTCTGATTTATTTTATCAATAAATTTGATGTAGACTATGTCATATGTCCTTAATAGTGGTTGTCGATTCGGACAAATGTTTGCTATCTTTGAACTTCGTTACCTTGGTGACTTTCTCACTATCTCTTTCTAACCATTCATTCTCATTCATAAAATAAGCTTTGATCTGATTTTTGTATCAATAATTTGATGTAGAATATGTCACATGTCCTTAATAGTGGTGGTTTATTCGGACACGGATTTGTTTTCTTGGAACTTTGCTACCTTTGGCAACTTTCTCTCTATCTCTCTAACCATTCCTTCTCACTCATAGCAAAGGTACCCAAGACACCAAATATTATAAAGTTAGCTAATCCTCTCGCTTGTCTATTTCTACCCATAATATAAAGTTAGCTAATTCATTTTGGCTTAAAAAAATAAATTACATAAATAATTAGATATAACAACAATCAAATCTTATCGTATTAAGTGAAATCTATTACCTGAATCAACTTTCGTCAAAATATTTTATTAAAAATTATATTTATATTTAAATTGTTAGTTTTGAGATGTCTTTCTCTACCTCTAGCTGCTTATTTCCTATTCATCTGATCTACTTTCATTACTATAAAACTTACATGTCTTTTATATATATGCCAACATCTTTTTTATCATAGGGATCCCAACATTCTTTCTAATATTGCAATTTATAATCTTATCATACGTAGTCTTATCACACACCCAATACAACATCTTCATCTTTACTACCCTTATTTCTTGTTAATTCTTAACTATCCAACATTGTGTCTCATACAACATCGTAGGACCTCGTGTCATATAAAATCTCGAAAGCTTGAACGGTACATTTGTGTCATATAAAATCTTTTTAGATATGCTTAGTAGTTTTTGCATTTTCCTTATGAATGAAATTAAATAGGAAGAAATGAAATAGTTATGAATGAAATAAAATAGGAAGAAATGAAATAGTATAAACTTATGTTTCATTGTTTGAATTGATTTAAAAGGAAGAAATGGAGCGAGAATCTAATAGAATGCATTCTATCCCATTCTATCACTTTTTAGCATTTTTTGTATCTCTGATTTGGACGGAATGACAAAATTGATCTATTCTATCTTAAAATATTCAAACAAAAAATGACATCTTTATTTCATTCTACTCTAATTTGCTCCATTCCCTTTATTCCGGTCCTTATGTTTTACAATATCCAAACATAACTTAAAAAAATTCTCTTTGTATGTAAATATATGTATGTAAGTTGAGTTCTTAGCTGTTCATACGACACAAACTTACTCGGCTGACCCCATGCAAATGTAAAAAGTGCTACAACACTGACTCCAAATTTTAGGAGGTCCCTCCAAATTTTAGGAGGTCCTAAAATTTGAAAGGTCTAATTTTTTTAATAAATATTAATCGAAATAAATAAAATTTTATAATAAAAATTGCTCTATGATAAAAACTCAATACATATAAAAATTGAGATAGATCAAAAATCAAACTAATTATACTTAAATATATGACTGATTAATACATAATTGTATTTTTTAAAATTATAATTGTATTTATTTTTTAAATTTGGATCTATTTTTTAAATTAGAACGGACCTCTATATTGATTGGACCGACCCCGACTCTTCTTATACATATTGTTTTCCTATATTACCCTACATATGCGAGATATTGGATTGGATTGGATTTAAGACTACAGGACTACAATGCTAGCTTTTGTAATCCCTCTCATCTCTAAATATGATGCTTCCCAAAACACCTCACCATATTGATTTTTTTTGGTATTGATCAAGCTTCAGCCTTCCATCATCCTATTTCAATTTTGTCTTATTTGTACTTGACTACCCCTTCAACTTATATGTTATCTCAATTGTGTCATAACTTTTAATTTTGATTTTCTTTATACAAGACCTGAGTTCTTATGGCAGGTTACATAAGTCTAGTTATCCCCAGAGAACACAATGTTTCTAACTAAATATGGTAATCAACTTAGGCTTTATTGATCAATGCTTACACACCTTTAAAATTTAAGGTTGATGCCATTTTTAGATATTGATGTTATGGGGTTTTATTTTAGATATAAGTAGAGAAATAATAACTTGATACAAGCTCAATGAAGGATAATAATCCCTATTTATCGAGATGCACAACTCTTAATCATAAATAAATACTAGGAAACTTAGGAAACAAATCATGATTTTAAAATACTATCAGAAACTTGTCCTAGAATTTTTGTAAAACTTAATATCAAAGATATTCTAAGATATTTCATATTCTAATATTTCTCACAGCAGCAATGGTTAAATGGTTGCTGAGGTGAAGGTGGCTATGGAGCCTAAAGAGAGCCTAAAGAGCTGAAAACATGTTGAGGGAAAAGGATGAGCCTATTATAGAAGGCTGTAACCCATGGACATAGAAGGAAGGAAAAAAAATAATGTTGAAGAGTCTCACAATTCAATGATATGGTCTCAATATATGTTTATAGGTGGAACAATCTTCACCTTACAAATCGGTTTTATAAGGATGAGTTAGATCCGATCCACACACTCTAAAATGGTACCAGAGTCTATCTTAAGATCCGTTGGATCGCTTGCCATCTGTTTTTCGCTATTGAACCACCTCTTATTTATATCCACGTTCTAAATATCCAGTCCTGAGTAATGGTGACAAAACAAGCATGGTCTGCCAGACATATTTATTTTGTTCCATTTTTTCGCCGGGTGGAGGAAGGTTTTAGGCTCGTACCCTCTAATGTGTCTGTCCCGTTATGTTTTTTTTACGGCCTTTTACTGGCGTGGATATTAACATACTTTTTTAAAAAACATTTTTTAGGTTTTAGAAGGACAGTGTCCGCGGGGCCGTTCCACTCTTTTTTTTTTTTTTGGTGCGGGTCAAAGTTTTAGGTCTGCAGTCTTAATTATGTCTGCTCTGTTCTGTCTTATTTTTTGCGGATTTTTTCAGAACAGAAAATGTCTGTTTGTCACCCCTAATCCTTAGCGTGAATAGGGTGTGTTGAAATGAATTAAATTAAATCCACACATTTTAAGATAGAGTCAAAATAATTTAGGATGCAATTTATTACCTAATTTTTGAGAACTTGACAGTGACGACACATGCCCACAAATAATATTTACTTCGATACTGTAAAAGATGAATAATATATTTCAATTATGAATAACATTAAGACACTAATGTGTTTATATAAACTATTCTTATTTAATAGGTTTGATTAATGGACTAAAGATCCGAAATGCAAATTAATACTAACAATAATACAAATAATTACAATTAAAATAAATTATTTATAACATTCTTCCTTAAGTTAGTGAATGAATATCTATAATGTTTAGGAGGGATGTCAATTTGTATTTGTTAATGGAGATTTTTGTGGACATTATCTGTATGGAGCACCAAAGTTGGAGATTTTTTCTCCGCGGGGACGGGGATGAAGGGAAAAGTTTCTCCAATGATACTTTAGGGCGGGGATCGGGAAAGTACCTTCCGCCCTGTGGATTCCCCGACTCCGACAATATTATTTAACTTTTATATCATATAGGACAATGCTATCCAGTGCCCTAGGGGCACTCTTTAAAAGCTTAAAAAAGTAAGTTTTTCTTGGAAATATACCTAATTAATGCATCGAAAATTGAAATAGTGGATTTTTAAAGAATATTTTCTTTAAATAGAATGTTTAGAGAGTGCCCCTAGGGCACTCGTTAGCATGACCCTATCATATATTATATAATATATAATTATATAATTTTACATAAAAAATATTGATGTATTAGAAAATGAAGAGTCATTAGTGAATCATTTTATTTTAATGTTTATTGTATATTGTATTGTTTACACTACCCAATTTTAGAAAATGGCACCCAATACATAGAATGTATACACTGTCTCCTTCTTTTCTTTTCCCGATTATCTTTGTCTCCACCATTCATCGTCTCCTCTTTTCTCATCATCATTAGAATAACCACTCTCTTTTGTTCATTGTGCTTATTGTAATTACTCTTCAAATTCACTTTACTTTCCATTTATAACATGTTTTTCATTCAATTAATAAATTAGTAGTTATGAATTTGTCACATTTACACATAATGAACCACTTGCGCTAGACGATAAATGTATTGCGGTAGTAAATTAGCAAAAGCATGGTAGCAACAAGTTTTGTTAATATTTTTTTTTTACAGAAAAAAAATTAGCAACAACAAGTATTTTTTTTTATTTACAAAAAAAAAAAGAAAAAAAACAACGAAATACTAGTGTCATAGATAAATTATTTCTTAAGATTTGAAATCCGTGGATTTCTGTAGAGATCTGTGGAAATGGGGATGAGGGAAAATATTTTCCCGTAGTAGAGATTGGGGAATAAATTTGGGGGTGGAACGGAGAGCGGAGAAACATCCTCAGAACACTCCCTATCCTGCTGACATCCCTAGTTTATAGTATGAAGATAATCTTTTAAAAGTTTTTGCTACCAACCCCTTAGTTAGAAGATCTATCAAGTTGCCTTGAAAAAAATATATGGAGTGGAGATAAGACTATTTTCCAATTTTTTTAATATGTGTTTGTTTTGTTCTATCAGGTTGCATTAGAATATAGTCTATACTAATGGCAGGTTTATTATCACAATAAAGTCTCTTTGATTCATCACTCTTCATCTTCAAATCTTTTACGATCATTTCAAATCTTAGTAGTTAGCATTATCTCTCTTACCATTGGTCTGAACTCTACTCCCGCACTAGGTCTCAATACCACACTTTATATTTTTACTCTTCCTAGTCACAACAGAAAAAGGCAATATCATGTAGTTGATCTCCTATTCACAAGTGACCTTGCATAGTTGACAACATTGTTTGCTTTAAGACTCACACTTCCATTTCTATTTGGAGTTCTTTTCAAATGTTGCACAATTTGCAAATGAATCTCCTTTGTTTGGTGCATGATTTGACTAAGCTTACAACAAAAGCAACATTCGTCTAGTATGTGATAGGTATATTAGTTTTCCAACTAACCTTTGATACATTTTTTATCAACCACAAAATTTCTTGTGTTCTTCAACTTTACACTTTAGATCAATTGATGAATTTGTAGGCTTACGTGCTGTCTTGTCAGTTTCTTGCAGAAGATCAATAATGTATTTCTCCTGAGGTATGAAGATTCATTTCTTAGATGACCAACTTCAATTCTCAAAAAGTACTTCAACTCTTCCAAGGTTTTAATCTCAAACTTTTTGACTAAGAGTCTATTTGGTAAGACAAATTTTTGAGCTTATAGCTTATAAGCTCAAATGATAATTTATACCCGTTTGATAACGTTTTTTCATCACGAGCTTATCGTTTATTTTGCTTGCTTATAACTAATTTTTTAGACGCTATTTTAAATAGTGTTTTAGCTTATAGTTTAGTATTTTTTTTTCTTTTTTTTATCATTATTATTTTAACAAAAACCTACTTTTATCCTTTATAATTTATTTTAATTAAAAATAAAATTACTATGTATTAAATATCTTTTGTGTTATTTTATATTTATAAGTTAGTTAACCGCTAATTTTATCAAATACTTCAATTAACTTATCAACTATCAGTCTCAACCATCAACTATAAGCTATAAACTTTCAGTCATCAACTATCAGTCATAAACTATCAACTAATTTATTAGTCAACAACTATTTTTATCGAACAAACTCTAAGTGTTTGTCTAAAAGTTGTTGCTCCACTTCATCATCACCGACCACTAGATCTTGAATTGTCAAGGGAGGTTACCTAATGTAATGTCTGATTGGACTCTTGGATGAGTAGATTTAAGAATGAACTTCTTTCTTGTATATACTAATTTTTTTTTCATATATAAAAAAATTTAATTTCAATTTTCAATTTCAGCTACTATTAAAAGAAAAGGCTAAATTACCTCTAGTTATTTAATTATAATAAATCAGTCTTTTATGTTTTTTTCGTTACATGTGACTCCTTTATGTTAACTAACGGCATCATTATCTTTTTTCTATTTTATTTTGTTCTATTTATTTTATTTTAACTTTTAAAATTTATATCAAATCCGTTTTTTGTCCAAAAATTATAAAAACATTTCTAAAAATATTTCTTCTCATTTTACACCATGTAATTTTATGAGAATATTTTAATTTCTATTTTACAATTTTTTTTAATTTCTTCTTTTGCGTGCATTTTAACTAGTTTAAAAATACTTTTATGCACTAAAAAATTCTAAAATTTTTATTATATGATCCAAAGATGATCTCTGACTTATGTTAAATGACGTATCAGTATCACTAGTGTCACTTCAGCATTTTAGAAAGAAGTTTAGGAAAAAGGTCAACGGTGCAGGCGTTAGTTAACAAAAGGACCCACATGTAGCGAAAAAAACTAGCTTGTTACAATTAAATAACTTATAGGACTTTGGAGGTAATTTAGCAAAAAAAAAAATTTAATAAAAAAACTGCAACAAAGATAGGATGTTGTAGAAATATGTGACACATGAAGTTGTAATTGAGCTTTGTAATTTTAGACATTAATTTTGATTCAATTGCTACCTGAATTTTGAACCATGAAAGTGCTAACAAATATGTTCAGATGGATAGTAGCATGTAGTAGTTTTGGAAATATAATGTGTTCAACACTCATGAGAGATGTGATGATAAAGAAAGGTGTGATACTGCAAGCTTACTGTCAAGTTGTAGGAGAAAATATTTTGAAATGCCTACAATTTTGAAATTAGTGTAACAAATGTTCTCTAGCATTATCACTATGCAAAGATTGAATATACACCAAATCGAGTTTTCATTTCACAGTAAAATTGCTTACAAATAGAGAATAATTCAGATTACTTTTCATTAAAAATAACCGCATGCAGCAGAAGAAAAACATCAATAAAAATAAATATTTAGTCTCAAAAGTGGAGATAATATGAGAATGTTTCCAAACATCTAAACTAAAACAAAAGGGAACAAAGCTCGTTTAGTAACTTAATTGAAAAAATAATTACACATGTGTTTTTCTGATTGATAGGACTCAAAGTGTAAATATGATAATTTAGAAACAATAGGAACAAACATTTGAAGTTTGAAAAACTTGAGTTATCTAATTAAGCATACATAGTGAGAGGGGAGTATATGACACGAGTGACAAAATAGGTTCGATTCGTCGGGTATGTCAATTTTACCTGCACTTTTTTCTTTGCAGGATGTGACAAGTTTTAGGTCCCCACCTTTTAATGTGGCTGCTCCGCCATGTTTTTTTTGCACGCTTTCGCGAGTGTGGACATTAACATAATTTTTTGCACTTTTAACTTGGCGCGGTGCTTGCGGGTCCGCCCCGCCCTACCCTCATTTTTTTGCGAGTTAGATTTAAGTTTTAAGCCCGCGCCCTCAACTATGCACTACCCTGTTTTTTTATAGATTTTTGTTGGACAGACTTAAATAGAGTGGACATGCCCGTTTGACAACTTTAAGCAAGACACACTGTTGATGGGTTTGAAAGATAATAAAAGCAATTAGGCTCACATCTGACTATAGTAAATGATCATTTAAAATTGGTTTGTTTATACATATTGTTATGTGATGATCATTTAAAATTGGTTTGTTTATACATATTGTTATGTGTTGGAACGAGAAATGTGTATCATTCAATGCCTTCATGTGATGGAGTAAATTTCTCTTGCAACGGAGAGGGAGGTGGACCTACAAAATTAACACTCTAATATCCAAGTCTATTGATGAGTAAAAAGTATTGTGAGAATAAGTTAGAACATACTCTCGAGACTTTGGGTGAGATCACTTATATATGAAGGGTAGTTAGAGATCTCCTTATTGTTCAGAGTGGTATGTGGAGAACTGTTAGATGACATCCAACGACGAAAGATGAATCGTGGTGTAGATCGAATACGGGTTTGGAAGTTGCAGGTGCACTGTACCTCAACATCTTATAACTTTGGACTGATGATTGAGTCTCTAGCCGACACCCGAAACAGGTATAAAGGGCATATGCCAAAATAACATATGCAGTTAGAGATCAAGTATAGTAGTAGTAGCTGTAATAACCATTGTTGTGTATTGATGTGTGTTGATTATAATTTATTGATAGTTTCCTCCGACAGTTTAGCCATTTATGCATCTGTTTTTTGAGATATTGTCTCTTGTATATTATTAGCATGTATAGTTGCATTCTATATATTCAGTATTTCTTTTATTCTATTTTACTTGTCATTTTAGTAAAAAAAATCTATTCTTATTTATACCAATAGCAACGATTTTACCAACAAATGCTAAATGATTATGAATCACTATTTCAATAACAATAATTCACAAGATAAGGAAATGTGGACTTTGCAACATTGTATTACAAATTTACAACACAATTTTCTCGCAGAATATAATTTTAAAGGATTGACAAATTTTAAGCAAACACAAACCAAACATCAAATACAAAAGCCGAATCACAGGTAATAATCACTACTCAGTGAGATAGATATTGAAATGCAGAATGGTGTCAGCTCCATCTGTAGTATGTTGATCCTCCTTCAGAAGTGTCTCAACTGCCGCATATCCTTTAGCATTCTCAAACTTCCCTGTCCCACCAATCACCGCGACCTCAGATTCCAACGACGCCGTCCTATGAATGCCAAACAGGCTTATAGTGTCATCAACTCCATCATGATGCTCCTCACCATGCACCAAAATAGTTAGCACAATTGTCTTACTAGTACCGTCCAACGAGCTCGCTAAGTAAAACCCTTGTGCTCTTCCAATCACAGAAGAATCAAGCTCATGCTCTTCTGTTAACTGGTCATCAATCACTGTCGCGGAACCGAACATGAGCTTCTGAATTGTGAACCCGCCAGGTAGGTTCCCTGCCGAAACAAACGGCTGGTTGTTTCCGCCGGAGACAGTGTTGCTGGTGCCACTGTTTTTGAATACGGTTGAAGATTGTGCGGCGTTGAGGCCTACGAGGTTAGGGAGATTGTTGCTCGTGACAATTCCGTTGAGTTTCGGGTTAACTAATGGAATTCCTCCTGTGATTGGGAAGAGATTGTTGTTGAGCTTGGAGAACGGTAAACCGGTTACATCAGTGTTTGCTACAATTCCTGCTACCACTCGCGCCGATGGATGTGATCCGCCGAGGATATCATGCATGTAGAAAGACAACGTAGGCTCTTTCGCCACAGGCTTGGCTGTCACCACCGGTGTTACAACATTAGGAGAAGCCGGGAGTGGCGCTTCAGCTTCTGGTGTTTCGTCAATGGCAGGACTTCCGACTGGTGCAATATCCTCAGCGGGTGCTAGTTCATTTTCTGAAGGGTCTGCATTGGGATCTACTTCACCGGATCCCGGTGTCACTGTGTTAGTGTTTGAGGCGGCAGGTGTTATGCCACTTGGCGAAGCGGTAATAGGGCCTGCTTGAGGTATGGCTGTAGCCGAAGGAATGGCAGCGCCAGCACCAGAAAAAATGACAGCGCCAGCACCAGTGCCAGCGCCAGCACCAACACCAGAAGGAGTGGCAGCGGCAGCACCGGTGCCAGGTCCTGGTAGATTGCCTATAGCTTGTGGTTGAGAGTCAAATTCATCTAGGATTCTTGCGGAGTTGGCAATGAAAAACGTTGTGGTTAGGAGGAAGAGGCAAAGTGTAGTATATAGGAAAACATTGGCCATATTGCTTCACTTGAACTTGTAGAATGAGTTTTGTTAGGATTTTGATAGAATGAGATACTGTTGTTATTGATGAAGTAGATTACTGGTTGTGATGTTATATATAGATAGATACATGTATAACTAGAGGGTGTGTTATATGTAATGAATATTCAATAAGTGGAGTTGATAGAATATTTGGTTTAGGAAAAGAATGTTATTGGAGTTGTTGTTATGTGTGTTTTGGTTAAAACAACTCCTCAGTGTATTATTGGCATTTGGAAATGATTTTATCATATTTCAATTTCTTAAGAATAAGTTCCATTTCTTTAGTTTAAGTTTTAAGTTGAAAACCAATAAAAGAAACTAGAGATATGAAATATATAAGCACTTTTATTTGGTTGAAAAATATAAGCACTTCAAAGATCTTAATATTTCAAGAAGAATGTAAGTTTGATAGGTTTCAGATTTCCCTAATGAAAACAAACATTTCAAGAAGAATATATTTGCCTCCAAGATCTCAATAAACTATAATCTATATTAAACATTTAGTAACTCGAATATAAAAACACTAACTTAAGCATTTAGAATAGTACAATTTAAATTATGATCTATATTTTAATATTACTAAGTATTAAAATATATTTTGAGAATAAGAGTTTTTACCAATTTAACAAATAGATGAAAATATTTAATATTTCTTTTAAAATTGTAAAGTTATTAAGTGTAGATTTACATGTGTTTTTATTTGCCAATTTACATGCAATTTCATTAGCTTCAAATGGAAGCTTTTAAACTATTAACATATGCTCTAGAAAGAAGTTTTTGGACAGCTTTTTTTAAGAGCAAAACAATGAAAACTTTTTCTCAACCAAAACAAACAAACAAAGAACTTAGAATAAAAATAATGACACAATATTTTATCCTGGTTCGCTGCTAACGAAACTACCTCCAATACACCTGCCAAGATAATTTTGCCTTCTCACAAAGACTTAATCCACTATAACCAAATTGATTACACACAAAGACCTACTGTCATTGTTTTCTTGAGACTTCTAACTATACCCTAGTCTCTTAAGGAGCAATATCAACTCACAAGTTAAAATACAGAGGTGTGTTTACAAAGATGCTTCTTGATAAGCAGATTACACAAATAAAATACAATGAAAATAACACAACAGTCTTAAGAGCAAGATATGGACAAAATTTCCTTGCTTTACAACTTTTCAATCATGAAGAGTTTCACCGTATTCAAAAGTTCTTCACGTAAAAGTTCTTGTAAAAGCTTTTTCTTTTCCATTCTTCCAAGTCTTCTTTATATAGGCTGAAAAGAGCCATTGAAGGGTGAAGATGGAATTGCACATTTCTTAGATGTATTCTTGCATAATAGTCAGTAAGAGTGGTAGACAAAATCGTACCATAGTACCGTCCTTGCACCATAAAATCAATATAGTGGAAGGTATTTTTGATCTTGTACCATGTACCATTCACTCACGTAATTTTTTTTTGATTTTATCTTCTGATCTTTCGAGGCTTCAGAATGCATGTTGATGAAGCATGTTTAGAAGGATCAAAAGCTTCAATAGAGTCTTCAGAACTCTGTCTTCATAGTCTTCAGAACTCGCTTTCTAGAATCTTGTCTTCAGAGTCTTCAAAACTTGTGCCAAATGTCAGAGCTTTAAATTCTTCAGAAGCCCTTTTATTAGAGTCAGAGTTAGAAGCCATTTGATGAGCATTCTATCAGAAGCATTGTCAAAGAGCATTCCAAATCTTGACTTTTCTTTGTAAACTGTACTTTATTATCTCTTCAGAGTCAGAGTGTGTTGATTCTAGAAACTGATGATGTTACACGCCATTCTATCAGAGTCAGAACCTGTTAGTAAAAGCCACACACTAGATAAACTATTAGGGTACAAAATTGTTCTCTAAGAAATAATGTATTATTATCATTAAAACTAAAGGTCATACGCAAAACCAAATTTTGTTCTTACAATCTCCCTCTTTTTGATGATGACAAAACCATGTATTTTGATGAACAATTTTTACTTGGTTTAATCACATAAAACATATTAGAGTGAACTAGAAAGCTCCCCCTGAGTTTTATAATATAAAAAATTATCTTAGCTTGTCCATAGGCTCTTCCTGAGTTCATGACTTATAAAATAATTTTGACATATATAGCATTTTAATCAGCATGAAAGAAACACTTCCTTGATTAATAAATTTATCCTTCTTAGAGTCTGATATGAATTGCCTAGTTCGTCATCTCAGAGCCTGGCTATATATCTCAGAGCCTGATTGGGTATGCATTGTTCTTATATCATACTTTATCTCAGAGTCTGGCTTGCAATCAGAGAAGATGAGTGTCATACCCCAATTTTTGACCCTAAGATCACACATCATTTGCATATCAATCATCAATCAAGAAGTTTTTGACTTAGAACTCTACTTGTGAAGTTGTGCTCAATTCATCTGCAAAGGAATCATCGAGCACCAATGTTTTTTCTTTTATATGTTGTTTTACTAACCAAAATACCAAAAATATTGCCTTTGTGCTTTTGTATGTTTGTGTTTTGTAGGTACCAAGTCAAAATGTCCATCAAAGGAGCATTTCTCAACAATTTCACTGTGCAAATCGATTTGCATAAGGTGTAAATCGATTTACACAACTGTTTCTACACCAGATTTGTTTCTGCCATCAGTGCAAATCAATTTGCACAAGACAGCAATCGATTTGCATAGCTATTTTTGCTCCAGATTTTGCCTTTTTCAGCAGTGCAAATCGATTTGCACAATATGTAAATCGATTGCACCAGTGCGAACTTGGAAAAATGAAGGCAAATTTCAACTTTTGAAAGTGTTGACATCATTTGCAAGCATGGGAAGCATGACTTATCTCTTGTATTTGATTACCTACATCATTTGATCATAAACCCTCACGTGACTGCATCAAGACCATTGGATCTTATTTTTGGCTCCAAATCCATTTCCCAAGCCTAATTCTATTTTCCAATCCTAACTCCAAACCACAAAAATTTCCAAGCCTAAGTCCTATAAATTGAGGCATTCCCCTCTTCATTTTTCAAGCTTTGAAAGCCAAGAAAACTCTTGCTCTTTCTCTCCTCATCTCTTCCAAACCCCTCACTCAAAGCTCTTTTTTCTTCCATAAAAATTAGTGAGTCACATCTTGAACCTCACTAATTTAGAGCTAAACCTCCATCTAAACACCACTTTCTTCATCAATTGTGAGAGATTAAGGCTTGTGGTTGTGTGTTCTTGAAGAAGATTCAAAGTTTGTGAAAGATTTGGTAAAATTTTAGATCCTTTCCATAATTCAAAATGTGATCCATTGTTGTTTATGTTTGATGCACCTTTGGTGCTACATTGTTGAGTTTTGCTTGCTTACTTGATACATTTTCGTGCACAATTTGATCCAAGATCACAAGGTGTTTGGTTTTATGTTTAAACAAGTTTTCTTCTCTTGATTTGCTGTTTTTTTGAAAAACTGTGTTGTGCAAATAGATTTGCATCTGGTGCAAATCGATTTACATGACTAAAAAACTGCACAGATTTGAAAACAGAGTTATGCAAATCAATTTACACTCTGTGCAAATCGATTTACATCTGAGCAGAATGTGTTTTTTTTTGCCTTTTTTGACTTGTTTTTGGTTCTAACTCTTCTTCTACTCCATTCTTTTGATATTTTCTTTGAATCACAAGTTAGAGGCCTAATTTCTCTCTAATTTCAATGGACTTAGGGCGTCGATAGGATGAAAATCCGAATCCGCAATATTAAGTGATTGAAATTATGGATGAAAGGAGCTTTTGAATGTGGTTCCATCTTTCATTTCTTTTTCTTTTGATCGATGAAAGTCTTAATGCCTTGGGAATTCTTATGGATTCTTGGTAAAGACGAGATCACTCCCTATTTTTCTTTTCGTGCGGTATTGCTTTCGGAGAGTGACCTACATATCACTTCTCTCGCATGCATTAGCACATAAAGTTTTGACCGACCTCGTTGTAGGGTGATTTCTACATAAATCACTTGGCGATCTGCTTAACATAGCGCAATATTTCGTGTCCCGAATTAAAAAAAAGATCAAATATGGAAGAGAATTGTATGCGGTTGATTTAAGACTTATGGAGGTTTATCATGTAGTCGCTATGATTTTATCAAGCTTCTGATAAATGTCCATTGAATTTAAATCCGAGAACATCCTTCACTCACCATCGATCTTCATTACTAACTTTGATAACATACCTGACAAGTTTCAAGATGGTTATCTTTAACATCTAACAGTTGACTTTAATTTCCGCATTTTATTATATCGCTCTTTTATTTTTTTCGCTTTATTGCTTTATTTTATCATTTCATCATGTTTATGTTTCCGCCATTTTCTCTTTGTCCATTTGGACGTTTATATTCCGCTATTTTCTCTTTGTCCATTTGGACGTTTTATTTATGTTTCCGCTATTTTCTTTTTGTCCACTTGGACCATACTTTATTTTTACGCTAAAATACTAATAAATAACAAAATCTAAAAAATGTTTAAGGCTCTCTTTTGGACTATTGGTTACTATCCCGAGCATTTTGGAGACTTGGACTTTTGGACTTAGTACCTCTGGACCCTTATTCTGTTGTTACTCTGTTATTCTGTCTGTCTGGCATTGGATTGTTGTCTGTTTGTGTGCGCAAGTATTTCCTTGAAAGTCCTTGATGGTCAATTCCAAGGCATTGATATAAGGATTTTACCCGAAAACAGCCGTTACTCTGCCTGATTTTCGTCAGAATTTTAATATGCTTAATGCAAAGTGGTGCTAAGATAATAAGTTCATCTGGATCCCCAAGTGGTAATGCTCGGGTTTAGTGTTAGTATTCCAAAGGATGGGAAATCTACCTTGACTTATAATGTCAAGTGTTGGCTTCTTCTTCGGTTAGACCGTTTCTTTCCTTAGCTTTTATTTTACGCATTAGGATAGCCTCTTCATCTCCTCCCACTTCTTAGATTTTCAAAATCTTCTCCCTTTTTCCAAAATCTTCTTATGTCTGTAAAACCTCTTTTAAAACCTTTCTTTATATATATCTTTTGCCCTTAGTGGCCTTTTCTTCAAAAAGTTTAGACACGACTAATTGTTGAAACGAGTGGCGATACCCCACAATTTTGAAATTGATTGATATAATGAGATCTTTTCCGCGTGAGAGAGCTAGTGGCATACTCGTTGATTTCTATCCGAGTTGGATCCCTTCTTTCATTTGCGATGCAAAGAACTCGTTTGTTCTCATGCTCAATATCAATGGCTGAGTATTTCTCTCCGACGACGATAAAGTGTTTATTCATTTTTTAAAAAAAAACCGTTTTTCCCTTTAAGAGGAACTACATTAGCTTTGACTTCTCCATTGCACCGAGGAGGTATGTAGGCACAAGGCTTAATGTCTTGCCGAGCTTATTTTAAAAATAAAACAATCTCTTTTTTAGCACACACGACAAAGATTTTCAAAAAGGTTCCTGTGGAGTACCACAGATATGAGGGGTGCTTAAAACCTTCCCCTTGCATAATCAACACCCGTACCTAAGATCTCTTCTTTTTTGTTTTAAAAACAAACTTTGGGTTTTCTTCGTTCTTTTCCCTTTTCCTTTGGAAATAATAAAGCGCGGTGGCGACTTTCACTGGAATTTTGAGTCGAGTCAATCCTATGGCTTCGATCTCAGATTTTCCCCGCTACAATGAGGTATCATAGTCTGGTTGGTATCAGAGTCTAGTTGGATTTTCTTTAATCAAAGGTTTGGTTCATGCCTTAGATCAGCCCGATTAGAAATGTAACCTAGAGCACGAATTATCTTCAGAAATGCCTGTCTAGAAATATTCTGTGAAAATTTTCAAAGTTCCTGATCAATCAAACATTGTTAGAACAAAAGGCATAATATATCAGAACTAATGTATGGAATAAGCATTTGGAAAATAGATATATCAAAATCATCTATACTTCTCCCCATTTGTCATCAATAAAAAAAGAATGTAAAAATAATAAGAGTGAAATGAAGCAAACTTTCATTGATCTAAAAATGATAAAAATACATAAACGATAATGATGACGGAGAAAGTATACTAAATGGTAAAGTAAAATTAGGTTGTGGGTGGTAATCTAGACATAATCAGCTCTAACATCCTAGTAATATTAGAATTTGTGTCATCTTGATCCTTGAACCTTTGATCCTGTCTATCCAAACGCGTTATGACGATAATATTCTATTCCTTGATCTCATCTAGAGTCTTCAAAAGAGCCGGAGGCAGAGAAACAGACACAGAAGTGGTAGACTTTGCAGCTTCATAAGCAACTACTATCTTAGATGTTGGTGCAGAGGCAGGTTCATCACCAGGAGGCTTCTCAGCAACAAAACCAAAAGAAGAAGCTTCAATTAACTGAAGTTCTGGCGCAGAAGCAAATTCTTCAAGTTCAGGAATAATAACTTATGGCTCAGGAGCAGAAAGAAACTTGGGATTCATCAGCTCCAAAATTGGTTCCATGACCAGGCAGGTTCTCATGGAAGGATTTCAGAGCAGAATCATGACAAATTTTCTTAAGCTTCAAAATCAGATGAAAGAACGACAAACTCTATTGAAGAATCATTAGAACTGCTGGAGGAGGATGGTTTAGGATATATTTCCACTTAGTGTAAAAAATAGGCACAGTGATGACGTTGGCTGGGTCTTGAGGTGGATGAGGGTTATTTGGAAAAGGAGGGTCATCTGAAAAATAGTTCACTTCAGGGATATTGATTCTAAAAGAGTTGTGGATGGAATTGGATTGTAGGTGTTCAACTTGTGGGGGTTGTTTATGATGTGGAGAAGGTTGGAAAGATGAAGGATAGGGTTCAGAGATGGTTGGTTGAGTTTCTAAAGGTGGTTGGTTGGATGTACCCGTTTGGTGTGGAGATGGTGAAAGTAAGTTGAAGGTAAGGAGATGAATTATCATTTGTACCTTGAAAAAATGGCAAAGCAGTCTCAAAAGGAATAGACTTGCTTGGAGATAGATTCTAGAAGAGAAATCATCAGCATTCCCAGAGCCTTCAACATTCTCCAGAGGCCCACTTGCAGAGATAGAAGTTCTAGCTATCTTAGCTCCAGAGGGTCCAACACTAACACTTTTTATTTTTCTTTTGATGATAGGTACTTTTGGTTCTTCTGGAAGATCGTCAACATCACCACATTCCACAAACCTCTCATAGATACTCTTAAGCATAACTGGAGTGATATATTGTCAAAAGTTGTCTAGTAGATGTTGAAAAGCATCAGGTGACACACTAGGTTGTTCACGACGATCCACACACATTTCCAGATGAGCTACAATAGCTTTTAAAGTATCATTCATAGTGAACATGTGGAGGTGGATCAATAACTGCAGTGATTAAGGACATGTTCTTCAAAGTCGGGATTCAGATTCAGATTTTGTAATATTTCTACCAATACACTTTCGACCAGAATGTCTGAAATCAATCTTCCTAGAGGAATCCACTTCCTGATCTTTAGAATATCATTCCTCATTTCTCTAACCATATCCCTCAGATACTTAAAAGTATTGAAGTCAGATTGATCTTGATTCAACAGGTTAGAAAGTACAACATGTACTTCTGATATGTGTTGATGTAGTCAGATGGATTTCCAGAAGGTCTGTGATATATACATCCCAAAATTATCCAAAGCCACACTCTGAGTCGTGGTTGAAGATCCTTGGCAAACTTAGAATTCCTCCCGTTCTAAAAAGTTCTTGAAGCAATATGATTCATCCTAGCGCCTTTGGAGAGCATATCGTAACAACTTTTACCACTTCCAATAATGTCGTGAGAGATTTTAACCTAATTCCAATAAATTGGTGTACCTAATGTATCATCAAGTATTATGGCGTGTTTCAAGGAAGACAATTGTCTTGTTTTGAACCACAAACCTTTTGCTTGCTTAACAACAATTAATGTAGTAAGATTTTCTGATACACGAGCCCTTCACACTCTAGAAGTTTCAACATTCAAAAACGTACATTCTCAGAGTCTCATTTTAACATTATGAGAAATAATCATTATGAGATTTTCATCTTTTTCATTATGGACATAATTCCATCTATAAATATTTTAGAATGAATACAAATCTATCTTCAGCAAAGTTCAACAATAATCATCACCCAAAATTTCATCAAGTTTCAAGGTTTATCACATCCAACAATTCCACAATCAAGTATATTCAACAATTCCATAATCAAGCATAATCAAGTATATCCAACAAGTTTCTCATTCAATTTTCATCAATTCAACATTCAAGATTTATCACATTCATCAATTTTTACCAATTCAAGATTCAAGCATTTATCAATTTTCTATCATCTTCCAAATCTATATTCATCTTATCATCAAGCAAAAAATTATTTGGAAGCATAATAAAAGGATTACCTCTTAAGGTTTTCCGGGTTTCTCTTTGTTAACTCTGTCGATAAATTTCAACACTAACTAGAGAAAACCTCCGCTTCGTTAGTAATCCTTGAACCCTCTTGATTCCATGACTTTGATCAGGATCTTACTTGTGTGAATGCCTTTAGGTGAATGTGTATGTTGGTTGATTAAGGGATGTTTGTTTTGGCTTTTTCTAAAGCGGAAACAAACAGGTCGTAAATTAAGCTACTGTCCATAAGTGATTAATATTTAAAACTAACTTTTAGAACAAAGAAAATTCACATTAAAGTAGCATGAAAATACCATAACATGAATTGTCCCTATTATCTAACATATATTTGCATTTTAGCCTGACATCATCATGTTGTTACACCACTGTTCGAAACGGCTTCTTCAAATAAGCACTTATTTATGTCGTCAAAAAGTTTCAATTCAAGTAGCTAGAACACTTTGCAAATTATATAAATTTTAGAATTCCTAACTTATTTCTACTATAGAACTAATAACAAACCTGTGCACATGCACATGTTCTGATTTGGTACGCGCATTTGTTTATATATTTTTATTTTAAATAGAAGATTTAAAAAGAAAAACATATTTAAATCAATAATATATTTTTTTTCGTATATAGAATATTTCAATAAATAATTTTTTTCCGTATATTATTTTTGATTATAAATACCATCTTTCGTATATAAAAATATTTAAATTAATAATATATTTTTTCCTGTATACAAATATTATTTATGTTTAGGCATCATTTAGAAAAATATATGAATTAATAGTAACTTTTCGTATATAAAAATATTTAAATCAATAATAAATTTTCTTCCCGTATACAATTTTTGAATCAAATTTTTTGCCTATAATAAGTAATTTTTTTTCACATCTAAAAAAATGTCATTTTTGGATCATAAATACCATCTTTCGTATTTAAAAATATTTAAATTAATAATATATTTTTTCCCGTATACAAATATTATTTAGGTTTAGGTATCATTTAGAAAAATATATGAATCAATAGTAAATTTTTATATATAAAAATATTTAAATCAATAATAAATTTTTTCCCGTATACAATTTTTGAATCAAAAAATAATTTTTTGGATCACATATATCATTTTTCATATATAAAAATATGTAGAGCATTAATAGATTTTTCCCATATACAAATATTATTTATGTTTAGGCATCACTTACAAAAATATCTAAATCAATTGTAAAATTTCGTAATAAAAAATATTTAGATCAATAATAGTTTTTTTTCGTATACCTTTTATGAATAAAATTTTTTTTGGATCATAAATATAATTTTTCGTATATACAAATATTTAGATCAATAATAGAGTTTTTCTCGTATACATATATTATTTTTATTTAGGTATTATTTACAAAAATATCTGAATCGATAGAATTTGATACTAATAGAATTTGACTATAAATAATAATAGTATGTTACAATTGAATAAATAATACATTTTTCCCCGCATATATATTTCTCCTATTTACGTTGATAACATATATTTGTGAAATGACATCAATAACAAATAATTTTTCTAATATTTAATTTTGCAAACATTATCTTAATTGTATAAATTTCATTAATGACATATATTAATATAATAATATTTTGAATCATATAAATTAAAGTTAATGATATTTGACACACATTTTTATATTTTATCCAATAACATACCTTTTCAATATATTTTTAAATTCATTTTAATTGAAATAAATTTTTTGTAAACTAAAATTATTATTATTTAAAAAAAAAATTATATCTTAAAATAAAAATTATTTTAAATTATATTTCTTCGTTATTAATATTTAATTTTTAAAGTTAATTTTCAAAATTAAATAGTATTTTAAATGTAAATTAATAATTATTTAAAATCATCATAATAATCTTTTTATTTAAAAATAATTTATCAAAAATAATAATAATAAAGTTATAAAAAGTAAAAAGTTAGTTGCAAAAAACCAAAAAAGAATATTTTTGCCTCTAAATTATTCATTTAGATTAAACTAACAAAATGATATTTTTGTTATTTCCACATCAATAATTTTTCTTATATTATAGATTGTAAATAATTATATATTTTTTTTATGCACTCTGATTCTTAGGAGAAATGGACCATAGTAATCCAGAATTCGTGCCGAGAGATCATGACACTGACCAAATATTGTTCCCACTAGAAATCTCTGGCCAAGTAAATAGTAGTTACATTTAGGCTAGTCTTAACATTGGTTTCTCATCATAATCCAAAACAGCTTATTAAAATAAGTACTTTTTACATCCAAAAACCATATTCAAGTAGCAAAGAAAATTAGCATAACAAGTCTTAGCATTTTAGCATAGAATTAACATGACATTGAGATGGATTCAAACATATAAATCTCTGGCCAAGTAAATAGTAGTTACATTTAGGCTAGTCTTAACATTGGTTTCTCATCATAATCCAAAACAGCTTATTAAAATAAGTACTTTTTACATCCAAAAACCATATTCAAGTAGCAAAGAAAATTAGCATAACAAGTCTTAGCATTTTAGCATAGAATTAACATGACATTGAGATGGATTCAAACATATAGCAGGCATTAACTTCTCAAAAAACACTTTTTTACACTAAAACCCCAGTCATGAACATAGAGCAAAAATCTACCATTCTAGGAAATTCAAAAACCAAGCCAACCATAAAATCATTGAAAATTAATCACGTATTCTTGTTACTCATTAAATTTTAAGCAAGTTAGACTCTTAAATTATTGAATTTAGTTAAGTTTTGAGGGGGAGGAGTGTTGGACCGGTCCGGTCCAACCGGCCGGCCGGTCCGATTAGGAAGGGTTTTATTTTATTTTTTATTTCAGATTTTTGTATTATTTAATTCTTTTTCTATCATTTTATTGTTTGCACCTTTTTTCAACTCTACACCAAACTTGAACATGGAATAACAAGCAATGAGCCAGATTTACTTAATTCTATTTTCAGCCCATTAATCTTTTACACCACATTTTTTTCTACATACATTTCTACACATCATAAAAAATATATTAAGCATCATTTTAATCTAAGGTTGTTTTAATTCTTTTTGGATAATGAACTAGAATAGAGATGTTTTAGACTAATTAGAATAAAGTTTCTTTCAAAATTAGAATTCAACTTCTTTTAAAATTAGATAAAAATCATTTAGTCTTAGAATTAACCTTAGTTAATTAGATCCTTTTTAGAAATAGTTTTTAAACTAGTTTTTAATTCACTTGATCTAAGGATTAATTTTAGGATAAACCTTTAGTTCATGTAATTTTAAAATTTTCTAATTCTTTGGATTTTAATGTTAGAACTTTTATTAGTCTAGAATTAAAAATTAGATTTAATCTTGAACTTTTTGAAATGTATGATATGTTCTCTTGACTTGCTTGATATTGAATATTTGACATATGTGCATTATTTTCCATCTTATTTTTTCTTTTATACCTCAAAATAAATCAAAATTCAATTTTTTTTATAAATAAATCTCAAAACACTTATAATTATGAGGGGAATCGTATGTCGTGAGCCTTAAGCAGTGAAAAGAATGAGAAGGTGCATTCCTAATCTTGTTATGAGTACCTTGAGTGCGGGACGCTTGATCCAGTCGTGCAAAGTATTCGCTCTTACTCATAGACTTTAGTACGATTTAACTCACAAACAATTTCACAATTAAAGGTGGACGAAGAACTGGCGGTGCACTCCTCCCGATTCTTTGTGTAGCTACTTGCCTCCCGCATGGGGACCATTTAGCTATACAACCTCTAACAATCAACCACAATAATACATCAAACTCTTTTTTCCTTAATAGTATCAAAAACCAACTATTCTCACAAAAGAACTATTATAATATGTTCCTTAATTAGCAGTATGACTAATAACTTCTAGCATCCGAACTAGGATCAAACAGCTCACGTCTAAACACTTCTAAGATATGATTATAACATCGTTACCTAAAAAACACAAAAATAACAAAAAAATTTAGACGAATTACAAAGCTCTGATTTATTCATTGCACTGTGGAGATACGTAGGCACGGGGTTTCAAAACCGAGGCAAGTACACTAACTAAAAACTTATTTTCAGTTATAAGCAATAAACCAGTAGTCCTTTTACAATACCATATCACACATATAACCAAAATAGTTCCCATTGAGTACAATGGATGCGAGGGGTGCTAATACCTTCCCATTGCATAACCATTTCCTGTACCCTTATCTCTTCTCCTTGGATTTTATTAATATTTTTCCTTCCTTTTAGGATAAATAAAATTCAATAGCGACTCTGTCAACATTTCGAGCGTGCGATGTGCTCGGGTATTTTTTCCGCCGCAACAATGTTGAATAGTACTGGTGCAACAAATTAGGTACCCTGGAGTTCCTTGAGGACCAGAAGCTGACTGGACTAATGGTGAAAATGATGAAGCTCTCGGAAACTCCAAGACTTTGAATGCTATTTTCAATGGTGTGGACCAAAACATGTTTAGATTGATCAACACATGTTCAGAGGCTAAAGAAGCATTGTAGATTTTTAAAACTGCACGTGAAGGCACATCAAAAATTCGTATGTCAAGACTGCAACTCCTACCACTACGTTTGAGAATTTAAGGATGAATCTAGATGAATATATTATTGAATTCCACATTAGATTATGTGATATTAACAACACCTCTTTTGCCTCAGGTGAGAAAATGTTTGAAGAAAAATTTGCCAGAAAAACTCTTAGATCTTTGCCTAAAAGGTTTGAAAAGAAAGTAACTGCTATTGAACAAGTTCAGGACCTGAATAACATTAAAGTTGATGAACTCATTGCTTTCTTATATCAATTACGTTTTCTTTTATTTGTGTAAAATTTAAAAAATATATAATTTTATACAGAGAAAGTACTACGTTATAAAAGACACTTAAGATCCCATAATTAGCTCTAATTTGATTACAGATTAAATATAATTAAATGATTTATTATAAAATTAAGTCAACATAAAATGATAAAACTAGCACAACTAAATCAAGATAGAATAGTCAAACTAAAAAAATATAAACTAAATAATCATGGTTTATTGAATATTATCATTTAATAGTACCTTACTCTCCGGTTAGTAGATTGTTCAATTGAGAAAAACATAAACTAAATATAAAATATTAATATTATAAAACAAATATTATTTTATTTTAAATATATTTTTCTCTCTTTCACATGAATTATATAGTAAACTGGAGAGAAGGATACCTTATTCATGCACATATAAATGGCGAAATGGCTGCGATCTATCGGAAATGTCTGTTTTGTCTTTTATTTTTTGTAAGGTGGAATAAGATTTTAAACTCGCAATTTTTTAATATGTCTCTTTTGTCCTGCTCTATTTTTTGTGGACTTTTACGGATAATAATAACATAAAAATTTACTATTTTATGCTTAAAAGATGTAATATCCGTGGTCCGCCCCGTCCCACATTCATTTTTTTGACGCAAAGGAAGATTTTAGACACGCACACCTTCAACAAAGTCTGGGCTACCCTATTTTTTTCAGACTTTCACGGAACAGGTCTAAACTAGACGGACAAGCACACCTCCTTTCCATACATCTTCAACAAAGTCTATCCTATCTTATTATTTTTTTTTACGAACTTTCACAAAACAGATCTAAACTAGGCGTACATTCCCGTTTGCCTCGCCTACTTTCCATACCCACTTAATAAAAAAAAATCACATGACACTACTCACAACATTCCTATGCTTAAATGTTCTAGAATAAACAAATAATAAGAGTAACAATAAATAGAAGAAAAAAATTTGGGTTAGTATATAAAATTAGATTGAATCTTGTACTTGATAATACAATTGATGCCAAATTTCTCACTCAACTCACCTATCATGAACATACAATTTTGGACAATAATACCCTCACCCCAAAACAGTAATAGAATAAACACTGTCTTAGGGTAATTCAATTCTCATGATATGCCATATCAAAATAAAATAAAAATAAAAACTCATCAAAATAGAAAATTTTGAAAACTAAAATTAAAAAAAAAAAAAGTTTAGATAATAAGTTAACAAGGATGGATACAATGAGGCAGAATAATTTAAGTTACTTGAGAAGTGCTTTTTTCAAGAAGTGCTTCTAGAGTAATGAAGCACCATTACATGATCAGTTGTTGAGGAATCTGAAAGCAAAGGTCTTGTTGTTGTTGTTGTTGTGTCCCTTGGTGTCCAAATATTATCCCTCACATGTTGCAACGTCAAGAAAGGTAAAAGTTGTTGTCCTTTGCATGTTATCTCTATCTGCAATAATAGTAATTCATCATCATTATCATTTTTTCTAACATGAAACACAAAAGTACTATACTAGTAATAATTATTGAAATATTTATATTTATAATATTATATAATTAGTCATGATTAAACTAATTATATAAATGATGGTTAATTTGTGTGAGGAAAAAAAAAATGAAGTCATGCTGAGTAAGAAGATTACGTAGTATTGGACCTACGTTAGAGATGAAAAGATGAGATCTTTGTAAGCTTGAACTTTACGCATAAGGTTGAATCACAAATCCACTTTGGTTTGTATTTTTGGATTTTGAGAGAAAAAAATAAAAAGTGAATTTGATTCCTAAATCTTAAAGCATGCACGCTATATTTGGCCACCCAACCCACGATCTTAAAAACTGCCCTATCTTTAATCATTATGGGGAGGGGAAGGGACCCATTTAGACTTTCTTCCTAAGCCATAATCATTGCCCCTTAGACTTTTATTTTTCTTTTCCATGAGATATATACCTCCAATACATTACTATACTACTGTTATTATGTTAGGGATGGCGAAACGATCTGATCCGTCGAGTTTGTCTGTTTTAGTCGATCAGGATAAAGATTTTAAATGTATATATTATTATGAACGATTTGTTCTATTTTACTTTCTATCGACTTTTGTAGTGACGATGTTAATATGAATTTTGTAAATTTTAAGTTTTAAAAATATAGGGTTTATAGGCCCAACACGATCAGCCCTACTTTTATTTTTTTCAGAACACACTAACGTATTATATATGTTTCATCTATAGTTCGTTCCACCTCATTTTTTTTAGACTTTTGTTAAACAGATCTAAACAAAACATACATGTCTATTTGTCAATCATATAATACAGGTATTCTTATGATACTAAATACCAGAGTCGTCTCAAACTTTTGAGATACCTTGTGTAAGAAGTTGAAGTTATCTTCAATTGAATCGTGAAAATTTGTTGATGGGCCCTATTTAGGCGTAAATTAGAAGTGAAATATATAATTGGAGGTCCTTTTTGCCATAACTTAAACATGAAAAAATATGAGGCCCTGTGCTGTAGGTCACCTTATACACCCTCAAAGACAGCCCTGCTAAATACTAAATTATAAATATAATCTTCAAATTTTAGTTCAACTAAAAAAACAGATGTTAATATTAGTATCAATGTTATTAGATTAAACATTACTATTAAGATTTGAATTATTTTTTGAATATTAAAATAATACTCTGATTCTATTTATAAGGAAAAAATTTATTTTTTAGATTTATTAAAAAAAATAATGTATCTGACTCATATATTGTCTAGATACATTAGTTACTCATTTGTATTTAAAAAAACAAATTTGTTTCTATTTATAGGATCAGAGGGGAAATATATAAAAATGAAATATATATATATATATATATATATATATATATATATATATATATATATATATATATATATATATATATATATATATATATATATATATATATTTATTATTTTTTTTCATATCTCTCTTTATTTGTTAGTTCTAAAATACATATTAATCTAATATTTTATAAAATCAACTAATAAATACAAATAAAGGCTGATTACTATGGTAAAAAAACACAAAATATAACAAAAAATATATATGATACAAATTTAATTTTTAAAAAAATGAAAAAACCAAACACAATAATAAGATAAGATATGATAGATTGTTATATTATTATATAATGCAATGAAGGATCCATGAAGTACGGCGAAGAATAAGTTTAAGTGAAATGTAGGAAAACATAATAATTTAAAAAAATATATATGAATTCCACTCATCTAGAAAATGATTTGTCAATATACTAAGAATATACACACCTTTGATAAAAAAATATATATATTGGTTTGTTCCTTTGAAGGGACCTAATCATGGTTTTCTATTACTAAACTTTCAAGGTCATAATGCACGTCTCTATCACGTTGCGCCACCGAAACCCTAATGCATGCGAGCGTCAACATTACAACATGAAATAATATCACTTTTGATTTTACATCATCAACTATATTTAGCTAACCATTCTATATGTCATGTCAAAGAAATAAAAAGAAGAAGCTAACTTCATGCCATATCTTTTGTATTTTAAAAAAGCTAAACTTTATTTATATAAATTACATCTAATATGAAAATTTTAGTATAGTATCTTGGTATTGACTTTTTTTATTTAACTTTTTTTTCTTGTTAAATAATAAAAAAATAAAAAATTAAATTAAATTTTATAAAGTGATACTCATCGCTTAACTATTTTATTGTATTATATTTATTTTAATTTTTATTTATTTGTATTTGACAACTTATATCGTTCTTGTTTGATTACTGACTTTTCATTTAAGAAGTGGGAAGGATTAGGAGATAGACACGCCTTATATGCATATAAAATTTTAGTTGAACGATCTTCTAACATGTGTCTTATGTGTCTTTGAGACAATTATTCTAAAAAGATTATAAAAAGTTTAGAACATAAACCCTAATATAAAATCTAAAGAAAGATACAAATTTAATTATATGATTCTAAAATTTGAATCTCAAATTTACGGTCATCAATAAGTTAATCATCAAAATATTTGCAAATATATTCTACTACTAAACATATTATGAAAAATACTGAATCGGAGTTTGTCAATACTACCATCATCGTTAACAGTATTTCAACGGAAGATCTTACCTGATCTATAAATGTTATTTAAATTTATCAAAATTTTAATTTTAATTTTAATATGTATTTATTTAAAGTTGACCAACTAATAGCTAGTTTTTGAATTTTCCTTTACATAGTGTATATTTAAATTAAAATGTATTTATTTAAAGTTGACCAACTAATAGCTAGTTTTTGAATTTTCCTTTACATAATATACGTATATACATGTACAAACCCACATACACACCTATGATACTTTGAATTAAATTAAAAATTTGTTCTTATTAGAGACTATCTACTGTGGTAGGTGGAAGATGCTGCCTATACATGATGTGGTTCTTTCTTTTGGCTCCATTTAAATGAGAGTGCAGCACTTGAAAAATCAATGGAGCCTTTTAAGCCAAAAGGAGAAAAAGGGCCTACATAATAAAATGGCTTTGGCCTTATAAGCATGACGAGAGAAGGAGAGGGCATGCAGATAGGTTTTGAGTGGTGAGAATGACATGTCCACGTGTGATTTTCAAAGCCCTAGAATATCATGTTTTACTTAAATTAACAACATTATATAGTATGTCTTAAAGTCAATGCATTGTTTATAAATTGCAAAAGCAATTAGGAAAGGCTTCTATTCCACCATGAGAAACAATATTGCTTTCTTGAATTAATGATTTCCTAGACTATGTAGTATTCTTGTTCATGTTATTGTAAAGAAAAAACAATTTGAGTTTTTCTTTTCAACTCTTATGAAGATTTCTAAACATCTATCTTATTGTTTTTATTGTTTGTATGCTTTTTATAAACAAAGGTACTCTAACCCTTCTATTTTAAAATTTGAAATTTTGGTCTCTCTTTTTCATTTACGATGTAATTTTGATTCAAATCTTATATTTTTTTAATGGAAAATGATGATTTTTAGTCCCTAAGATGAATGTTTTTTGAGATAAAAAATCATGATCTTTAAAGTTATTTTTGGCAAGTGGAAAAAGGAAAAGAAAAAGAGTAAGAAATTACCTAGAAATAAAGTCACACTAATATTATAGTTAGTAGCGCATTGATGATTTTTACAGGAGGTTCTGTGAAATACTGGAACACATCATCACTATCAGTTTTATGTTTTGCTAGATAGTCAGCACAAACATTCTTTTCTCTAAGAGTATGAAATATTTGAACTCGTCATTCACTAGAGGGGAGCTCTTTAATATTGTGAAGAATAGCGACATAGTGATGTCAAATATTAACAAACTTTAAGATAAGCTTGATAGTAGAGTTGGGTTACGAATTACACATCAAGTCTTTAATACCAAGTTCCCAGACCGTACACAAACCATGATATAGCTCCATCAACTCACCAAGAAGGATGTTGGAGTAATCAATATTACCAGAAAACCGTGAACTCAAGCACCATCAACATTTCAAATCATTCACCAAAACTCGGGACGTTGGGATTACCGAGGCTAGATCAATATTCAAAATCATATTACTATCTTTGTGTGCATTCCACATGATTTTTCTCGTTGGATAAGACAGATTATACTTGAGAAAATATTTAGCTAATAGGTTAGCATAGTTCACTATGATGAGTTTTAAAGTAAGGGAAGATACGATTTTATTGGCAAGAAGCAGTTTGTTTCTAGCACTTAAGAACCACCAGCAATCAACCAAAAAAATAGAGCCATTATCGATGTCATGCCTAATCCAATCATATAAATTATTCCCTTGGAAGAATAATAAATTCAAAAAGGAAATAGATTTTCAAAAGCGAGTGACAAATTCTCAACCTCTTAGGTAGTGTAGAGTCGTCTTAACATCCTGATTGCATCTAGAATAAAGATTTGTCTGAATCATATCACGATGACACAACATCGAACATGTATGAAGGGGCTTATCTAAAGCCTCTCATATGATACTTTAATTCAGCGGGAACCAATTCCAAAAGGACGTCCACTTTGAAATCTCTAATAATACTTAATTGTAACATTTTTTTTTAATAGGCAAATTGAATTTACTATCATATCAACATGATTACCTTGTCGATCAAAAGTGGCATTGGGTGTGGGGTGAGCGGGTTCAAAATTTTAAGTGGAGACATAAACTTTTTTATTTAGTAAGAGGGTCTTCTGGTTTTCCTAGTTAGGACCTTGTCAAGGGAAAGTTTGGTCTAATAAGGATAAATCTTGGAAATACAAGAATGAATTTAAGGGTAGTTATTATACCAATTTAATTTATCTCCTGGAAGGGGTGCTCAAGATGAAGGCTCTAGACCATATTTGGTGGTTGAGGCACTAGCTAGAGTGCAAAGAGTAGGGATCCCTCTAAGGTGAGTAGGGATCCCTCTAAGGTTAATATTGTTTCTGAAAGCTTCTTTTGTATAAGGTTTTTACGATACTATACCTATTTAGGATGAGAATTATCATGAATCTGAATGCATTTTTCACGTGTTTTCATGTGAAATTCGCTTATTGTTTTTCTTAAAATATTCACTATAGTATTTTAATATGGTTAACAATATATATTAAGACACTAAGTGTCCTTGTCCTTTTTTATGGGTTTTCGTTAGGGTTTTTGTGATGAGGTAAGAGAGTTAGGTTTTTCTTGACAATAGTCTGGTATTTAATGGTTTCGTTTATTTGGATTGCTCATAATGACTTTATCTTTCTTTAGAAATATGTCGACTATAGAATGAGGGGAGAAACTTAATGAAAAACTCCTAATCTCAAGGGAAATAGTATGAAGATCCTAATATTTGCATGAATTTATATCGAGAGTGTGACAATGAGTGCTAAAGTTGTTCTTAACATTTGTGGTTAACCCTCTCCCTTTTTCTTTTTATCTCTTTTCGTGGACGTGTTTTGTTACTTATTTCTTTTTCTTAGAATGTTCTTATATGTTTATTTTGTGGTTCTTAGATGTTTCTTTCGTGGTTTTTTTCTTTTCACTTTCTTGTTTTGTACTTCTTTTTTTGGTCATGGCTGTGCCTCTTTTTATTGTGTTTTCCTATGCTAATTTCTCTTTGACAATGTTTCATTGTGAACGTACTTTTCTTTCATATGTTTCACTTGCTTGGGTAATCAGCTTAATAATATTTTATAAGTCATCATGATCTCAAAATTTGATAATTAAGTCTTATTTACTTTTCAACAACATCCACAACTCACAAATGTGCACTTTATTTGTCTTAACCCGCTCTTCCAACAAAGTCCTCATTTCATGTAACAACTCTAAGTTCCACAATGATTATATATATATATATATATATATATATATATATATATATATATATATATATATATATATATATATATATATATATATATATATATATATATATATATATATATATATATATATATATATATATATATATATATATATATATATATATATATAATTAAAGAGAGTTTATACAACGTGACAGACCCCATCTTAGATGTCGATTTCGTATGGTAGTGTTAGCCTCATCCAAAATTTTAAGATGATAGAGTCTATTGATTTTGGACACCCATAGTTTATATCCACATACCAAGCCTAATAGTATGGACGTGTGGGGTGTATTAGTGAAGCCAAGTATCACATATAGATTCACATCATTCACCGTTTATATTTATGACTAATCCCAATATCATTGGACATGATGAGGTGTATTGAGAAAAACTGAAGTCCTAAAATTGATTAAAGATAAAACTTTTAAAAATGTATGAATAATGACATATTTATCTTACAAACCGAATTTATAAGGATATGTTAGATCTAACCACAATGTTAAGATTCACACCAACAAAAAAACACAACCAAAAATCATGATCGTGACCCCTCAAAAAACAACTAACGGTACAAGCGCATAACAAGATTTTTCAGTCACTCATAGCAAGTGTAAGTATTAGTAGAAGTCATAGCAAGAAACCATTTCCAAATCGAAAAGATAACTATATTCGCCAACTCATCTAAAGTAGACGTGAAAACAGAAAAAATAAACTTATTGAAGAATTTCCATAAGGCCCACATCGTAGAATGCTAGACCATAATTAGACCAAACCTACCTCTAGACCTAATCCCGAGGACTTAACCACTTCAAACAAGCAACTCAATTTCCTAAAAAAACCAAATCTTAACCTAACCACCTAAAAATACTATATCAACTAATAGTCGCGACACCACAAGTGATAAAGAGATGAGAAGCAATCTTTCTTAAACTTTGACAAGACACACGTGAAGACTCTCTGGATCTTTAATCACTACCATTTAAAAAGGTCACCCATAATGAGATTCTTATCTCAAAGCAACTGCCAACTTTTGTAATTCCGAGGCAAGCCCTCATAAACTCGAGAATAAAATTTTTATGATTCATGCATAAAAAAATATTAAGCCGTTTTGATCGAGTAAAGATCAATCTTACCAAGATCTAAATACCAACTATCTTGATTTGAAGATTCATACCAACTTTTTATAGCACATTTTTAAGTGCTTTCAACTTTTTTTAAGCTCAAATACCATCAAACTTTCTATATTACATCATATCCAACTTCCACAACCATCTCACTAAAATTTTATGATCTAATCAATAATTAATCAATACTAAAAGTTTTATATCTTAATTAAATCATTGCAATTCCTATTAGCAATGAGACAATGGTCAAAGAAACTTTACAACAAAACTCAAAGGTTAACATTCCCCCACTTCATTAGTCATTTAATCCCTTTCTTCTATAACAACTAATCTCTTTTCATTGTTAAGTAATTTTTTTACTAAGTCGGGTTTGAATTCAAATCTTCCTATTTCTTCAACTATTAGCTTCAACTATTAGCTCAAATCAATTAAGCTATCTAACCATCTAAGAATCCTCCAAAATCAATGATTGTGACCCTTGTGCATACCGAGTTCAAAAATTCTCTTTGCATGCAAACTCTTCATTCCCTTAGCCTCCAATAAAATACACTTATAGAGAATCCACATACTTTCCCCCCTAATCATTAGGTGTTTAATTAGTTCCAACCTAATCATAAGTCAACTATGTATGAGATTTGCCATTTTGGGCAGCATGAAACCTCCTAACAACCTAGCCATATTCTTATAAAAAAACCAACTAGTCTTAGGTTGACTACATCATAAACTAAAACATGCATGCAGCTACATAGGAGAATGTTGAGTGCATTACACATTCTAATTATAGAACAACTCTAATTAATTATACTAATTATCACCATTATTAAGATGTTGTAGAGTCTTAATCCGATCTTAAAAGCATGAGTTGTAAGGGAAAGAATATTGTAATAAAATAAGGAATATTTGGAATGAAAATCAAATCAAACCTAGAAGGGTTGACCTAAGGGTAATTTGCATGAAATTATAATGGAATGTCTATTGCATGTGTCCTGCAACCTAATATCATATTTATTTAGACTTTGTTTGGTAGGTAATGCAAACCATGAACGTATAGTGGACAACAAATTCAAATTAATAATTCACACTATTCTTTTGATTCCCATTGAACCAATATTAATAATAACAATAATTTTTTTTTTTTAATCTCATAAGCCTAGTCTTTATTGTTTATGTTCTCTTTTTTTATAATTGATTTGAGTTTTATTTTTTATGTAATATATATTCTACTTTCTATTTAGTTTTTTTTTATTATAGATAATTTTCTATTAGAAATTATAGTAACAATAATATTATGACCATTATTCTATTTATAGACAAATATTCCATGCCTTTAGTTTTTCTTTGTTAAAAATACTCATTTCTAAAAATAGTAAGGATTAAATTTTTGAAACAATTTCTAGTTCTTATAAAATAAATCCATTCGTTATTTATTTTAAAAAAATTATTTTTTATATCTGTTGAATAATTAATGTATTTGATCTATATATATGTTAGATGCATTAATTATTTAATAGCTTTTTTTATTATAATAGAAATCAGAAAAAAGTAGAATGAATAAAATAAACTTTACTAAATATATTTATTGAAAAAAAATATGATTGAGTCACATTTAACCTAAATCCAAAGACATATTGAATTAGAAGACAAGCTAAAATCTATGATATCATCTAAAAATAAAATTGATAAATGTTAACAATAATCATTGTACTATAGGTATTTTTTCCTAGGTCAGATTTAGCTAGAAATTAATAGTCTTAAGGGCATGCATGATTATTATATTTAAGGTCCAAATACACATGATGTTTAATTCATTTCTTGTATATATGGATTCAAACCTTTTATTAAGTAATAATGAGGCAACAAGTAGTAGTGGTGAAACTCTATGATGAAGTGTATGCATGAAGTATTTCAAGTTTCATTCATGGTGGACACACCATAATTTCACTAATGCATAATAATATCACTCAATGCATGGCCTCGTGCACATAAAATTCATCATCAATTTTATCTAAAAGCAAAGTACACAAAAAAATTCACCTACCAATGCAAATACAACTATATTATTTCCATATATATACTTCAAATCATTAGCTTTCAACTAAAACATGCACTATATGTATAAAAACTATATGAATAAAAAGTGCTTCTTATGTTAATTAATAAATCTTTAGATTTTTTATTACATTTTTTTAACCTTGTTTTCAATATAATATACTTTGATATTTTCTATAAGAATAAACTTATATTATATTATATTATATATTATATTATATTATATTATATATTATATTATATTATGTTACATGTCTTTAACTTATACTAAGATTTTTCTTTTGAATAGTTATGGTACACCTAACTTGATAATACCTAAAAATTTCCACTTCCACCAAACTTAATACACAAAACATGAAACCCTATGAGAAAGCCACATAATATATTTGTTAACTTGAGTTTGGAACTCAAATAAAACAAAAATGGAAAATGACTTCCAAGAAAAGCACTTCCTACCAACAACAATCACATTGTTATTGTTGTTGTTCTCTCCTTTTTTTCAAAAGGACTTATCCATATAAGTTTTCTTCTTAGTTAGATACTAATAAGGGAGGGAGAGAGAGGGATTAGAATTTAGTTGCATGACTAAAATAAATACTAATCTTAGCAAGAAAACACATTATGCATATTAATTAATTAACATATAATTAAGATTAAGTTATGAATTAAGTACCTCTGATTCGCTCTCCAATTTGAGCTTGTTAACCAGATACTTCATGAGCAACCTAACTGTCATTCTTCCATCTCTGAATATAATTTTTTTTCAAAAGTAAAAAAAAATCATCATTAATAAAAGAAATTTATATTTAAATTAAAATAGTGAACGACATTGATTATACATATTGACAAGACTTCAAAAAAAAAATGTATAGAAAAAAATAAAAAAAATAAAGAAAAAATTTCATGATGATCACTTACTTGATTCTAAGATAGTTCTTAGGTATTTGAGGCAAAAATGGTTCTTTCACTCTGCATTATTAGAAATTATATAAAAAAAACTATTAATTTATAACTAAATAAATAAATAAATAAATAAATAAATGGGACTAATTTAAATATTTTGCAAGAAGGTAAAATGAATGAAGTATTATAGCTTACTGATTTTGTGAGGCTTGTAGCATGAACCATATTCCGGAATGAGGTCGACGAGGAGGATCGACGACGCGAAAAGTGAGATGAGATGATGAGCTAGGTCCAGCAATATCAAATTGATCAAATCCAGGTGAAGAAGATGAAGGAAAATGAAAAGGTGATGCATGATGATATTGAGGATAATAATTAGGTCCTAAAGAAGGTCTTAATGAAGAACAAGATTGCGACGAAGAAAAAGAAGAAGAAGATGGAATATAAGATGTAGAAGAAGCCATAATTGCCATAGAATGTGGTAGTAATGGACCAAATGCCCAGTTATGTGGAACTAGATGTTGTTGATGACTATAACTTGGACCTGCTGGCATGGACATAGACACGGACACAGGTGATGAGGAAGAAGAGGTAGTTGTTTGTTCGAAAAACATAGAAGAATTGAAAGTAGAGCAACCTCTGATGGGAGGTTGCTCTAAATTGGACTGTGACGAAGTCCAATTTGTTGATAATAGTTCAAGCTCCAATAAACTTGAACTGTTTGTTGGAGCTTGACTGTGATCAGCATCGTGTTTTGTAGTAGTAGTTGTTGTCTGGACGGTGTTACCTATGCTTAGTTGAAGCCAATTGTTGTTGTTTGGTTTTCTTTCTTGTTCTTCGCTTTCCTTTGAGGTAGAAATAGTTTCTAGCTCGGGTTCAGGTTCGGGTTCGGGTTCGTTATGTCTTGAAAACGGTTCCACTTCTTCAGCCATGTGCTTGAACAAAAATTCAGATCTTAAACAATTATTATTGTAGTTGTTGTAATCTTCAAGAAATTGAAAGTGGTTCATATCACTTGTTGTATTGTTGTAGAAAACATAATCACCATTAGTTTTGTTGGTTTGAGAAGGAACCATGGTCATGATGAACAAATCTCAAAACAAGCCATGGATGATGATGATGATGAAATAAGAAGAAGAGAAAAAGGGGTTTTGAATATTGGATATATATTGTGAATTAGAGAGATATGACATGATGATGATGATGATGATGAACAAAGAGAAGAGATATTAATAGTAACATGGTAGCCACATAAAAATGATGAACTATAGATTATATATAAAGGGTTGAATTTGGAGTTTGAGAGGTTCCTTTAATTCTTGCAAATCTCACTTTCTATTAATTCTTTTTGTTTGGAAGTTTGTGGGGTAAACTATTTGCAGAAGCTATGTATGAGAGAGAGAGAGAGAGAATATAGAACAAAGAATGGAGGTCTCTCTGTCAATTGAATAAATAATCATATCATATATAGTATAGTATATTTTATGTATGTTATACATAATATTATACTTTACAATAAAATAATATACATAAGTAAGGAATCATGGTAAGACAAATAAAATAATATTATATAATTTTTAATACTATTTTTAGAATTTATATTATGTATATTAATTTTGTTCAATAATTTCTTATAGTTGAAATTATAAAATATTTTATTGAAAAATATTCACTTGCTCAAAGTTGATAGTGTCAAAGTTAACTTGCAATTAAATATATACTTTGAAACACCAAAAATATATTATTAGATGGGTACATATAATGGGCATTCAAACCCCATATAAAATTTATAGACCATTATCCAAAAGGATAAAGAAACTAAAAAATTGACAAAACTAAGATGTTAATTTGTTTTAATTTATTTTTGTAATTCATATAAATTGTCTAAAAAAAATAAAAGATGTATCACACACAATCTAAAATTTTGTATTATTTTAAAAATTTTGTATTTGAATAACACAAATTTTATAAAATAGCCAATGAGTCCCTCTTAATTATTCATATTTTTATTTTTGATAATAAAATAATATAAATAAATATAAAAGAAAAATAAAACATTAAATAAAGTATTAAATGAATTCAAATAACACGAGACGTGTGCAGCGAAACACATTAAAAACCTAAAATGAATGAAGAACACAATAAAATAGACAATAAAAAACTCAAAAATTCAAATAACAAAAATTCATCCTTAACGAATTTTAACTAGATATCAATTTGAGTCTAATATTTAGGATAAGATTTTTTTTCTAGGAAGAAAAAGTAAATCACAAAAATTTAATTAATCCCTATAAGTTAGTGTATAATTTATGTATTTAAATGGATGGGTAGACAAAAGAGAAGGGTCCTGCCAGCTAACAGATTAAGACCATGTTCCAAGAAGAAAATGACCATAAAGGGTCTCACCCTTTTTGTTTTTCTTATGTCTCTAAAAGCTCCTTTTTAGCCCTAATCACCTTCTACTTCCTCATTGATTTCCTCATAATATTTCATAACCCATCAATAATAGTCAAATAAAAATATCAAAAAAATTTAATCTCATATAAAAATAAAAATATTTGCTCAAAAGAATTTCATAAATATATTTTGATATTCATTAGACTAATTAAAAATAATTTTTTAGATAAATATTTATTTTTGCATGTTTTTTTTTATAGCTTTTTTTTGTTTGTTTAGTCAAAGTGATTCTAATGGATGGACTTATTCTGAACATTCAACTGCATGCTTTTGGAATAATGCAACTTTTCAAAATGTTGTTGTCAAAAAGTTTACTTTTACAGTGACTCTTATTACAAGTTTTGGAAGAAGTAACTCTAAAGGTATATACATTTTTTAAAGAGTGGTATGGCAGCAATAATATACCAAATTCAATTAAATTTATTATTTTATTTTCCACATTGCCCATCATCTTTTTTAATTAATTAAATCATATTGTAATGAATCTCTGATCACTCACTCACTGATCATGCAAAAATCAAAATGGTTTATACATAATTACTAGTAATATATTTTTTTATACAAAAAGTGCATTGAAATACTCAAAAGTTCAAACTAAATAATAAATAATAATAGAGATGAAACAAAGTGCAATTTTTTGAGTTGTTTGTTGTTTAGTGTATGTTTTTTTGTTACACTAAGAATTAGAAGAAGGACATGAAGAGAGAATATAACTAATTTAAGTGGGAGGGCATGATGACCTACCTGTCAATATGACATAAAATTATAGAAAGACAAATAGGTAAACTATGATAAAGGACAGTGTCATTAAAATTCATTATATGAAGCAATTATAAAGAAATAATAAATAGAAAATGTGACTTTTTTTTTATGAATAATTTGGCATGCATGATGATGATGGTGTCTCACACACGACACAAAAATCGAAACACTGCGACGTGGGATTATATTGTAAGACATTCTTTGCTTAAAGCCATGTGACTCCCACCCTCCTTGAATATATTTGTACGGTATCTCTTTGAGGTTTGGTTTTATAGTTTTTTCTTCTCTTTTGAAGGTGTCACTCTTTCAAATTAATCTTGTACTATGACATGTGGTCATCATACACTTTGGTTTAAATCAAGCTTTGATATCAGTCCGTCAAAAAAAATTCGCAATTTTGGTCGGTATATGTGTTTAATTAGAGCTGTCAAAATATGCTATCCGATCTTAAATGGGCTGGCCATGGCGGGCCTTAGGATTTTTAGAGCTGGGTCAAAAAAATCATGTGTAATATAGACTCGATTATTACTCGAGTTCGGTCCTAAATATATTTCGAATTATCCGGCCTTAAATAAGATTTTTCATTTAAAAAAATTAAAATAAAAACTCTATACATAATATTTATTATAAATAAAATTAAAAACTATGTTATTTTAAACATTACATTTTTAAGTACTATATTATCTCTTATAAGTATTATAATGTGTTTCTAAATACAATATATGTCTAAATAGTATAAAATAATACTTCGATATTTATTACAAGAGAAAAACTAATATAATACGATAAAAAATATTGATTATATTAACGTATAATATTTAAAAGAGAAAGATTAAATAGAATAAAGATAAAATTTAGTGAAGTGGGAAAAATCAATATGATATTTTGAAAAAAAACAATATAAATATTAATTTTTTTTTAAATTTATAATTATGCGGGCTTGATAGGCTACCCACGGTTCATATGGGCTAGCCCTAATGGGTAGCAGACTTTTTAGGGTTGGGCTAAAAAGGCCCTGAAAAATATGGACTCTAATTTTAAGGTCCAAGTTCTATGATTTTTCGGGCCTGGCGGACCAACCCATATGAGCTAACCGGCCATTTTGACGGCTCTAGTTGTAATAGTATTCTCAAATAAATTGGTGAATTCGAAAGACATGAAAGACTTAAACATTCTTTTGGTTTGAAAATGGTATCTTGATAGGTCCATTGATAGCTCCTATGTTTTCTCAGTCTGACTTAAGAATCTTATCTTTATATCTAAACCAATAACAATTTGAGAGTCAACGTTCTCCCTTTTACGTGTTCTTGGTGCTTTGGTGGAGGTAGTTATTCGGCTTCCTAAATCCTGTCTAGGGGAGTTCTAGTGTGTTCATGATTTTTTTTCATTGTAGTTGGGTGCTATGGGGTTTTCTTGATATTTTTCTTTGGTTCTTTATTTTTTTTGGTGTCTTGGTAGCTCCTTGTAACTGTCATCACTATCTCATTGTATTTTTTGAACATTATATATATATATATATATATATATATAGTGTTTTTTAAAAAAAAGTTGTAATAGTGATTGTGATTAACCTACATTTTGTTTTTTATTATAAAAATGATAAATAATATCGGTATCAATATCTCTCGATATCGTTTTGTTGTTGTCGCTTTTGCGGTAACGAACCGTTTTTAAAATTCGGGTTTAAATAACTTTTAACATATTTATTTTAATTAATAATTTGTTATAAATATTAAATACTAATAGGTAAATGTTGTTATATTTTGGATTGACTGCATTAGGTAAAACAACTTGAGACATGATTTTTTTTTGTGAAGATGCAACATGTGGGACAAGATGTTCCAGCATGTATGCAGCATCAGTCCTCAATCTGGAAGACAAATTCCATGAGAAAATTTGAGCGTGTTTTAGTTTGACATTTTTTAAAATATGATTGTCAATGAAGACAATGTGAATTTTCTTGGAGTAGTGTAACTTCAAGTGACTATACTCTTTATAATGGAGTATGATAGTTCTCTTTGAACTATGATTGTCGGTGAAGACAATAAAAATTGATGTAGTACTTTCAATCAAGGTGGAGATTTTTTATGTTGGTTGAAAATATACATGTTGAAGAAGTCTCACATTGCTTAGTTTTGTAAATAAAGAAGGAGTTCAGAGCTATGTAATGGATTCAAGTTCTTCATTATAAAATGCACCAGTTTAAAGCACTTGCATCTTGTATTTGAATTTTTATTTTCTCTTACACTCATGTGTCAGAGTGTTATGAGATGTAGTTAAATATTTACTTTAGCATCAAGGATGATATCCTCCCTCTTTGACTTATAATCGAAAAATTTCAAACTAATGGGGTAGAAGGCATATTTTTCCATATGGTACACTACAAAGTAACTCAGAAAGCTGGACTTTCATATGGAGAACTAATCATTAAACTGATGCGTGCCTTTGAAGTCGATACTATGGAGAAGCAATAGAGTCATCGATAACCAAGATCGATCACTCTTGACACAGAAAACTGAAGATTCGCATCCAACATGGAGAATTAAGGCACGACTCGATAGATGAAGAAAAAGACTTAGAAGAATTAGATAACAACAATAAACACTATCTTGCAGATGTGTCAGCAAAATGGTCTAGCCATATAGAATCTTGCCAAATATATTGCAGAGATCAAGAAGAGCATCTCAAGAAATGGTGATACTTATGGAAAAAATTAGTATTAATTATGTGTCTTAGTTTCTAAGTGTGTTTTCCTTTTTGTTTTTGCTTTGTTTCAATTCCTGAAATTTCTTGTTTTATGTGCGTTGAATAATTTGATTCAATGAAGTGTGCTTGTTTTTCATTTCTAAATGCTTATGTGACTATGTATTTGCATATTTAAATTCCCGCCTTGCATCTTTCACCACCTTTTTTATTATCACAAAGGAGAAGAAGGATACTCTTAGGGGAGTAGAGTTTACTTTCTAATCATTTAATGGGGATTTTAAACACTCTGATTTATCTACATGTTATTTCTTTACCACCTCCTTGAGAGATGTGTTGTCATCATCAAAAAGGGGGGAATATAGAAATATGTGTTTCTAGGGTCAATCAAGAAGTGATCAAAGCTAAGTACGTCATACCTATCATGACTTAGATTTGATGATGGAAACTTATTTTTATAGATGGAAACTTAAGTAGAATCAACCATAAAGCATAAATATAAGCAAGTGCGTCGATCAGTTACAAATGCATAAGATAGTTTGTTCAAGCTCTTCCTCTGAATCAATCTGATGAACTAGAGTTTTGATGATCACCTTTGATATCCTTTGATGATGGCATCCAACTTGAAGATATATCAAGCCTCATCTCTGAGAATACTTAAGAAAGTGCTTATATTATTGGATTATTCGACAAAGTTTTGAATTTTCAGAGTGTGAAAGAGAGGAAGTGTGAAATCTTGATAGCTACTTCCCATTCTGCCTTCTGAGGAGCTTGTTGTTATTGATCTTTCTAGAAAAAGTTGGGATGATTCTTCCACCCCGGATTATTGGTGTTAGAATAAACATTGTTCAGCTTCAAAAACTTAACCTCTTCAATCAGTTGAGGAGTTGAAAAGCAATACACCGTTTGGTGAGGACCACTACAAATCTCCATCTGCACTTTTATTATTTTTAAAACCAGTGTATCATACCTCGGTTTATAAATAAAACTTAGGAGTAAAATATATTACTTTTTTTTAAGTAATTACATTGTTTACACCGAATATTAATAAAATAATTTGTTTACAAACTACGTTGTTTACCCAGAATATTACATTGCTTACAAAGAATATTAAAGTAAAAATAAATTTGTCAGTGAAGATAAAATGTTTGATTTTCGAATAATTAAATTTTAGGGAAGATAAATGTTGGGTGTCAGGGTATTTTCAATTGATTTTGTGCTCAAATAAATATTTAAGAACACAAACCTTAAACCCAAATTATTTTCTACTCTTGCAATTCATCATGAAGAACTTTTCATGACAAATGTTTTCACAAGAAAGTGAATAAGATGTATAATGGTGGATGCATATAGTTTCAAGCACTTCATGATGTTTCAGAATGCTTTCAATTTTTTATATTCAAAATGCTTTTATAATAGAAGTTTTTTTATGTTTCACGTGGATCACTTATGTTAGTGTCTTGAGTGTTGATACTCATAAAATGGACAATAAAGATTTGTTTAAGGACATTGAATATTCTCAATAAACATGTTTAATTATGCCCTCGGTTATGGAAAAAACAGAGGTAAAAAGTATTTAACCCTTAGTTTAGTTGAAAACCAAAGTTAATAAGCTTTTTTAAAACATTACATTATTTACACAAAATATCAAAATACATTGATTATAACAAATCTAAATTCATCATCGTCGTTGTTATTCTTGGAGAACAATAAATTTTTGTTGTATTCCAGATTTTGTGGCATACCTTGAATGCATCCAATTTCTAATAAGTTATTCAAGGTTGATCTTCCTTATATTTTTAATTCAAATCAGCGATGTTTTTTCTGCACTTTCAATCCATCATAGAGAATTTTTATGCAATATCTTGGAAATATATACATTTGTCTCACCTTGCAAGCCCACATGAATCAGATGAAAACGCATCATTCTCACACTTATAAAGTTTCGATTTGCTTCCGTATATATAAATAGAGGATGATCCCAGCTTCATTTCTCAAGCTTTTGATAGCCAAAAACACCTTGTAGAAACTCCAATTTTCTTTCAAAAAGTGTGAGATTGAGTTTTCATTTCACACCATTTCAAAGAAAACTCTTGATTCCCTTAGCTTCCCTAATACTCCCTGAAGCTAATACAATAATTCCCAAGCCTTGAGAGCCACCGAATCAAGCTAGCCAAGTCCAGTTTCAAAGCTTTCTGTTCATACTTTGTTCAGGTAGTTAGAGGACTCTATTTGCATCAAACTCGATACTACAATGTAGAGCTTGATTTTTTTATGCTAATTGTATCCTTGGATTTCATTTATCTTTCGTTTTCATCATTTAATTTTGATTTTTAATTTTTGAAAATATTACGTGTTTCTTCAAAATTCTCTTTATAGAGATTGAATAAATTTACATAAGGCATACGGTTGAGATGGAGATGAAGAGACGACCACAATGATGGTGATCTCAGCCTTTATGGTAACCTAATGTCTAAACTCCGGTGAAGGTCGAACGGAGAAGACGGCCAAAGTTTATAACCTAGTCGTGTGAGTTTGAAGAGTTGTTATATTTTGATTGTTTGGACTTAAACGCATTTTAATGTTTTTATTTCATTAAATTCCACCATACGCGCGCACTCCTGAATCATTGGATCATGCCACATAAATTAATGAACTAGATCCAACGCGCCACAGTTTTTGTTATTCTCTTTTTTCCATTTTCTTTTTTCTTTTTATTCATTTAACTTTAAAAAAATCATATCTCTCTCATTTTAATTCCAAAAAATATGAAAAAATTCACAAAATATTTCTGATTATTTTACACTCTGTGTTAATTATTGAGAATTTTATTTTATGTTTTAGTAATTTTTTCTTAATTTCCTCTTATTTGCTTGATTTTAATTAGCTTTAAAATACTTTTCTGATTTTAAAAATCACCAAAAAATTTCTAAAAATATTAGAAGTCATTACTAATTTTTCCATACTTCTATTTGCAGTTTATTCAATGTTTTGAGTATACTTTACTATTTTCTCTTTTCATTTTCATTTCAAAAACCATTTTTAAAAACCTTTTATTCATTTTAATCGCATTTTAATGCATTTGATGTTATATATTGTTGGTTGCCTTGGATTGTGACTATTTGAGTCATAAATTTCATCAACAACAATAGAACTTGGGTGTTGATAGGTTGAAAGACCAAATCCACCAAAATGGATGGTTGATTTTGATGAAGTTTGACCTAGTTATGATCCAATTCGGTTTGTAATCTCTTGCTTGATCTTATCTCATCTCTCCATCTTCTTCTCCTTCTTTTTACTTTTTGATCAATTGGATGATGTGGTATTCATCTTGTTCAATTAAGTTTGGATTAGCACTTGATGAACTTTTATCAATTCAAATATACTTTCCACTTGATCAAAGGATCGTGTGAAATACTTTGGATTGATGACAAGTTTGTCCTGAAGTACTAAGAAGGACTTGATTGATATAATGATCTCATATCATTGACTTAGTCTTGATCACCTTATTTTGACTTGTGCTATTTGTTTTAGGAGAACGATCTCTATCATTTCTCTCACAAATATGTGACATAAATTTTATTAACCAGCCTCATGAATGCTACTTCTATATAAGTACATCTACAATTACTTAACATAGCGCTAAATTGTCCTGAAACGGTTGATTAATCATCTTACTAACAATTAACCATATTATTGTACTAACTTTACTTTAATGCAATTTAATTTTTTTTCCTTTAATTCTCGCAATTTAATTCTTGCCTTTACTTTATGCAATTTATCTTTAGCATTACATTTCATATTATTTGTTTATGTTTATGCTTTATTTTCCTCTAGTCCATTTGGACATTTTATCTTTTGTCTTAAAAACATTAATAAAGGAAAAACCCTAAAAAAACTTAATTGTGGACTTGGACTATGGTTACTATCCCTTGCTTAAGGAATTGTATTTTTGGACTTAGGATAGACCCCTTGGCTTGAAGTTTTCATCTGATACCTATGATTCCATCTGGTTCACTGTACTTGAGTCTTTGGGATTCCTTTGTGGCCTTTGGTTGTTTGTCTGGTTGTTTTCTTCTGATGCAGGTTTATGTTATCTGATACCTTAAGGAAAATCCTCTGATGCAAGTTTATCTAATACAAGTTCATATGATATAAAGTCATCTGATACATTATGATTCATCTAAAACACTTTGTCTTGACTTGTTGTTTGATCTTATCTGATACTTGGCTTGGTTTATCTATGATTGCTTGGTAATATGATACTTATGGACTTAATCCAAAGGAAATAAATGTTTATCACCTTCATGTCAAGTGTTGGCTTCTATGTTGGTAAGATGTTTCTTGTCCTTATATTTTACATTATGCTTTAGTATAGTCCCTTTATCTCTTGCCCATCTTCTTAAATTTCAAAATCTTCTCCCTCTTTTCAAAAACCTTCTTGTTTTTAAACTTGAAACTCTTTCTTAATAAACCTTGACTTTGTCAAGTGATTGAAAACTCTTTTTCTCAATAAATGCTTCAAGACACTTAAGCATATCAAAACTCTTTCAAAATAAGGAGGAAAGGTTCAAGTATCTCTTGCCTAAGGGGGCCACTTGAGATATTTCTCCTAACAAAACACAAAATCTCATCTAAACCTTTGCCATTTGGCTTTTCCTTTTAAAATTCTTTCTCAAATATTTGACATGAGTAATCATCATAGTTGAGATGTAATTCTCCTATTCCCATTATATTGATTGATATGGTGTTGATTATTTTCCACTTTAAAGAGAGTGTCATACTTGTTGATATCTATCCAAGTTGGAGCTCTTCTTTCATTGTGATGCAAAGATCAATCTGTTCTCATGTTTATGGTTGATTAGTTTAGTTTTCTCCTTGAAGGTAACAAAGTGTCTTTTCATTTAAAATCATCAACAAATTTTCGTTGTTTCTTTGTAAGTGGAACTACAAATGCTCAAACTTCTCCATTGCATAGAGAAAGTATGTAGGCACAAGATGCGATGTCTTGCCGAACATAAATAAAAAACCATAAAATATGTTCTTTCCTCATCCCATCAATCTTTTTCACATAACTCTTTTATTTCATAACACGAATTTTCAAAAAGGTTTCCATGGAGTACCATGGATGTGAGAGGTGTTAAACCTTCCCCTTGTATAACCAATCCTCGTACCCTTTTCTCCTTGTTCTACTAGTTTTGTTTTAACACTTATGTAGGTTTTATTCGCTTTTTCCCATTCCTTTAAAAACATTAAAGATCGGTGGCGACTCTATTTATTTGTGAGTTAAGTTAACCAATAGTTTAATCTCAATTTTCCCACCGCGAGAGTGAGTTGACTTAGAATCTTATGAGTTACTCTCCTACTTTTATAAGACTATTATCACTCTGAAAGACATGACCAAGCGGGTTTTCACACTTTCTCTCTTTCCCAATTTTGAAGCTTTCAAGTAACTTTTCCAGAAGTACCGCTCATTAAAGAAATTTACTAGAACCTTGAATCTTCTACTTAATGTAGCTTGAGATATGTTCAATTTAATCACCATCATCAAATATTTGGAAATATATCACCACCGACTTCAACATTCATTAATATTACCGTCACAAAAAGCACTAGGAAGATTGTTGACAGCACGATCATCAGCTTCATACCTACAGTTACATAGATATACATTTTCCTCCTTTTTGATGATGACAACGCATCTCTCAAGGGAGTTGGTAAAAGAAAAAGACATAAGGATAAATTTATGGAGTGGTTTAAATACCCCTTACATGAGTAGAAAGTACACGCTACTCCCCTTAAGAGTATACTTCTCCCCCCTTAGACATTATCAAAAAGGCAGAAAACAAATATAACACATAGATCACATATAATCATTTTGAAAAGAGAATATGAAAAAAGGGAAGAGGCATATAAGCATATTAATTCATGCATCATTTATTTAAGATTCCTAATATAATCTGTATGAAAAAAGATTTCTTTAGGAAGTGGTTTTGTAGAAATATCTGCTAGTTAATTAGATGAGGTGAAACTCAAGTTTTCCTTCCCCTTTTTCAACATGACCCCCTAATAAATTGGTTCCTAACCTCAATGTGTTTAACACGAGAGTGAAGTATCGGGTGTTTGATGATATTTACTGCTATAGTTTTATCGCATCTTATTAGGACAATTCCAAGATTAACACCATAATCACTGAGTTGTTATTTCATCTAGATAATTTGAGAGAAAAAGCTACCTGCAACAACATATTTTGCCTCAACTGTGGATAGCGCGACCCTTGCTTATTTCTTGCTATGCCAAAAGACAAGAGAGATACCAAGTAAGTGATAGGTATCGTTGGTGCTTTTCCTATCCAATATTCACCCAACAAAATCATAATCAGTGTACCCAACTAAGTGAGAATATACTCCCTTAGGGTATCGTAAACATAGTTTTCTGTGCCAGTGAGATATATCATGATGCGTTTGACCGTACTGAGACGTGATTCTTTTGGGGATGCTTGAAAACAATCACAAATCCACATAATGAAGATGATACCAGGACAAGATGCAATGAGATAGAGAAGAGAGCCTATCATACTTCAGTATTTTCATTTTTCAACTTGTTTTACATTCTCATCTTTGTCGAGGTTACATGAGTTTACATTGGAGTTTCTATTATTTTAGACTTCTCCATGTCAATCCTCTTTAATAGTTCTTTGCAATATTTAGCTTGATTGATAAATGTTTCTTCCTAAGTTAGATGAATTTGAAGTCCTAGGAAGTATTGAAGCTCCCCCATCATTGACATTTCGAATTCGTTTTACATCATTTGAGAAAATTCCTTATATACCAATTTGTTAGTAGCACTGAAGATGATATTATCGACATAAATTTGAACTAATAAAATGTCATGTTCAATTTTCTTAATAAAAAGATATTTATCGACTTGTCCTCTATGGAACTTGTTTTCAAGCAAGAATTTTCTTACACGATTGTACCAAGCTCTAGGAGCTTGTTTCAGACTATATAACGCTTTCTTGAGCTTGAAAACATGATCGAGAAAGCTCCAGTTGATAAAATCGGGAGGCTGGTCAACATATGTTACCTCTTGGACGTAACCATTTGGAAAAGAATTTGCTATATCCATTTAAAATAGTTTGAAATTCATGATGCAGGAAAAAACTAATAACATCCTTATGTCCTCTAATCTAGCTACAAATGCATAGATTTCATAGAAATCCATCTCTTCCTATTGATTGTAAGCCTTCGCAATGAGTCTAGATTTATTTCTTAAAACATTTCCATTTTCATCCAGCTTGTTGTGAAAGACTCATTGGGTACCAATCACTTAATTAGATGAAGCTTTGGAAACAAGATCCCGAACTTTATTTCGTTCAAATTGATGTAACTCGTATTGCATATAAAGATACCAATGTTCATCAATGATAGCATTGTCGATTCCTTTTGGCTTAATTTATGAAACAAAATTCCATGAAGTTACACACCTTATTAAGGGAGTGTCGAGTAGTGACTCTCTTAGAGATATCTCCAATAACATTATAAATAGGACGATCCTTTTCCATCCTCCATTCTTTGGAAGGACTTAATGATCTGAAGGACTATCTATATTTTGACCTTGATAAGGTTCTTCATCTATGACTTGATTTTGACTTTGACCTTGTTCTGCTTCTTGGTCATTTTCTTCTAGAATTTTCTCTTTAAGAATACCTGCACAAAAGTAATATGAATTGATTCTTCTATTATTATGGTCATTTTGTTAAATACTCCAAAGGCTTTGCTCAAAGTAGAATATCATATGAGTATGTCTTCGTCAGTTTTTGTGTCAAATTTTCTGAGGTTATCTTTTACATTGTTAAGGATACAAGATTTGCACCCAAAGACATGGAAGTGGGGAATATTCGACTTTCTTCCTTTATATAGTTCATAGGGAATCTACTTCAAAATTGGACTTATCAAGACATAATTCATGACATAGAAAACACTGCTTACTACATCATCCTAGAAATATTTAGGAAGGTTTGTCCCATTAAGCATCATCCGAGCAAAATCTTCTATAGATTTATTTTTCCTCTCTACGGACCCATTTTGTTAGGGAGTTCATGAATTTGAAAAATTATGTTGAATATTGTTCTCATTTTGGAAATCTCCATTGTGGTGGCTTCTAATGGATGCCATGCTAACTCCTTTTTCATTCTAGATAACATCTGCTAGTTTTTGAAAGGCACCAAACACATATCTTTTATGAGATAAGAATATTTTCCAACTGTATAGAAAGTAGTCATTACAAGGATGTAGACGTTTCCACCAAGACTTTAGTTTTTGATGGGTCAAAAATATCCGTGTGAAGCAATTGTAAGGGTCGATTAGTGGAAACAATGTTTTTTGCTTTAAAATAAGCCCTTACTTGCTTACCATTTTGGCACACATTATATAATATGTTATTTTCAATGTGCAAGTGTGGCAGACCGTTTACAAGATCCTTGCGGACAAACTTGTTAAAGTGGTCCATGTGGATGTGAACTATTCTCATATGCCATAGCCAAGATTCATCCTTGTTACTAAGGATACATACATCACTTGTTGGAAATTTATTTAAATTTACCGTGTAGATATTTCCACTTCTTGAGTGTGTGGATAGAGTTTCATTTGATTTAGATTGAATAGTTCTGCACTCATAAGAATCAAAAGTTACACTATTACCTTTGTCACATAATTTACTTATACTAAGAAAATTATGTTCTATCCCTTTTATTAGAAGAACTTCCCCATTCGTTGGACCGAGGGACTTGCCGATAGTACCAAAACCTAACTTTTTCCCTTATTATTATCACCATAAGAGACAAAACCTCTATTCTCAGTAAAAAAATGAGAAGAATATGGTTTTATCATCAGTCATATACTTTTTCCTCATATTTTTCCTATTCATTTTTTGTTGTTTCTCATGCCTTACGAATATATTTAAGTATTTTACTATAAGGGACATGTCACAATCAAAGTAGGAATCTTTGGCTTTGAGCACTAGCCTTTTTCTTTTCTGTTCTCCTTCCTCATCTATGAAAAATCTCTTTAGTTCCATCTCGTGTTCCTGTAATTTTTCAAAAAGTGTGTGTGTCCATAGTTTCTAAATCTCTAGATTCACAAATCGCAATAGCTTTAGGTTTCTAGCTAGGATTTAAGCATCTAAGAATTTTAACAACTAATTTATCATTTGAAATTTTCCCTATAGTTATCATATGAATCACGATATGGGTAAACCATGTTTGCATCTGATTTATGTTCTACTCAAGTTTCATTATGAAAAGTTCATACTTATGAGTTAGTGAGCCAAACACTCCCCTATTTATCTCAATAGTTCTTTTATGGATAATTTCGAGGATGTCCCGCATTTCTTTTGCAGGCTCGTAGTGAGAAACTCACAAAAATTCATCAAGACTAAGAGAGGTAGTGATGACACATTTTTCCTTCAAAACGCATTACACTTTTTTTTATCACATTTGGTCTAATCCTTTTAAGGTTTTTTTACTACAATACCATCGACTTCATGTGTATGAATAAATAGACCTTTCTTCATAGTCTTCAAAATACCGAGATCCGTCCCTTCCATTAAAATCTTCATTTTCTCTTTCCATAAACTATATCCTTCTCCATTGAAGAATGAAGGTTTGTTTAGTTAATAACTTAAAGCTATTTTCTTTCTGGGACAATTAGTCTTTAACATGAGTTAGACTCTAATGCCACTTGTTGGATAAGTGACTTCAAGCATGAGAAATAAGGGTGTCGGACTGTTGGGCAGGGGGGGTATATTGTGATATTTAAAATTCACAATTAATTTAAATGTTTATTACTTAAAAAGAAAATTGTGTTAGTATTTTTAAAGATCATATAGAAAAGCAGTGGAAAATAAAAAAGTAAACTAAATAGAAAGAATTTAAAAGACAAGGGTTAGAGAGATGACACCAGAAAATTATCATGGTTCGGCTGAATGTTGGTCTAGTCATGTCCCCAAGAAATCTTCTTGAGACAACACTATAATATTGAGCTTTTATAGGTTATTTCCACGAACCTTTGATACAATTAAATTGATATATTTTATAAGGGCTTATCCCCCTCAACAAAAAGATAATTTTTCCACAGGCAGAAGTCACGAACCAAGTAGAAAATTTATAGTGTGATCTCAATAACCAAACTGAGATTTTGCAAATGGTTGATCTCCAGAGTCAAACTCAATTCTTCAAGAGAATCACACTCTTGAAAATAACAATAGTGGAACGACACCAGTACAACTCTTTCCTCACATGCAGTTTTCACACACAATGCACTAATGCAACTTTGGAGAAAGAAAATATGTAAAGAGAGATGAAAGAGATATTACATGTAAAAAAAATTAGAGAACCTCCAAATTCTAGTGCGAAATGAAGTGAGAAAAGGTCTCCTTTATATTGAAGAAAAATTTTCTCAAGATGGAAACAATCCATAGGCCGAATTAATGGTTTAATCAATTATCTAATTGATTAGGTGCATCCAATAATCTATTATTATGGCCTAAAAAAGAAGGTTTTGATATATAGCCATTAACATTCATTATGAGATTGTCATAATCGATTATGAACTCGACTAGGCATCATTTAATCAATTAGACATATAATTTAATTCATTAGATAATTAAAAAAAGTCCTAATCAAGCAAACACCCCCTAATAAACTAGTTATGTCTTGAAAACATTTTATGTGATATTTCTCTCTCCTCCTCTCTCTAAGAGTAAGTTATCAAGACTTACTCCACATCTTGACCATTAATTCTTTTCAATCTGATGATTAAAATTAATGAGTATTAATTTTCTCTCTCCACATTTAATTACTTAATACTTTTAATCATTAGATTTGAAAGAATTAATTATCAAGACGTGGAGTAAGTCTTAATAACTTACTCTTTGAGCATTATTATAAGCAATTATTATAAGCAAATATTCTCTTTTTAGGTTCATTGAATAATGAATGTAACTGGTCTATTATGTAGACCAGATACATTCATTAATCAATGAACCTAAAAAGAAAATATATAAGACGACTCAAGTGAGAACACTGAGTTATTATGAGAAATGAGAACAATGACCATTAAATTTTGATTTTGTTGATTTTAATGGACTGTATTGGTTTCTCTTTCTATGATCCTTAGTATTTATTTTTAATCAACATAGAAAGAGAAACCAATTCAGTCCATTAAAATCAACGAAATCAAAATTTAATGGTCGTGATTCATTGTTTTCATTTCTCATAATAACCAAATGTTCTCACTTGAGTCATCCCCATATATATATATATATATATATATATATATATATATATATATATATATATATATATATATATATATATATATATATATATATATATATATATATATATATATATATATATATAATTTTATTTCTTTATGAGAGGTACATAAATGTGTACATTTACTTGCATAATGTTCTGATTACTATTTTTTTTTTTGTTGTTGACTATATTTTCTCTTATTTATATCGTCTTACAATATTTGATGGTGAATGAAATGACCTCTCCTCTTTTTAGTTTAACATGATTTGACTTTTAAAAAGAAGGGAGACAAAGAAATAAATAGTAAGGCTTGGCTGCCCATTTTCTTTCCGGCCCATCTAACATGCTCTATTTCTCTACAAAGCAAAACAGCTTTAGTTAATTAAATAATTAAAAAAATATATACGAGAATTTCAAAGATGGGTCAATCAATAATTCTCTATTTTATTGACCTTTTGTAATACATTTAATAAATATACTTTTTATTAAAAATATATTTAAGTCGTAGCTTTATTCATTTTTAAATAAGTCATTGGAATGTTTTTTTATTGAATATCAAGTATGAATTTAATTGTTTAAAATAAATAAATATATATATATATATATATATATATATATATATATATATATATATATATATATATATATATATATATATATATATATATATATATATATATATATATATATATATATATATATATATATATATATATATATATATATATATATATATGATCATTGACAAAATTGGAGTGACATTTTTAAATTAGAGATCTGTTTTGACGTGACATTTCCTATAAGCGCCCAAATCATTTAAATCAAAGGCTCTACAATTTCCTTAATTTTTTTTATTTATTTGAGATTGTTGGCTAATTTATTTTAAAAAACAAGAAATATCTTTTATGCTATAAAAATTATCCCATCTTAATAAATTAATACATAAATAAAAAGTATGTTTTAAGTCTCACTCCATTAGGTCAAGCAGACACCTAAGTCATACATAAAAGTTCTTTGATGGAAAAATTACACTCAACTCTTTAATATTTATTAAATTGACACTGACACTCCTCTATGTCATACCCCAAATTTGTCCTACCCTTTAACTTCTAACTGGCTTAGGTTTTGCATTCATGTACATACATCACTTAGGTCATAACTCACACTCATGCATTCATATCACAGGTGCTATTCAAGGGCTAGCAAGATAAAGCTCTGTTGCAAAGAAGTTTGATCAGAGAATGAGGAAACTGAGGTATAATCATGTGGCTCTATGTTCATTGAAGTCCTCCTGGATTAGGGTGTCTCCCTGCTTTAAATCAGGGCGTTGATTGAAGAGTGCAAGCTTGCAAATCGTCTGGTTCTTTAAATCAGGGTTTCTTTGACCAAAGTCAACCAGTTGACTTTCTGGTCAACATTTAATTAGGAATAGCTTCTATGTGTGGAAAACTTCTCATGCTGACCTTGTGGAGGTGTTTGTTTAACTGGATTTGGCCAGAAGAGATTTAATCGGGAATTTCATCAATAGTCGGAAAAATCAGAACAGTTGACCTTTGGGTCAAAATCAGGAGAATTATTCAAATATCGACTTTTGGTGGAAAATCGGTCAAAGAAAGTCAATGGAAAAGAATAAAATCAAGAAAATGCAAAAGGTTACCAAATATGGAAATTAGTTGAAAAATGAAATGTCCATAAAAGGCAAGTTCTATACTTAGGAAAATATTTGAAAAGTTGGAAATTTGGTTGACTAGCTCACTTCATGCAGATATTGCACGCATCTCAAGACATTTTTTCAGGAAAGTCTCAACATGAAAGTTGCTCAAATCATGGTCCTCTACAATTCTCTAGTTGGGAGTTTTCTCATTCGAGGCCTGGTTAAAGAGATAAAAGACGAGAAAGTTGGAAGAATCACATGGAAACCATATTCCATACTTAGAAAAATTTTGAGAGTTTGAAACTTGTCAAGCAGCTGACTTTGACCCCAGCTTACACGCACTTCTAGGCCTTAATTCAAGACAAGGTCAATACCAAGAATGTTCATTTCATAGCCCTCTACAATATTGTAGTTGGAAATTTTGTCAGAAGAGGTGTGAATAGAAAGATACGAAGGAGAGAAGTTTGAAGAATTACACTTGTGCAAGTCATGTTGCTGGGCACAAATCCAGGGGCACGCGTGAGCAATTTATCAAACACGTGGCGGGCTATCTTCAGGTCCATATTTAAGGAAATAGAAACAGCCATTTGATTCAAGAGTGGTGTGTATCTACTCCTTGCCATGTGTTCTCTCTAATGAGCCATGGATGATAAATTTCAAGTATATAGTGAGCGAGATATAAAGTCACAAAGCCGTGTCCTCGTCTAGTCATGCTTCACCTAAGTTCTTGAGGCTAAGCTAAGGCACGCGCGCGCAGAGTTTGCAGCAACAATACCTTGGGTTTGGGACCAGTTTTCTCACGTTTCTAATCATCCTTTAGAAAACTCCCAAACATCAAATCTCTAGTCTTACATGCCCTCTTTAAATTGAGTCTGAGAGTGAGTTGTGTTGTGAACTATGGCAAGAGCTGTATGGCTTCAAAGTTAGCATCGTGGTTGGCTCAAAAGCGCACAAGTTCAGCAGCACACCAATGTGTTATTACAAGGCCATGCATATTTTCTAAAACAAAAAGTAAGAAAGAGACTTTCCACAAATGTGAACAACTTTCTTCTTAAGATTCAAAAGGCCCACACCAGCAAAATGCAAACTATGCATCACCACTCCATGCTATATAAACACCAAGCATTCATCACTCTAAAACCACGATTCATTTCCCCTTCACTCTCTCCAACCTCACACTTCCTCTCACACTCTCATCACTCTCCTCTCTTCCCTCTCCCGAGCAACCTCTCTAACCAACTCCGGCCACCACAACTGTCCTCTCTAACCAACTCCGACCACCACAACCGTCCTCTCTAACTAACTCCGGCCACCACACTTCATCATCATCTTCATCAACCGCAACAGCTACTCTCTCTCTCTCATCATCCGGATCCGTTCATCATCATCACACATCACTGTCTTGCAAGCAAACGTCACTGAGCTCAAGATCTCCACAGCTTCTAAGCATACTTCTCGGAAATCGGTTGAAGTAATAGATATCCTCAAGGCACGCACCATTTCTATCTTCTTCAAGAGAGCGCAGAGTTTCTTAGCAATTTTAGATTCAAGATCTCACCAGGTAAGCTCCATAAACTCCCTCCACATTCATGTGCATGCTGTATGATGTTGCCAAGGTGCTTGCCATAACTGTGTTTGATGAGGATGCGTGATGATTATTGTATGAAGTCCTATACTCTCTTGAATTTAGTTGAGATGATGACTTGGCTTTTGAGTGAGTGTTTCGTGATTATGCGCTTTAGATTACGTAAGAACTACATTGATGCACCTGCTTTTGAGTTTCGCCATAGATCTTGTATGCTAGGGCTTTAGATCCGCGTTCGGTTTCAACGTTAGAGGAAGAATAATTGAAAACCGAGGCCGGATCCATAATCCACGTGAAAAATCGAGCGGGACTGTATGTGGTTTGTTAATTTCTGGACACGTTATGCTGCGAGCTCCGGCGAAACCGTCGGAGAAGATGATCGGAAGGTTTCCGACGGCAGGGGCTGACTGTGTTTGTTTAGATGCCGGTGGCCTGTGTGGCGCCCTGTGATTGGTTCTCTGTCTCACATTTTTGCTGTTTCCATTTAGGCTAATCATTGGGATGCGTGTTGTTGAGATATGATTGGTTTAGAGCTCTTTTTGTCTTATTCATTTAAATGAAGCTGACCAATTGATACCACATGATCCTCATGCAAGTCACGTTATTTTTCTGAATAAATATGCTTGCTGAATCTAAAAAACAAATAAATTGGAATAAGTGAGAGCGTCGGGCCCTATGCTACGTGGGACTTGCCACTTTTCAGGTTTACACACTTACTTTACTAATGCACCACATATTAGTGACTGGGCCTCCACGCATCCCTGCTATTCCCACACCCCTGTTAAGCCCAGCATTCTGCCTTAACTAATTTTAGATCATATGGAAAACACTTTTGCACCCCCATGCTGTTAACCAAAAAAATAATAAAAGTGATTTTCCTTTTATTTTCTTTTGCTTATTAATTGAATTTTCCTTAAATAAAAATGACAAAGATATTTTTCACTCAATGAGATTTTTTAGGATTTTATTTTCTTTTAATTGATTTTTTATTGTTGTTTCCTTTGATTTTTTGATTGGTTGATAAACCACAAACAAATAGTCTTTCTTTGTTAATTCTTGAAAATAGTTTCTAACATGAATAAAAAATGCCATGGCTTGTGAATATTCTCATGATTTCTATAGACTTTAATTCTTCTATTTTGTGAATATTTTCCATATATTGTGAATTGCTTAAATAAACTTTTCCCCATTCTATTAGGAATTAGAATTAGAATAACATAGATGTAGAAATTAAGACTAGTTCCCCTTTTGCATTCTTTTTTCTTTTACAACCTAAAACATCTAAAAATATTCAAATAAAATCCCCTTTAAAAAATACAAAGAAAACACTTAAAACATTAATAAAAAAGTGAAAATCTTAAAAAGGGAATGGAAGCTTGAACATCCCTTGCTTTAGGGAATGTTCGAGTGCTTGGATCTCCCTTGCTTTAGGGTTCCATTCGGGCGTAAGTTCCCAAATTCTAAAAAACACAAACCATAGAGTAACTCGAGTTTCCCTTGCTTTAGGGATTTCCTCGAAACACTCAAACTCTCTCTCTTTCTCTCCTTTCTTAAGGGCATTGTTATCTCCGCTCTATTGCATCCTAGGTCGATCCCTTATGCAAGAGCGCGAGAGTTAACTCCGTCCAACTAAAAAACACAAAAACAAACAAAACTATGGAGCCGAACTACGGCGCTCTGATTCCTGAAAAGGATACGTAGGCATCAAGTCGCGGGGCTTGAACGAGCACATTTGTAAATATTCCTTCTTTTCCCCGTATTTCTTTTTGCATGCATTCACATATAGGTAGACATAGTACACACCCTTTAGATAGAAACAAACATAGGTGGATACCATCGAGTACGATGGGCGCGTGGGGTGCTAGTACCTTCCCCTTGCGTAACCGACTCCCGTACCTTGATTCTCTGGTCGCAAGACCTTGATCCTTCCTTTGTTAGGTTTTCTGATATTCCTTTCCCTTTTGGGATAAATATATTGGTGGCGACTCTGTTCATTTTTCGCGAGCGTGCGACACTCTAGTTTTAAAAAACTTCACTAACCTTCTCTAAGAATATATATATATATATATATATATATATATATATATATATATATCAACGAAAATATGTAACGATGTATATTTTAAAATTATAGGATTGTCAATGTCAATTTAACAGACCTCAGGAGATGTGAGTTTAAATTTCTCTTCTTTGATTGTTCGAATTATGTTAGAACAATACAATGTGAACAAGCGTCTTGATTTAGATGATTTTAATTTCTCTTTTATCAAATATTTTTGGCAACTTCTACAAGATGAAATAAGGGTGATGTTTGAATAGTTTTCTAACAATATTATGCTCACGTTGAGTCTATCTTTTTTCTTCTTTGCACCAGTTCCTAAAGCCCACTCACCCCTTTTATTAGAGATTTTGGGTCATCTCCTTAATAAGGTGTTTGTCTAAACTATCCTCTGAAATCTTTACTGGTGGGCTATCCAAGGTTATGGATCGCCTTATTTCACCAGATCAATATGTATTTGTTATAGACAAACAAATTAATGTCTTATTCTCAAAGTTGATTTTGAAAAGGATTATGACTCATCTAAGGGATTTTCTTAGACTATATTGTCATGGATTTTTCTTTGATGTTAGGTGTGTGGTGATATATTTCTAAGGGCTATCAAGTAGGGTGGCATGTGTCCTTTACGTGGCACATGGGTTCTCCCTAAGGGGCGATGTGGATAATACTGTTATGTGCGGAGTCATGCCATGACTCTCTAGGAAATAGGCCATCAACAATTTCTTCCAATCAAGAGGGAGAGGTTACCGCTTCTTGAAGGCTCCCTAAACCCTAGGCCTAGACGCCTCAATAAATACCATTACATTAAGGTTGAGAAGGATAATTGGTAATACACACGATACAACCCCTTAGAACTACATAGATTCTCACCTCACATGATTTTACTCTCTCATCATTGTAAACACCACCAAACAGGAGTTGTTCTTTTTAAGTCAATTCTAAATGGTAGCCCCATTTTTAAATCTATTATTTATTAAAATTCCTCTTTAAATTTGAATGCTTCTTATTCATTATTTTTATTTGGGGGGGTTAAAAAGGGGGGAAATCTCCTGGAATAGGTGGTGTAAGGTATGTGAATCGAAGGAAGAATAAGGTTTTGGATTCAAAGACTTAAGACTCTTCAACTTGACTATATTAATTGAACTAAATGCATACGGAAGTTTAATTCATGATAAGTACCTTAGGGTGTATAGTTCTTGTTGTTATGAATTGAAATCACCTTACCCGTTCTCCAGAAGGATGTCGTTCATCTGTCAATCAACAATTTTGGCTTGAAAGAGAGTTTTATTGAGTTTATCTTCGGAGTTGGACTCAGACAAGTTCTCATATGGGGTTAAGAAGGTGGTCAAGAAGGAGACTTTGACTAATTCTTGTCATATATTTGGGTTGGTGGATTTTCTCTTTGTCAGCAATTTCCAAGGTTGTTTTTAGCTTCAATTGAAAAAACTTGTAAATATCATTAGCCTAGGAAATGGGTTGGTGATGTTTGGACTTGGAACTTTTTTTTGGGAAAATACTTGGTGGGTTGTCTTGTTGATCTTAAATAAAGGGATAGAGATAATTCATATATATGAAAATTTTCTTTTAGAGGTACTGTTCTTACCCGGTCCAAACATAGGGCCACGACCCAAAGATATGTAAGAACCAAATGTATGAAGGATGGATCTATTTGATTGCAGGTACATTTATCTGCGTATGCAGATGTTTATGATGGTTTTGATAATGACAATACTATATGTCAAATGTCATGATGTAAAGTCTTCATCTATCAAAAAGGTTCAATGATCAAAGATTCTTATGTGAAATCAAGATATTAATCCAGATTCAATGATGACAACACCTAAGGTCAAATGAAGTTTGATGAAGTCCCTGATGATCTCTTCTTTATTAATCCTTGATGATGACTTCTATCAAAGAAGTTACATGAAGCCTCATCAGTTAGAAGAATCAAGCCCCAGATGGAATTCACAATTAATGATGAATCAAACAAGGGATCTTGAAGCTTCAAGGTTATGGAAATAGAGAAAGTGTGAAAGCTCGTCTTGTCATGTGTTTAAGTGATCAAATAAATGTAAAAGTTATAAGAGTAGTTCTAGAATTACTAAGGAAAAAAATACATCCACATGGAAATGTTTTTAACCCTCTCTAATTTTTCTAAAACATCTTTAACCCTATGGAAAAGCTATCACGATGTATATGGAATTGATTAATGTTTTGTTTGGGAGTTTGGAGGGGAGGGGAGGACTTTGAAAAGTGGGAAGTATTGAATGGAAAAAATTGAAGGATTTTGGAGGGTTTTCTTTTATTCATAACACCAAAAAAACCCCAAATTTGGGGGAACTCATAATTATACGCCCTCTTTTATCCTTCTATACACAATCTTTTTTCAAAAAATGTTAAAGATTTATCTATATTTAAAAAAAACTATTTTCGAAGCCTTCCTCTTCCTTTCAAACTCTCAAACAAAGCCTTATAGATTTCTAATCATTTATGAAGCATTCGTACACTGCTTAATCAATTAAGGGCTTAGTCCATTGACTAAAACAAGATAAAAGTCTCCTAAATAAATTATAAATACTCTTATTCGATTAAGACACATAACTATTAAGGGGTTTCCATTTTGGGATTAGGATTTTCATCTTTTTGAAGATTTTAATCGATTAACCCTAGTACTTAATTTATTAAGTCCTTAAAAGGCCCACAAATCTTTTCCTTTTTTAACCATTATTTTATCATATAAATATAAGGCTTCTCCTCATTTTTCTTTACACCTTTAATTGAATCTATAACCATGCTTTCTCATTTCTACTTTCTTTCTTCATCTATTTACAATTCTTCACAAGGTTGCTAGAGTGTTTTCATAGTGAAAAATATATGTGATAATATTTGTGTGCTTTTGTAGTGATATCTTTTTAATTTACCCAAAAAGGTGTTGTCTCCTGTGTAATATCTTTTGAATAAGTTGTTTGTTTAGTTCTTAGCTTAATCAGTTAAAATATCTTTTTTGGTTATTGAGATTAACCAAGTAAAATATTTGTTTGATTCATGAGCTCAACTTGGTTTTAAAGCTCTGTGTGGTTCAGAGACTAGCCTAGTGTAAAGTCTCTTGTTTGGTTGTGAAATTAGCTAGTGTAAAATATCAGGTTTAATTGTAAGAAAGATCATGGGCATAACTTGCAAAAGGCTCACATCTCATAAAGTAGAAACTCTCACGAAGAAATATTTGGGGACATGAGTAGGCCAAATGGTTAGGTCAAACCTATATAATTTGTTGGTGCATTTTTCTTTTTCCTTGTCTTCTTATATTTCCATTATTTGTTTATTTATGATATTTTTATTTCTCTTCATTTCTATGATTTTTTACTCTTTTAATTATTTCATTGCTTAATCTTTATTTGTATTATAAAATCAACCTAAATGTTTTATAACTGAAATATTTGTAATTAGACTTCTATTGTGTTTGGAGTCACTTGTCCAACATGAAGCCCAATAAAGTAAGAGGTGTTTATGATGGTATTATATAATGATGTTAGAACAATGATGTTAGAAGATGGAACGTAGCTTCCACAACTATAATCCAAGAGATTGTTCTAGGGTGGCAGGAACAAACATGGACCCGCCATAAGAAAGAACATGATTTAAACAAATGATTGAGGAGGAATGACATATGACAGGAAAAAAATATAATCTGACATTTATCCATTTGGACAATGATTATTCGACAAAAGATTTTAGGTCTCCAAAAACTCTATAGAAATACCTCTATAAGGGACGATGATTATTTGACCAAGGATTTTAGTTGAATTCCTTTTCACTATTTAGAAGAATGGAGTTTTAAAGGTAATTATTTTCTCTAGTTAGTTGTTATTCGATAATGCACCTACCCTAGTTAGAACTTCTTTAGGTTGAGGGTCATCCCAACTCCCAAGTGTTGAAGGTACTTAATGTGCATTTTATGGTGATTATCGAGAGATGAAAAATCACTTGTTCCTTTCATGAAAGTTTTCTTCTCAAGTTTTAAAGGTTATTATTTTCCCTAGTTAGTTGTTATTCGATAATGCGCCTACCCCAGTTAGAACTTCTTTAGGTTGAGGTTCATCCCAAGTGTTTAAGGTACTACAAATCACTTGTTCCTTTCATGCCTGAAAGATAACTAGGTTGTTTTCCCTTTTCCCTAATATAGAGAATAACGCCATTTTAGGTAACAAGTTTCAAACATAATTTGAATACTATATTCTCATTCATATACTGACTTGAGTGTCAGAGTGCTAACCTTGCAGGTACACCCCTGCTCTTCCGCATCAGAAGCTCTACTCTGTCACAGATTTCGCATCTCACTCTATTTCTGGTTCCAGAATAGAATAATGGTGTCGACTGTGGGAACCGATTTTTGATTCCTGCGTTCTTAAACCTTTGTACCTATGCGTTCAACTTTCAAAACCGGAGTTATCTTCGAAGCCTAAACAAAGATCCAGAAAAGCAAGCATAAAATTTGGTTATGATCGATCGATTCGAATCTTTCACCTTTGGTAATCTATCAATTTTCCAGACCTTCAATCCTCTATGGAAATGGCTGGATCTAGAGCTACTCGTTCTGCCACTGCATGCGAAACTGCATAAGCTGTTACCGCCAGGCATCGACGACTGTCAATTGGCCAAACTCCAATCCTCCTCTAAACAAAATAAATTTTAACGTCAAAGATCCTCGAATGACAAATCTAATCTATCCTCTTCCAAGAGCAAGGACTATCCAAGTTCCACCACTTGGAGTTCCAGCTCCTTTACTTGTTGAACAATCTAAGATATCACACGGTTTTGGAATCCTCGAGGAAAGGATCAACGACATCTACAACATTGTTCAACAACAAAACTTAAAGCAATGGAGGAAAGATTCCTTCTAATGGAGGAAAGCATCCACCACACTCAACCCCGAGCGAGTTTAGTTCAAGAAGCCACATTTGGGAGAAGTTGCCCCAACAGGCTAGAGGGAGCAAAGACCAGAAGTCCAAAGACCTATCTAAAGGCAAAAAATTTAATCCTCCTCCTCGGAGTTCGGGAGGAGACCGAGGCAGCCATGCTCTATCCTCAGATCAAAACAAATATCCAATGATCTGGGTACAACCTAAGCATCATATATGTTCCTAGACTTTAGAAAGCAAGATCCCTAAGTCAATGCATAAACCTCTTAAATTAGGAGAGTACGATGAAAAAGGAGAACCCGAAAAACACGTCTAGCTCACCAATGACCGACTAGACTACTACAATGCTGAAGATGCTTCCAAGTGCAAGCTACTAGCATTAAACTTGGTCGGATCATCCTGGTTCTGGTCCAACGGTCTTCCCGATGGTTGCATTGAGTCATGGGCATATTTTTGCAATCATGTCACCCCCGACTTCACTATTTATAAGAGGCAACCATATACTATAGAAGCATTGAGAAACATCCAAGGAGAAAAAGTGTGCCTACGATCATACATTGATTAATTTACTCAGGTCACAGTAGAAGTAGATGGAGCCAAATATGCCCTCAAATGCTGGATCTTTGAGAATGGCCTCCTCTCCAATCATTCTTTTTGCACCAAACTAGAGAAAAAGAAGGTAAAAATGACTCAAGAGATGCTAAGCCTAGCCCAAACTTCATGACCTTGGAAGAAAATAAAAATACTGGCTTCGACTACCCATCCTCAGCAACCGAAGTAAGTTTTGATGCCCCACCTAAGAGAAATCACATCGACTCAGAGAAGACACCGATAGAGGGGGAACACAGTCTGATGCCCCACCTTTGAATACTTCCTGGGATAAGATTTACTAAGAATGTATCAATACTGAGTACAGGAAGGTAGGGATCCGGCCCCCTTACCCCGTTCTGGAGAGTGGTAGAAAGATAAGTCAAAGTATTTCCACTTTCATATGGGGCACGTTCATTAAACAGATGATTGTATCTAGCTTAAAGACGCGATTGAAGTGTTAAAAAAGGTCGATTGTCCAAATATGAGATCTAGAAGAGTCTCTAAAGACCAAGTCCCCCATGAAAGCTTCTGAAACAGTCCTAGCGGCGAAAGAAGAGAAACTGACATAGGAGAACACCCATATATTGATGCCACCACTAGCGATGCACTCTGGGAGAGCCTACCCTCAAAAGGTACAGTCAAAAGAGAAAATGTCGAAATGATGGTTGTAACGCCCTGATTATTTAATTATTTATTTAATTAAATATTCTTATATTATTTTCGGAATTATCGGTTGGAATTTCTATTATGGTGAATAAGTGGTTATATCGGTGAGTAAACTATTATATCGATGGAATATTATTATACGTGACATTTTGGTTAATTAAATTACTAAAGGATTTAAATATTGGATTTAGTCGAATTTGGAAGGTCGGTATTATTTTAAGAGGCGTATTTGGATTTATTAAGTTAAAGTCGGATTTTAGTCGGATAGTCAGAAGAATAATATTAAGAATAATATTATTTATTTATTGAGATGTTTATTGAAATTTTCTCATTTTGGGACGATTTAGTCGGTATTAGTTCGGGATAGCGGATCGACATTTAATCGAAGATTTTAATATTTTTAGTATTAGAAATATTAATGAGTTATTATTTAGCGTTTTGGGAATTTTCCGAGTAATTAAGATTAGACCAGAAATATGAGACACTGAGTATTCAGTCGGTATATTAAAATAATCGGATTTTATTTTAATGGCATTTAAGTGGAAGTATTATTTTTACATTAAGTGTAGAAAAGATATTGGGCTTAAATAATGACATCTCTAAGTATTAAGGGGTATATTTTGTTAGGCCCATTAGAAAGTGGTAGTTAAGTAGTGGGTAATTTTTGTCATTTTGGAAAAGAGAGAGTGTGAGAGTAACCGAAGAAAAAGAAAAAAAAAGAGAAAAAGGAAAGAGGGGTTAGGGTTGTGAAGAGGAGAAGAAGGAGACCCAAAATGTTGCTCCAAAGTGTGATTTTTCTTCAATTTTTCCATTGAAATTCCTTAAAGCTGCATTCAATCCAAGGTAAGGGGGATTCTTTCTACCTAAATGGGAATATGAAGGATTTTATGTGGGTTTATGGGGTACCACAACTGGGCGAGGTTCTTTCATGGAACACTGTGTCTGGCACCCTTGCTGCCACAAACACTTTGTACCCCATGGGAACTGTAGACCCCAGTGACCATTAGGGACCACCTGTCCGTGTCTAGAATTCATACCCGTGAGTTTGGGGTGGGACAGGATACTAGCCTTCATCATACCCTGATTTCCATTTTGCAATCTGAAGCCGGAATTTTGAACATGCTACATTCAGTCTTACCCAGTTATTCAGAGCTGCGAGGGACATTCAGTCTCTCACTACATCACACACATGACACATGATACATCATGCTATTGCATCCACCTCACTTCATTCGTGGAGAATCCTAAAGTCTATTTCCAAAAAAAGAAGATGTATACTCTTTTGCAAAAAAAAAAAAGAGAGAAAAAGAAAAGAAAAAGAAAAGAAATAATGAAAAGACTTTAGGATTCTCCCAATGAACTGCATTCCGCCATCTCATTTAACATGCATGTTCATTTATTTTCAGGAACTTTTGGCTTTGTCTCCGACCAACACATGGCCACATCATTGAAGACTGTTAGACGCAACCCCTCTTATTCTTTCCTGAATCCGAATCTGGATTCCCTTGGGTGTTTGGCAAAGAAGATTACGCCAGATGAGATAACCAACTTCAGAAAGGAATATGGGTACATTCTGAGTCTTCTCAAGATGCCGTTCACCAAGTACGAGCAAGAAGGGGTTCATACTTTGCTGCAGTTCTATAATCCTTCCCTCCGCTGCTTCACGTTCACCGACTACCTCTTGGTTCCTACATTGGAAGAGTATTCCCTATTTCTTGGCATCCCTATAAAGAAGGAAGTGCCATACTATAGCACCATGAAGGCCCCCGATTCCATTGAAATTGCTAAGGCTCTTTATTTGAGCAAGTCGGTCGTGGAAGCAAATCTCACCAAGAAGGGAGGAGGTTTTGGTTTTTGCATGGAGTTTCTGGTTAAAAGGGGTTGTGAGGCTGCTGAAGCAAAGGAATGGGACACATTTAGGGCTATCTTGGCTCTAAGTATATATGGCATCGTGATGTTCTCAGACGTTCCTAATTTTGTTGACATGAATGCAATTCATATATTCATCTTGTAGAATCCGGTTCCCACACTTCTGGGGGATGTTTATCACTCCATTCATCACAAGGGTATTCAGAAGGGAGGTAAGGGAGGCCTGGTTAGATTCTGTGCTCCGTTGTTATACCGATGGTTCAGGTCACATCTGCCTGAGCGTGGAGCTTTCGTTGATAGTAGGCACACATCTAAGTGGGCTGAGAGGATTATGGGGCTGAGGGCTAAAGATATTGTCTGGTACAATGGAGCTTTAGATGACAGGGAAGTTATTATGAGTTGCGGAAGGTTCAAAAACGTACCTCTCATGGGTCTTAGGGGCGGAATCAACTATAATCCCGTCTTGGCCAGAAGAACATTTGGATATGCTTTTATCAGTCCACCTGAGCAAACAGAGATAGCTGAGAACATTTTCTATCATGTGGCCACCGACAATGGGCAGATGGCAGAAGCTGTACAAGCCTGGAAGAGTATTTGTTGGAGAGATAAGAAACATTTTGGTCAGCGAGATTGTGCTACTTATGAGGATTATACTAAGTGGATCGAGTCTGTGGTTGCTGTTCAAGGGATGCCTTTCCCTCCTAAGGACCCTTTGTACCCTCCTGCTGGTAAACAACCCAACATTGTTTCCATGCCCCGTTACAACCAAACTGTGGAAGAGAATCGAAAATTGACTGAACAAATGGAAACAATGCAAGTGAAGTTTTCTGCTCTTCATAAGTTGAAAATGAGAGAAATAGAGCTTGAAGAATTGTATGCTAGAGGAAGTACTTCTCAGAAGAGGCCAAGAATGACTGTGAATTCTAAAACTACTGAAACCCAAGAGAAGAAGATAAAGGAACATTACGAGGCTCAGTTGGCAGAATTGACTAAAAGACTCCAGATTCAGACTGAAAATGCCAATTCAGAGAAATCTCGTCGCAAGAAAGCAGACAAACTCTTGTTGGATCGCCAGAATACCATAGAGAAGTGTTATGAAGAGATCCGAAATCTGAAGGGCCAGATAAGAGAAAAAGACCAGAGTAATGTCCAAGTTCAAGAGGAAGCTAGGTATTGGGAGGTGAAGAATCGCCACATGGAAACGATGCATTTCAGAAAGGACCTGCTGATTCAAGAGATCATTAAGAGGCCCACCCGTGCTAAAACCAAGGAGCTCTTTGAAGAAATGAAGACTTGGAGTGATAAGAACATTGGAGATAGCCCTCTTCGTCATTTAGACATGGGAGATCCTGCTTAGTTTTGACTTTTGTTGTAGAATCACCACCAGTTTTGTTGGATGGGGTTCTTATTTCTATTTCTGTATTTGTTGGCTCATGGGAGCAGAATATTTTGTACTTCAAAAACTCGGTTGTGGAATTAATCGATTATGTTTCCTTATCCTGTTTGCTTATCTCGGTTGTGCTTATCTTGGTTTTGCTTCACTATCTTCTCCGTTATCTTGTGTTGTTGGTTTGAGACAAAGCTAAAAAGTCTTGAAAATAATAAAACATGCACACATGCACCCATGCACTCATAGCATATTGCATTTACAGGTTTTTATCAGATTCTAATTGGGGTCCCTTCCAACACAGATCTCTTTCCCGACGACGAAGCTGACTTTCTTACATCCTTACCGCACCAGGAGCAACGAGAGAATCATGGATCAATTTGAACAGAATCAAGCTGCCCTCCGTAGGGATATGGATGTTATGGGGGAAAGAATGACTCAACTTATGGAGACTCTCCATGTCGTTGTCCAAGGACAAGAAGAGCTCCGAAAGAGCGTTGCTGGAATGGTCAAAGATACTCCTACCAACTCTGCTGATGGGGGAGTAAAGACCAAAGAGATCCCTGTTGAGGGGATACCAAAAGTAGTGGATGACCACCATGAGGTTATTGATCTTGAACATGATCTTACTGCTGAGTTGACCGAGACTGCTAAGATGTACCAAGCTCTTGAAGAACGTCTTAAGGCCGTTGAGGTTGCTAAAACTTCGAGTTTCAACACTGCTGCTCTATGCTTGGTACCTGGGATTGTGATCCCCCCAAAGTTCAAGGTGCCAGACTTTGATAAGTATAAGGGAGTCACCTTCCCAGAGACTCACCTTCGTTCCTACTGCCGTAAGATGGCCGCTCATGCTGAGAATGAACCACTACTGATGCATTTCTTTCAGGATAGTCTCACTGGAGCCCCGTTAGAGTGGCACATGAAACTTGAGAGGTCTAATGTCAGTACTTGGGGACAACTTGTCGACGCCTTCTTGAAACAATACCACTACAATACAGCTATGGCTCCTAGCCGTGCCCAGCTACAAAATATGTCAAGGAAGCCTGACGAGTCTTTTAAGGAGTACGCCCAGAGGTGGCGTGAACTTGCTGCTCGAGTTCAACCTCCTCTTCTCGACCGTGAGTTGATTGATCTGTTTATGGGGACTCTGAAGGGGCCGTATCTTCAGCACATGGTTAGTAATACTTCTCCGTCCTTCTCAGATGTGGTCATCATTGGTGAACGGGTTGAAAACTGTGTTAAAGCTGGTACTATTCAAGATGTTGCTACTCCTAGCAGTTCTAATGGTAATGGTAAGAAGCCGTATTCTGGGTTTGTGAAGAAGAGGGAAGGTGAGACTAGCACCGCTTCTGTTGATCAAGGCCGAGCTCCCGCATATTCTGCTGTTCCACCTCCTTATTATCCGATGCCTTATGCTGTTCCTGGTCCATATGTCCCTCAGGCATATGCTGCTGCTCTCCCGCAACCTTGGATGGCACCTCAACAGCCTTTCGTGCCACAACAACCAGCTGCTGCTCCTCAGAATCGCCAACAGAATCCTAGGCCTCAAGGTCAGAGAGGTCCACAGAGGCAAAGATACCCTGACAGGCGTATAGATCCGGTTCCCATGCCGTATGCTCAGCTTCTCCCCCAGTTGCTTGCTGGTCAATTGGTACAACTCCGTGAACTTGGACCTCCACCTAGTCCTCTCCCTCCTGGTTATGATGTTAATGCTCGATGTGAATTTCATTCAGGGGCCCCGGGCCATACTATTGAAAAGTGTAGAGCATTAAAGTACAAAGTTCAGGATCTCCTTGATGACAAACTTATCTCGTTCACTCCTACTGGTCCTAATGTGCAGAATAATCCTATGCCTCCTCATGCTGGTGCGACCAATGCTATTGAGTTATGTGATGATCAGATCCTAGTAAGTGATGTTAATGAGGTAAGGATGCCGCTAGCAGTTGTCAGAGAATATCTTATGCAACAAAAGGTTTTGTGTGAACTACATGACTACTGTTTGCAATGTTCTTCTAACCCTGAGGAATGCACTAGGTTGAAAGAAGAAATCCAGAAACTAATGGATGAAGGTGTTCTTAGAGTGGAAAGGGTCGTTCCTGTCGAAGATGTGGCTACTCTAGAGATACCTTACTATCCTGCTGAGGTGTCAAAGAATCAGAGTACTCCTTTGGTCATTCGTGCTCCGAGTACTCCCTTGGTCATTCAGGCTCCGAGGACTCCGTTGGTTATTCAGGTTCCAAATGCTCCTTCGACTCCTCCAACCTCGTCTCTTGTTCCTTCTCCTGTGAATGATTCTAAGGCTGTCCCTTGGAGTTATAATGTCGTGTATATTCGAGGGAAGAAATATGATTGTCCTCCAGTGGGTAATTCGAGCATCACTAATATTACTGGCACTAGTGGCATTACCCGTAGTGGTCGGATCTTTGCTGCCCCTCCTCCACTTCCTAAAGAGACCAATAAAGAGGCTAGTACACAAGCAAAAGGAAAGCAAGTTGCTGTTGATCCTCCTGTAACACGTAATGCACAAGATGCCGAGCAACTCTTGAAGATCATTAAGAAAAGTGATTACAAAGTGATTGACCAACTTGATCAGACTCAAGCCAAGATCTCCATCTTGTCTCTCTTGGTACATTCTGAAGCTCATCGTGATGCTCTGATGAAAGTTCTGGCTTCCGCTCACGTAACTCAAGACATTACTGTGCCTCAGTTTGAAGGGGTTGTGACCAACATTGCTGCTGGTAATTGTTTGGGTTTTTCTGATGATGAACTTCCACCTGAGGTTAGGGCACATAACAAAGCGTTGCATATCTCCGTCAAGTGTCTGGATGCTGTGTTGTCTCGAGTTCTGATTGATACAGGTTCTTCTCTTAATGTGATGCCCAAGACTACTTTGTTTAAGCTGAGTATGGATGGGGTTATGATGAGACCATGCACTATGAGTGTCAGAGCGTTTGATGGTTCTAGAAGGTCCGTAGAAGGGGAAATTGATCTGCCTGTTCTGCTTGGCCCTCACATGTTCTATATTGCCTTCTATGTTATGGATATACGCCCTTCATACACTTGCCTCTTGGGTCGCCCTTGGATCCATGCTGCTGGGGCTGTGACATCTACCCTCCATCAGTGTTTGAAATTTGTTGTGAATGACAAGATTGTTGTGATCACTGGTGAAGAGGATTTGATAGTCAATAATCTGGCGTCATACCGTTATGTTAAAGTGGAGGGAGAGATACAAGAGACACCTTTTCAGGCCTTAGAGATTGTGTCGGTTGATAAACTCCCCGTGGTTGAGAATAAAAAGGAACTCGGAGCGCCCCTCTCGTCTCTAAATGATGCTAAGGCCTTCTTAGAAGCTGGTACTCCCCATAGTGCCTGGGGCAAGCTGATTGATGTTCATGAGAAGCGAGACAAGTATGGCCTTGGGTATCAACCATCTTCTTCTACTCAGCTCAGCATAATTCCTGGAAAGAAGGTGATTCCCCCCAATTCTCAAGTGTTCGTCAGTGCGAGCACCAGTTCTGGAAGTCAGGTTCTCGCCGTGGATGATGATGATGAAGAAGATCTCTCCAGATTCATTTGCCATGCTGCGCCTGGACAGGAGCTCAACAATTGGACTATCTTGGACATCCCCAGAGTCACTTTTATGGAGATGTAATTTTCTTGTTTCGATAAGTCATATGCTTCGCCCTAAGCATTTTGACCATTTGTACAAAGAAGGGCCCCCATGTTGTTTCAATTTGTTTAATATTGAATGAAAATCATATCTTCGCATGCAATTACTGTTCCATTTCTTTCATTTTTGTTTTTACTTAAAAAAACTTTTTTCAAAAATGGCAAAGTTTTTTTCCTTTTTTCTTCTTTATGTGTGTCATTTTAAGGCATAAATCATCCATCGTGCAGATCCGGCTCGAATTCCATCAAAAATGATAATGTTACAGTTCCACGTCTTAATATCCTTGAGAATCCAATTGACCAAGCTGATGAGGATAGTGGGGAAGATTGTGAAGTCCCTGAGGAATTGGCAAGACTTTTGAGACAAGAGGAGAAATCTATTCAGCCACATCAGGAAGCCATAGAAATCGTCAACCTCGGTTCAGAAGAAGCAAAGAGAGAAGTCAAGATAGGGGCCGCTTTGCAAAGTGATGTAAAAAGAAGGTTGATTGAGCTGCTTCGAGAGTATGTTGACATCTTCGCCTGGTCATACGAAGACATGCTTGGTTTAGACACGGATATAGTTATGCACAGGTTACCGCTCAAACCAGAATGTCCGCCTGTAAAGCAGAAACCACGAAGAACTCGACCTGATATGGCTTTGAAAATCAAGGAGGAAGTCGAAAAACAGTTGAAGGCGGGTTTCTTATCTGTGTGTGAGTATCCTCCTTGGATTGCAAACATAGTACCTGTTCCTAAGAAGGACGGAAAGGTACGCATGTGCGTTGACTACCGAGATTTGAATAGGGCGAGTCCGAAGGATGATTTCCCTCTGCCTCATATTGATGTGCTAGTCGACAACACTGCTCAGTATTCGGTGTTCTCCTTCATGGATGGTTTTTCTGGCTATAATCAAATAAAGATGGCTCCTGAAGATATGACCAAGACTACCTTTACTACTCCGTGGGGTACGTATTGTTATAAGGTGATGCCTTTTGGTCTTAAGAATGCTGGTGCAACGTATCAACGTGCGATGGTGACCCTTTTCCATGATATGATCCATAAGGAGATTGAAGTATACGTTGATGATATGATTGCAAAATCCCAAACTGAGGAGGAACACTTGGTATATCTTGAGAAACTGTTTGCTCGTTTGCGTAAATTCAAGTTGAGGCTTAATCCAAACAAGTGCACTTTTGGAGTGCGATCTGGAAAATTACTTGGATTCATTGTGAGCCAACGAGGGATTGAGGTTGACCCTGATAAGGTAAGGGCGATACAAAATATGCCAGCACCAAAGAATGAAAAAGAGGTCCGAGGGTTCCTTGGGAGATTGAATTATATAGCCAGGTTCATCTCTCATCTCACTGACACCTGTGAACCCATCTTTAAGTTGCTGCGCAAGAATCAAGATATCTGTTGGGATGATCATTGTCAAGAAGCTTTTGAAAAGATCAAGCAGTATCTCCAAGAGCCACCAATTCTCATGCCTCCGGTCCCTGGGAGGCCACTTCTTATGTACTTGACTGTGCTTGAAGGATCTATGGGGTGTGTGCTGGGCCATCATGACGAGTCTGGTCGAAAAGAGTGCGCCATTTATTACCTGAGCAAAAAGTTTACCGATTGTGAATCCCGTTACTCACTACTCGAGAAAACTTGCTGTGCTTTGGTATGGGCTGCTCGCCGACTGAGGCAGTACATGTTGACTCACACCACTCTATTGATCTCCAAAATGGACCCGATAAAGTACATCTTCGAAAAACCGGCTCTTACAGGAAGACTAGCCCGGTGGCAAATGCTTTTATCAGAGTATGATATCCAGTATGTCACACAGAAGGCCATCAAAGGGAGTGTCCTTGCGGATCATCTTGCTCATCAACCATTAGAAGAGTATCAGTCAATGAAGTTTGACTTTCCTGATGAGGATATCATGAAACTAGATGATAATGAAGGACCCGAACCAGGAGAGCGATGGACTCTCACGTTCGATGGTGCATCAAATGCTATGGGCCATGGTATTGGGGCAGTTTTGACTTCTCCTCGTCAAACTCACATCCCTTTCACAGCTAGAATATGCTTTGATTGCACAAACAATGTCGCAGAATACGAAGCTTGCATAATGGGTCTTGAAGCAGCCATTGATATGAGGATCAAGATCCTTGAGGTTTACGGGGATTCTGCCTTGGTCATACATCAAGTAAGAGGTGATTGGGAAACGCGACACCCCAATTTAGTTCCTTATAAGGACTATATCTTGGAGTTGCTGCCCGCTTTCGAGGAAATCACTTTCAATCACATCCCCCGAGAGGAAAATCAATTGGCAGATGCTTTGGCTACTTTGGCGGCTATGTTCAGAGTTAGCTCCCCTAAAGAAATGCCGGACATAACGATCCTCCGTTACAAAGAACCTGCACATGTATTCCCTGCCCACTGTCTCACTACTGAAGATGTGTATGATGAAAAGCCATGGTATTACGACATCAAGAGGTATGTTGAGAAGCAAGAGTATCCCGAAGATGCTACGATTGGTGATAAGCGAACGCTTCGAAGGTTAGCATCCAAATTCTTCTTGTCAGGAGACGTCCTGTACAAAAGAAACTATGATTCAGTTTTGCTCAGATGCGTGGATAGACACGAAGCAGAATTGATCATGCGGGAAATTCATGAAGGATCTTTTGGAACTCATTCCAGTGGACATTCTATGGCCAAAAAGATCTTGCGAGCAGGATATTATTGGATGACGATTGAAAGTGATTGTTATGTGTATGTGAAGAAATGTCACAAATGTCAAGTGTATGCTGACAGAATTCATGTTCCTCCGACTCCTCTGAATGTCCTGACATCGCCTTGGCCCTTTGCTATGTGGGGCATAGACATGATTGGGCGGATAGAGCCACAAGCTTCAAATGGGCACAGATTTATTCTTGTTGCTATCGACTACTTCACCAAATGGGTTGAAGCCGCTTCTTACAAGAACGTAACCAAGCAAGTCGTTACTCGCTTCATCAAGAAAGAGATCATATGCCGATATGGGGTTCCAAACAAGATCATCACTGATAACGGGTCCAATCTGAATAACAAGATGATGGCAGAGTTGTGTGAAGAGTTCAAGATTGAACATCACAATTCATCACCCTATCGGCCAAAGATGAATGGCGCAGTCGAAGCTGCTAACAAGAATATAAAGAAGATTGTCCAGAAGATGGTTAGAGCGTATAAATATTGGCATGAGATGTTGCCATTTGCTTTGCATGGCTATAGAACTTCGGTTCGTACTTCAACTGGGGCAACTCCCTTCTCTCTTGTCTACGGTATGGAGGCCGTACTACCTGTCGAAGTGGAAATTCCTTCGTTCAGAGTCTTGATGGACGCCAAACTCGATGAAACAGAATGGGTTCAAACGAGGCTTGATCATCTCAATCTAATTGAGGAGAAACGCTTATCTGCTATCTGCCATGGCCAGTTATACCAAAAAGGAATCAAGAAAGCGCATGACAAGAAGATTCGGCCTCGAGAATTCCACACAGGTGACCTAGTCGTAAGGAAGATCTTGCCAATTCACACTGATCCAAGGGGCAAATGGACTCCCAACTATGAGGGACCATACATTGTGAAGAAAGCATTTTCAGGTGGTGCTTTAATCTTGACAAAGATGGATGGGGAAGACGTTCCGCTTCCAGTCAATTCAGACTCAGTCAAAAAATACTACGCATAAAAGACCCGCTAGGTCGACATACCTAGGCAAAAATAAGGGCATCCCGGCAAACCAAAAGGGTTTGGGCAAAAATTAGGGATAAAACAAAAAAAAGAATAACCCGCTAAGTTGAAAACCCGAAAGGGCGACTTAGGCAAAAAGGGGCATCCCGCTGGATTGAAAACCCGAAAGGGCTATCCAGGCAAAAGTTAGGGATCAAAAGCGAGAGGCTGCAGTCTGAATATCCTTCACAAAGACCACTATACGCCCTTGGCAGAACAGACGGATCAATCCAACCATTACCCTTCTGAAGCAAAGCATTGAGAGGATCGAGGATATGGGAACTGTAGCAATATCAGTTTTAATGGAAGCCCGAGCATTTCTCTTTGCCATTTTGTTCTTTGCATTTTTATTTTCTTTTTCGCAACTACCTCATTTAGGAGTTGCTTCCTTGTACAGAAGCCTATTCACAGGCATTCCATTAATAAAATGATCTTTTGACGCGAAAGCTTTCTTTCTTTCTTTTCATTTTTCGCATGCGAGGTGTGATTTAATTCATTATTAAACATTGCATTGAAAGCAGGGGGAATAATAATCACAAAATCAAAACGAAACATGATGTTACATAAACATAAAAGTGCTCTAAGGGGCACCATTGGCATCCAAACGTTGTTTTCTGTGCAGGTTGCAGGTTCTAGCCGTCATCTTGGCTCATGGTATGTCACAAAGGTCATCATCATCCCGCAGGAAAGTTCAGGAGTATAATTCATCAGTACTGGTAAGCATAGGGCACTTGAGAAGGTCCATGTCCCTCTTCAACATGGCAGACAAAGAATGGTCCCCCAAAGAACTCATGATTCCCCAAGCAGTATAGGATGTAAGGAAAGTCGAGCAAAGTCACTTCCTCCCCAGCAAAGCCATGTTCTAACCCTCCACACAGTTGCCGATAATCTGTGGCACTATGAGGTTTCCAGCGCCCATCCGCAATGGCGTTTCAAGACAACAAGCAGCGGACCCCAATGATCTTGCTCCCCTATCACTAATGCCTTTATTTGGCACTTTGCATATAGAATCCATTGCATATAACATTGCATCTTCAAAAGCGTAGCATATCCGTCAAGACGGATCATTACGCCATAGAAAAATTCAAACATGCATCAAAGTATAAGCCAGATAATACAGATCAACACCCAATCAAGATAACAATACTTACCCACATAAAAAGTTGTCCTCACAAACCTCGACTGATATCTGCTACTACACCACAAACCTCCTCAAACCATGGTGCCAATACCTGGTATTCTCAATCCCCAAAAGAAATCTTATCTTCTCTCTCCTGTCTTTCTTCGTCAGAATCGTTGTCTCCGAGGTTATTTCCCGTGTGCTGCGTGCAAATTAGAGTGCGAATGAGGGTGGGCATTCAACCCATCTCATTTTTCAACCGTTTGAATAACCATACTCGGTGTGTGGCAATTCGAACGATTGCCACTCTTGAAGAGTTACACCCCGCCTTTGGCCTGAGGGATTAATGTAATTCTTATGCTTCGCAAGCATCAACGTCTTCGTGATTATGTCTTTTGCCGAGCCTAGTCGTCCCTAGTCTCCGTGATTCCTTCCCTCGTACGGGAAAATTTTTCAGATCCAACCCCCGTGTTGCGTATCCTTTGCCTTCCGTCCTGGCAAATCATGTCAAGACTAAATCCCAATCCCCAGTAAGTCCATCTACCAAACTTCTCAAACACTCGTCTATGTCATTCTTTCGATACTCGTCTGTATCTCCCTTTTGATGCTCGTATGTGTCATTCTTTCGATACTCGTCTGTATCTCCTTTTGATGCTCGTATGTGTCATTCTTTCGATACTCGTCTGTATCTCCTTTTGATGCTCGTATGTGTCATTCTTTCGATACTCGTCTGTATCTCCTTTTGATGCTCGTATGTGTCATTCTTTCGATACTCGTCTGTATCTCCTTTTGATGCTCGTATGTGTCATTCTTTCGATACTCGTCTGTATCTCCTTTTGATGCTCGTCTGTGTCATTCTTTCGATACTCGTCTGTATCTCCTTTTGATGCTCGTATGTGTCATTCTTTCGATACTCGTCTGTATCTCCTTTTGATGCTCGTATGTGTCATTCTTCCGATACTCGTCTGTATCTCCTTTTGATGCTCGTATGTGTCATTCTTTCGATACTCGTCTGTATCTCCTTTTGATGCTCGTATGTGTCATTCCTTCGGTACTCGTCTGTATCTCCTTTTGATGCTCGTGTGTGTCATTCTTCCGATACTCGTCTGTATCTCCTTTTGATGCTCGTATGTGTCATTCCTTCGATACTCGTCTGTATCTCCTTTTGATGCTCGTATGTGTCATTCTTCCGATACTCGTCTGTATCTCCTTTTGATGCTCGTATGTGTCATGCTTTCGATACTCGTCTGTATCTCCTTTTGATGCTCGTATGTGTCATTCCTTCGGTACTCGTCTGTATCTCCTTTTGATGCTTGTATGTGTCATTCTTTCGATACTCGTCCGTATCTCCTTTTGATGCTCGTTTGTGTCATTCTTTCGATACTCGTCTGTATCTCCTTCTGATGCTCGTCTGTGTCATTCTTTCGATACTCGTCTGTATCTCTCTCTGATGCTCGTATGTGTCACCCTTTCGATACTCGTCTGTATCTCCCTCAAAAACAATTGTCTATGTCACTTTATCTTTCTGTCAAACCCACTTCTCTTCCAGTCAACTCCATGTAAATAATCACTTCCTTTGAGAACCTCGTATTGGCACTTTGGCTACGTTACAAGCTATCACCGTTCTTCCAATTACTCACTGTAAATATTTCCATCAGAAAAACAAAAATTCCCTTTCCCCAGCAGATATCAAAACAAAAATGAAGGAATAAAAACCACTCCATCTCCTCAGGACAAATTTCAGGTCTTCGGTATTTAATCTTCTTCTACTTCGAAGGTCCGAAGGGCTGGCGCCAATCTTGCCTTCGAGTATAAGACGATTAAATAGGGGCAGCTGTCATACCCCAAATTTGTCCTACCCTTTAATTTCTAACTGGCTTAGGTTTTGCATTCATGTACATACATCACTTAGGTCATAACTCACACTCATGCATTCATATCACAGGTGCTATTCAAGGGCTAGCAAGATAAAGCTCTGTTGCAAAGAAGTTTGATCAGAGAATGAGGAAACTGAGGTATAATCATGTGGCTCTATGTTCATTGAAGTCCTCCTGGATTAGGGTGTCTCCCTGCTTTAAATCAGGGCGTTGATTGAAGAGTGCAAGCTTGCAAATCGTCTGGTTCTTTAAATCAGGGTTTCTTTGACCAAAGTCAACCAGTTGACTTTCTGGTCAACATTTAATCAGGAATAGCTTCTATGTGTGGAAAACTTCTCATGCTGACCTTGTGGAGGTGTTTGTTTAACTGGATTTGGCCAGAAGAGATTTAATCGGGAATTTCATCAATAGTCGGAAAAATCAGAACAGTTGACCTTTGGGTCAAAATCAGGAGAATTATTCAAATATCGACTTTTGATGGAAAATCGGTCAAAGAAAGTCAATGGAAAAGAATAAAATCAAGAAAATGCAAAAGGTTACCAAATATGGAAATTAGTTGAAAAATGAAATGTCCATAAAAGGCAAGTTCTATACTTAGGAAAATATTTGAAAAGTTGGAAATTTGGTTGACTAGCTCACTTCATGCAGATATTGCACGCATTTCAAGACATTTTTTCAGGAAAGTCTCAACATGAAAGTTGCTCAAATCATGGTCCTCTACAATTCTCTAGTTGGGAGTTTTCTCATTCGAGGCCTGATTAAAGAGATAAAAGACGAGAAAGTTGGAAGAATCACATGGAAACCATATTCCATACTTAGAAAAATTTTGAGAGTTTGAAACTTGTCAAGCAGCTGACTTTGACCCCAGTTTACACGCACTTCTAGGCCTTAATTCAAGACAAGGTCAATACCAAGAATGTTCATTTCATAGCCCTCTACAATATTGTAGTTGGAAATTTTGTCAGAAGAGGTGTGAATAGAAAGATACGAAGGAGAGAAGTTTGAAGAATTACACTTATGCAAGTCATGTTGCTGGGCACAAATCCAGGGGCACGCGTGAGCAATTTATCAAACACGTGGCGGGCTATCTTCAGGTCCATATTTAAGGAAATAGAAACAGCCATTTGATTCAAGAGTGGTGTGTATCTACTCCTTGCCATGTGTTCTCTCTAATGAGCCATGGATGATAAATTTCAAGTATATAGTGAGCGAGATATAAAGTCACAAAGCCGTGTCCTCGTCTAGTCATGCTTCACCTAAGTTCTTGAGGCTAAGCTAAGGCACGCGCGCGCAGAGTTTGCAGCAACAATACCTTGGGTTTGGGACCAGTTTTCTCACGTTTCTAATCATCCTTTAGAAAACTCCCAAACATCAAATCTCTAGTCTTACATGCCCTCTTTAAATTGAGTCTGAGAGTGAGTTGTGTTGTGAACTATGGCAAGAGCTGTATGGCTTCAAAGTTAGCATCGTGGTTGGCTCAAAAGCGCACAAGTTCAGCAGCACACCAATGTGTTATTACAAGGCCATGCATATTTTCTAAAACAAAAAGTAAGAAAGAGACTTTCCACAAATGTGAACAACTTTCTTCTTAAGATTCAAAAGGCCCACACCAGCAAAATGCAAACTATGCATCACCACTCCATGCTATATAAACACCAAGCATTCATCACTCTAAAACCACGATTCATTTCCCCTTCACTCTCTCCAACCTCACACTTCCTCTCACACTCTCATCACTCTCCTCTCTTCCCTCTCCCGAGCAACCTCTCTAACCAACTCCGGCCACCACAACTGTCCTCTCTAACCAACTCCGACCACCACAACCGTCCTCTCTAACTAACTCCGGCCACCACACTTCATCATCATCTTCATCAACCGCAACAGCTACTCTCTCTCTCTCATCATCCGGATCCGTTCATCATCATCACACATCACTGTCTTGCAAGCAAACGTCACTGAGCTCAAGATCTCCACAGCTTCTAAGCATACTTCTCGGAAATCGGTTGAAGTAATAGATATCCTCAAGGCACGCACCATTTCTATCTTCTTCAAGAGAGCGCAGAGTTTCTTAGCAATTTTAGATTCAAGATCTCACCAGGTAAGCTCCATAAACTCCCTCCACATTCATGTGCATGCTGTATGATGTTGCCAAGGTGCTTGCCATAACTGTGTTTGATGAGGATGCGTGATGATTATTGTATGAAGTCCTATACTCTCTTGAATTTAGTTGAGATGATGACTTGGCTTTTGAGTGAGTGTTTCGTGATTATGCGCTTTAGATTACGTAAGAACTACATTGATGCACCTGCTTTTGAGTTTCGCCATAGATCTTGTATGCTAGGGCTTTAGATCCGCGTTCGGTTTCAACGTTAGAGGAAGAATAATTGAAAACCGAGGCCGGATCCATAATCCACGTGAAAAATCGAGCGGGACTGTATGTGGTTTGTTAATTTCTGGACACGTTATGCTGCGAGCTCCGGCGAAACCGTCGGAGAAGATGATCGGAAGGTTTCCGACGGCAGGGGCTGACTGTGTTTGTTTAGATGCCGGTGGCCTGTGTGGCGCCCTGTGATTGGTTCTCTGTCTCACATTTTTGCTGTTTCCATTTAGGCTAATCATTGGGATGCGTGTTGTTGAGATATGATTGGTTTAGAGCTCTTTTTGTCTTATTCATTTAAATGAAGCTGACCAATTGATACCACATGATCCTCATGCAAGTCACGTTATTTTTCTGAATAAATATGCTTGCTGAATCTAAAAAACAAATAAATTGGAATAAGTGAGAGCGTCGGGCCCTATGCTACGTGGGACTTGCCACTTTTCAGGTTTACACACTTACTTTACTAATGCACCACATATTAGTGACTGGGCCTCCACGCATCCCTGCTATTCCCACACCCCTGTTAAGCCCAGCATTCTGCCTTAACTAATTTTAGATCATATGGAAAACACTTTTGCACCCCCATGCTGTTAACCAAAAAAATAATAAAAGTGATTTTCCTTTTATTTTCTTTTGCTTATTAATTGAATTTTCCTTAAATAAAAATGACAAAGATATTTTTCACTCAATGAGATTTTTTAGGATTTTATTTTCTTTTAATTGATTTTTTATTGTTGTTTCCTTTGATTTTTTGATTGGTTGATAAACCACAAACAAATAGTCTTTCTTTGTTAATTCTTGAAAATAGTTTCTAACATGAATAAAAAATGCCATGGCTTGTGAATATTCTCATGATTTCTATAGACTTTAATTCTTCTATTTTGTGAATATTTTCCATATATTGTGAATTGCTTAAATAAACTTTTCCCCATTCTATTAGGAATTAGAATTAGAATAACATAGATGTAGAAATTAAGACTAGTTCCCCTTTTGCATTCTTTTTTCTTTTACAACCTAAAACATCTAAAAATATTCAAATAAAATCCCCTTTAAAAAATACAAAGAAAACACTTAAAACATTAATAAAAAAGTGAAAATCTTAAAAAGGGAATGGAAGCTTGAACATCCCTTGCTTTAGGGAATGTTCGAGTGCTTGGATCTCCCTTTCTTTAGGGTTCCATTCGGGCGTAAGTTCCCAAATTCTAAAAAACACAAACCATAGAGTAACTCGAGTTTCCCTTGCTTTAGGGATTTCCTCGAAACACTCAAACTCTCTCTCTTTCTCTCCTTTCTTAAGGGCATTGTTATCTCCGCTCTATTGCATCCTAGGTCGATCCCTTATGCAAGAGCGCGAGCGTTAACTCCGTCCAACTAAAAAACACAAAAACAAACAAAACTATGGAGCCGAACTACGGCGCTCTGATTCCTGAAAAGGATACGTAGGCATCAAGTCGCGGGGCTTGAACGAGCACATTTGTAAATATTCCTTCTTTTCCCCGTATTTCTTTTTGCATGCATTCACATATAGGTAGACATAGTACACACCCTTTAGATAGAAACAAACATAGGTGGATACCATCGAGTACGATGGGCGCGTGGGGTGCTAGTACCTTCCCCTTGCGTAACCGACTCCCGTACCTTGATTCTCTGGTCGCAAGACCTTGATCCTTCCTTTGTTAGGTTTTCTGATATTCCTTTCCCTTTTGGGATAAATATATTGGTGGCGACTCTGTTCATTTTTCGCGAGCGTGCGACACTCTAGTTTTAAAAAACTTCACTAACCTTCTCTAAGAATATATATATATATATATATATATATATATATATATATATATATATATATATATATATATATATCAACGAAAATATGTAACGATGTATATTTTAAAATTATAGGATTGTCAATGTCAATTTAACAGACCTCAGGAGATGTGAGTTTAAATTTCTCTTCTTTGATTGTTCGAATTATGTTAGAACAATACAATGTGAACAAGCGTCTTGATTTAGATGATTTTAATTTCTCTTTTATCAAATATTTTTGGCAACTTCTACAAGATGAAATAAGGGTGATGTTTGAATAGTTTTCTAACAATATTATGCTCACGTTGAGTCTATCTTTTTTCTTCTTTGCACCAGTTCCTAAAGCCCACTCACCCCTTTTATTAGAGATTTTGGGTCATCTCCTTAATAAGGTGTTTGTCTAAACTATCCTCTGAAATCTTTACTGGTGGGCTATCCAAGGTTATGGATCGCCTTATTTCACCAGATCAATATGTATTTGTTATAGACAAACAAATTAATGTCTTATTCTCAAAGTTGATTTTGAAAAGGATTATGACTCATCTAAGGGATTTTCTTAGACTATATTGTCATGGATTTTTCTTTGATGTTAGGTGTGTGGTGATATATTTCTAAGGGCTATCAAGTAGGGTGGCATGTGTCCTTTACGTGGCACATGGGTTCTCCCTAAGGGGCGATGTGGATAATACTGTTATGTGCGGAGTCATGCCATGACTCTCTAGGAAATAGGCCATCAACAATTTCTTCCAATCAAGAGGGAGAGGTTACCGCTTCTTGAAGGCTCCCTAAACCCTAGGCCTAGACGCCTCAATAAATACCATTACATTAAGGTTGAGAAGGATAATTGGTAATACACACGATACAACCCCTTAGAACTACATAGATTCTCACCTCACATGATTTTACTCTCTCATCATTGTAAACACCACCAAACAGGAGTTGTTCTTTTTAAGTCAATTCTAAATGGTAGCCCCATTTTTAAATCTATTATTTATTAAAATTCCTCTTTAAATTTGAATGCTTCTTATTCATTATTTTTATTTGGGGGGGTTAAAAAGGGGGGAAATCTCCTGGAATAGGTGGTGTAAGGTATGTGAATCGAAGGAAGAATAAGGTTTTGGATTCAAAGACTTAAGACTCTTCAACTTGACTATATTAATTGAACTAAATGCATACGGAAGTTTAATTCATGATAAGTACCTTAGGGTGTATAGTTCTTGTTGTTATGAATTGAAATCACCTTACCCGTTCTCCAGAAGGATGTCGTTCATCTGTCAATCAACAATTTTGGCTTGAAAGAGAGTTTTATTGAGTTTATCTTCGGAGTTGGACTCAGACAAGTTCTCATATGGGGTTAAGAAGGTGGTCAAGAAGGAGACTTTGACTAATTCTTGTCATATATTTGGGTTGGTGGATTTTCTCTTTGTCAGCAATTTCCAAGGTTGTTTTTAGCTTCAATTGAAAAAACTTGTAAATATCATTAGCCTAGGAAATGGGTTGGTGATGTTTGGACTTGGAACTTTTTTTTGGGAAAATACTTGGTGGGTTGTCTTGTTGATCTTAAATAAAGGGATAGAGATAATTCATATATATGAAAATTTTCTTTTAGAGGTACTGTTCTTACCCGGTCCAAACATAGGGCCACGACCCAAAGATATGTAAGAACCAAATGTATGAAGGATGGATCTATTTGATTGCAGGTACATTTATCTGCGTATGCAGATGTTTATGATGGTTTTGATAATGACAATACTATATGTCAAATGTCATGATGTAAAGTCTTCATCTATCAAAAAGGTTCAATGATCAAAGATTCTTATGTGAAATCAAGATATTAATCCAGATTCAATGATGACAACACCTAAGGTCAAATGAAGTTTGATGAAGTCCCTGATGATCTCTTCTTTATTAATCCTTGATGATGACTTCTATCAAAGAAGTTACATGAAGCCTCATCAGTTAGAAGAATCAAGCCCCAGATGGAATTCACAATTAATGATGAATCAAACAAGGGATCTTGAAGCTTCAAGGTTATGGAAATAGAGAAAGTGTGAAAGCTCGTCTTGTCATGTGTTTAAGTGATCAAATAAATGTAAAAGTTATAAGAGTAGTTCTAGAATTACTAAGGAAAAAAATACATCCACATGGAAATGTTTTTAACCCTCTCTAATTTTTCTAAAACATCTTTAACCCTATGGAAAAGCTATCACGATGTATATGGAATTGATTAATGTTTTGTTTGGGAGTTTGGAGGGGAGGGGAGGACTTTGAAAAGTGGGAAGTATTGAATGGAAAAAATTGAAGGATTTTGGAGGGTTTTCTTTTATTCATAACACCAAAAAACCCCAAATTTGGGGGAACTCATAATTATACGCCCTCTTTTATCCTTCTATACACAATCTTTTTTCAAAAAATGTTAAAGATTTATCTATATTTAAAAAAAACTATTTTCGAAGCCTTCCTCTTCCTTTCAAACTCTCAAACAAAGCCTTATAGATTTCTAATCATTTATGAAGCATTCGTACACTGCTTAATCAATTAAGGGCTTAGTCCATTGACTAAAACAAGATAAAAGTCTCCTAAATAAATTATAAATACTCTTATTCGATTAAGACACATAACTATTAAGGGGTTTCCATTTTGGGATTAGGATTTTCATCTTTTTGAAGATTTTAATCGATTAACCCTAGTACTTAATTTATTAAGTCCTTAAAAGGCCCACAAATCTTTTCCTTTTTTAACCATTATTTTATCATATAAATATAAGGCTTCTCCTCATTTTTCTTTACACCTTTAATTGAATCTATAACCATGCTTTCTCATTTCTACTTTCTTTCTTCATCTATTTACAATTCTTCACAAGGTTGCTAGAGTGTTTTCATAGTGAAAAATATATGTGATAATATTTGTGTGCTTTTGTAGTGTTATCTTTTTAATTTACCCAAAAAGGTGTTGTCTCCTGTGTAATATCTTTTGAATAAGTTGTTTGTTTAGTTCTTAGCTTAATCAGTTAAAATATCTTTTTTGGTTATTGAGATTAACCAAGTAAAATATTTGTTTGATTCATGAGCTCAACTTGGTTTTAAAGCTCTGTGTGGTTCAGAGACTAGCCTAGTGTAAAGTCTCTTGTTTGGTTGTGAAATTAGCTAGTGTAAAATATCAGGTTTAATTGTAAGAAAGATCATGGGCATAACTTGCAAAAGGCTCACATCTCATAAAGTAGAAACTCTCACGAAGAAATATTTGGGGACATGAGTAGGCCAAATGGTTAGGTCAAACCTATATAATTTGTTGGTGCATTTTTCTTTTTCCTTGTCTTCTTATATTTCCATTATTTGTTTATTTATGATATTTTTATTTCTCTTCATTTCTATGATTTTTTACTCTTTTAATTATTTCATTGCTTAATCTTTATTTGTATTATAAAATCAACCTAAATGTTTTATAACTGAAATATTTGTAATTAGACTTCTATTGTGTTTGGAGTCACTTGTCCAACATGAAGCCCAATAAAGTAAGAGGTGTTTATGATGGTATTATATAATGATGTTAGAACAATGATGTTAGAAGATGGAACGTAGCTTCCACAACTATAATCCAAGAGATTGTTCTAGGGTGGCAGGAACAAACATGGACCCGCCATAAGAAAGAACATGATTTAAACAAATGATTGAGGAGGAATGACATATGACAGGAAAAAAATATAATCTGACATTTATCCATTTGGACAATGATTATTCGACAAAAGATTTTAGGTCTCCAAAAACTCTATAGAAATACCTCTATAAGGGACGATGATTATTTGACCAAGGATTTTAGTTGAATTCCTTTTCACTATTTAGAAGAATGGAGTTTTAAAGGTAATTATTTTCTCTAGTTAGTTGTTATTCGATAATGCACCTACCCTAGTTAGAACTTCTTTAGGTTGAGGGTCATCCCAACTCCCAAGTGTTGAAGGTACTTAATGTGCATTTTATGGTGATTATCGAGAGATGAAAAATCACTTGTTCCTTTCATGAAAGTTTTCTTCTCAAGTTTTAAAGGTTATTATTTTCCCTAGTTAGTTGTTATTCGATAATGCGCCTACCCCAGTTAGAACTTCTTTAGGTTGAGGTTCATCCCAAGTGTTTAAGGTACTACAAATCACTTGTTCCTTTCATGCCTGAAAGATAACTAGGTTGTTTTCCCTTTTCCCTAATATAGAGAATAACGCCATTTTAGGTAACAAGTTTCAAACATAATTTGAATACTATATTCTCATTCATATACTGACTTGAGTGTCAGAGTGCTAACCTTGCAGGTACACCCCTGCTCTTCCGCATCAGAAGCTCTACTCTGTCACAGATTTCGCATCTCACTCTATTTCTGGTTCCAGAATAGAATAATGGTGTCGACTGTGGGAACCGATTTTTGATTCCTGCTTTCTTAAACCTTTGTACCTATGCGTTCAACTTTCAAAACCGGAGTTATCTTCGAAGCCTAAACAAAGATCCAGAAAAGCAAGCATAAAATTTGGTTATGATCGATCGATTCGAATCTTTCACCTTTGGTAATCTATCAATTTTCCAGACCTTCAATCCTCTATGGAAATGGCTGGATCTAGAGCTACTCGTTCTGCCACTGCATGCGAAACTACATAAGCTGTTACCGCCAGGCATCGACGACTGTCAATTGGCCAAACTCCAATCCTCCTCTAAACAAAATAAATTTTAACGTCAAAGATCCTCGAATGACAAATCTAATCTATCCTCTTCCAAGAGCAAGGACTATCCAAGTTCCACCACTTGGAGTTCCAGCTCCTTTACTTGTTGAACAATCTAAGATATCACACGGTTTTGGAATCCTCGAGGAAAGGATCAACGACATCTACAACATTGTTCAACAACAAAACTTAAAGCAATGGAGGAAAGATTCCTTCTAATGGAGGAAAGCATCCACCACACTCAACCCCGAGCGAGTTTAGTTCAAGAAGCCACATTTGGGAGAAGTTGCCCCAACAGGCTAGAGGGAGCAAAGACCAGAAGTCCAAAGACCTATCTAAAGGCAAAAAATTTAATCCTCCTCCTCGGAGTTCGGGAGGAGACCGAGGCAGCCATGCTCTATCCTCAGATCAAAACAAATATCCAATGATCTGGGTACAACCTAAGCATCATATATGTTCCTAGACTTTAGAAAGCAAGATCCCTAAGTCAATGCAAAAACCTCTTAAATTAGGAGAGTACGATGAAAAAGGAGAACCCGAAAAACACGTCTAGCTCACCAATGACCGACTAGACTACTACAATGCTGAAGATGCTTCCAAGTGCAAGCTACTAGCATTAAACTTGGTCGGATCATCCTGGTTCTGGTCCAACGGTCTTCCCGATGGTTGCATTGAGTCATGGGCATATTTTTGCAATCATGTCACCCCCGACTTCACTATTTATAAGAGGCAACCATATACTATAGAAGCATTGAGAAACATCCAAGGAGAAAAAGTGTGCCTACGATCATACATTGATTAATTTACTCAGGTCACAGTAGAAGTAGATGGAGCCAAATATGCCCTCAAATGCTGGATCTTTGAGAATGGCCTCCTCTCCAATCATTCTTTTTGCACCAAACTAGAGAAAAAGAAGGTAAAAATGACTCAAGAGATGCTAAGCCTAGCCCAAACTTCATGACCTTGGAAGAAAATAAAAATACTGGCTTCGACTACCCATCCTCAGCAACCGAAGTAAGTTTTGATGCCCCACCTAAGAGAAATCACATCGACTCAGAGAAGACACCGATAGAGGGGGAACACAGTCTGATGCCCCACCTTTGAATACTTCCTGGGATAAGATTTACTAAGAATGTATCAATACTGAGTACAGGAAGGTAGGGATCCGGCCCCCTTACCCCGTTCTGGAGAGTGGTAGAAAGATAAGTCAAAGTATTTCCACTTTCATATGGGGCACGTTCATAAAACAGATGATTGTATCTAGCTTAAAGACGCGATTGAAGTGTTAAAAAAGGTCGATTGTCCAAATATGAGATCTAGAAGAGTCTCTAAAGACCAAGTCCCCCATGAAAGCTTCTGAAACAGTCCTAGCGGCGAAAGAAGAGAAACTGACATAGGAGAACACCCATATATTGATGCCACCACTAGCGATGCACTCTGGGAGAGCCTACCCTCAAAAGGTACAGTCAAAAGAGAAAATGTCGAAATGATGGTTGTAACGCCCTGATTATTTAATTATTTATTTAATTAAATATTCTTATATTATTTTCGGAATTATCGGTTGGAATTTCTATTATGGTGAATAAGTGGTTATATCGGTGAGTAAACTATTATATCGATGGAATATTATTATACGTGACATTTTGGTTAATTAAATTACTAAAGGATTTAAATATTGGATTTAGTCGAATTTGGAAGGTCGGTATTATTTTAAGAGGCGTATTTGGATTTATTAAGTTAAAGTCGGATTTTAGTCGGATAGTCAGAAGAATAATATTAAGAATAATATTATTTATTTATTGAGATGTTTATTGAAATTTTCTCATTTTGGGACGATTTAGTCGGTATTAGTTCGGGATAGCGGATCGACATTTAATCGAAGATTTTAATATTTTTAGTATTAGAAATATTAATGAGTTATTATTTAGCGTTTTGGGAATTTTCCGAGTAATTAAGATTAGACCAGAAATATGAGACACTGAGTATTCAGTCGGTATATTAAAATAATCGGATTTTATTTTAATGGCATTTAAGTGGAAGTATTATTTTTACATTAAGTGTAGAAAAGATATTGGGCTTAAATAATGACATCTCTAAGTATTAAGGGGTATATTTTGTTAGGCCCATTAGAAAGTGGTAGTTAAGTAGTGGGTAATTTTTGTCATTTTGGAAAAGAGAGAGTGTGAGAGTAACCGAAGAAAAAGAAAAAAAAAGAGAAAAAGGAAAGAGGGGTTAGGGTTGTGAAGAGGAGAAGAAGGAGACCCAAAATGTTGCTCCAAAGTGTGATTTTTCTTCAATTTTTCCATTGAAATTCCTTAAAGCTGCATTCAATCCAAGGTAAGGGGGATTCTTTCTACCTAAATGGGAATATGAAGGATTTTATGTGGGTTTAGGGTGTAGATTTTCCACTGTGCGGTATTAATTGTTTTTTCTGTCTAAATTGTTGTGTTGCTGTTGTTGCTGTGCGTAGAAAATAGAAAATTGAATTTGAAACATCACTGTAGCGGCACTTTTTCTTTTCTTATGTAGATATATTGCTATATATATTTTTCACAGGAGCTATGTGATACCTAATAATTTATTTGGTATGTGTTTAGTTACTGTATGTAGTATGTAGCGCATATTTTTAATATTTCTTGGAAATATATATTAATGAAAGTGTGTGAATGAAATATATAACAGTTACCTAATCATTCCAATATATATATTGAGAACTGCATTTCCTTTTTCCTTGTTTTCAAATAAGAACCATATATGCATATACCATGTATTCTGTCATAGAACTAATGTAATTTGAAATAGTCTCGTTTGACCGAAATAGCTGAATTAAGCGATATAATTAATTGTCCGGAATTTGATAAAAATTTACGTGGTAGCTAAGTTTAATTAGTAGGTTAATATGGTAGTGATATTTTATTGAAATTGTGTTATTTTACGAACCGACCGAAAATGATGTAGATTTGAGTATCCTTTATATTAAATGTTGGTTTTCGAATAGAAAATGAAATAGTAAATCGAAAGTTGGATTGCAAATAAAATATTGAATTAAAACTTAATATTATAGGATTATTAATTGGTGGATTTAATTAATAGTTGAATTAATTTCAATAAGATTATTTAATTGAAATAAACTTGGACTTAGATTAATTATTCGGTTTATCGGTAAATTACGACACCTTGAGAATTTGACCGTAATCGTGTTTTGGTTGAATATTGATGTTGAAAACAATATATTGTTATGTCAATGATGATGTTTTTGATAACTAACATGATTTCTAATTGAGTTAAATGTTAATTGGAGGTTGATTCGGTTTACTTGATAAATTAGCATGTTGAGATTATCTTACGAATTGATCGAAAATTGTGGTTTTGATTGAGATGACTTTGTTAATATGTGAAATTGAGTAATTGTGTCGATGTTCCGAAACGTGATGATAATTGTAATAATCTTGATGATGTGGGAATTGTATATTTGTGACGATTTTGTTAATACACGAAGTTGTATGTTTGTTGTGATATGTCGAAGCATGAGGATATATATGTAATGACTTGTTTATATGTGAAGTTGTATAATTGCGGCGATGTGTCGAAACATGACGATGTTTTGTGATGATTTGTAATACGTGATGTTGCATATATTTGTGATGATGATTTTGTGACTAAGTGAAGATGAAATATTATGGTGACGTGAATTACCTCGTATAGATGGTAATTGATTGTGATATAGGCTTATGTCTCGTGACGATATGTGATTGTGATGAGTATGTTGTATTGTCTTGTTTGTCGAGTCGCATTTCATATGCATACTCTGTGACGGCCTGGATTGGCAAACTAGTGACGAAGGCTTATGCCTTGTGCCTCTGAATTGGGCAATTGGTAACGAGGGCTGAAGCTCCGATTGGTACCACATGCATATACATGAGTCATGTCCCATGTGTCTTATGTCATTCATAGTTGTGACGTTTTGTGACTATATAGTGATTGTATTTTTGTGACTTATTAAATGATGAAATTACGTGAAGATGTGAATTTGTGATTTAATTAATAGAATGATGATATTAATACTTGTGAATGCGATTAATCGAATATGCCTAATTTCTGATATATAATAAAGATGCCTATGTGTTGACTTGTTGATGACACTTATATGATTACCTGTTGAATATATTTATATTTTGATATCATGACTATTCATTGATGATGTTCTTTGTGCTGTGTATGATGATGTTATTTGAGGCGGTGATTCATTTACATTCCTTACCTAATATATGATTTATCATGATCCTATTTATATAGTTTGATATCTCACCCTTGATGCTGATGTTTCCCCTACCATGGGAAATGGGCAGGTACTCAAGTATAGTTGTGGAAGTTTGTTGCTTCATCGAGTCATGTTGGTGTGTCGCTCTGATACGTAGCACTCGGGGGTTGCTTATATCTTTATTTCTAGGTTGTTGATGTTTTAGTTGTTGTAATTATAACCGTTGATTCAAAGTTGAATAATATGAAGTACTTATTATACTTCCAAGCTGTTTGAGTTGAGATAAGCTGATAGTTGACTGTTAATTCGAATGCTATGTATCATTGTTGAATGAAATACAAGTTGAAGTTTTAAGTTGATATGTGATACTCCAATGTGTTGTTCGAAATTTTTAAATACTCTGATTTCTCGCATTTTAATTTCGGGTAGAATTGGGGTGTTACATAAGTGGTATCAGAGCAGGTCGGTCCGTCCGGCCAAGTTGTCGAGCCATTTGAGTTGTGTGACAGTTGAATGCTGTCAGTGTTTTATGATGTAGTATGCGACATGTGTGTGAAACACTGTTGGTACTTATTTGTTTTGTTACAGAAAGTTGTTTAAGCGAAGTGGGGGAGAAGCTTTGCTCCTCGGATATGTTTCAATCGTAAGTTGTTGGTGCAATGTACTTCTTAAGGAGACAGTGCAAGTATTGTTAGAGCTTGTTGACATGGATTCAAGGTTTTTGTTGTTTAACAAGATTGGAGCGTCTGTAGAAGGAGAATGATCAAGAATTGTTGACGTTTACTCTTCGAAGGATGAGGAAAAGTGTAGCAGTTGTTTATATGCAAGTATGGTGCAAACTCATGATGTTTCGGGAGGTAACCATTAAGTACCAAGAATAAATCCTGGAAGATGGAATTTAGAAAGTTGTTGTGTTCAGCATTGTGGATGAACTGTGAAGTTGTCAGTGCAATTAGCCTTGTGAAAGGTACCGGTGTTGGAAAAGTGATAGAGTGATAAAGTTGCGGTGGACTTTATGTTGGACTCGCACAAGTGATTGTCGGATATCCGATTTGAAGCGTCAGAAAGATAAAGAGGTGAATCTATAATACAAGAATGGATGCCGCAACTGTAAGTAGATTTATTTGTGACAAGATGGTGTTGGAGAAAGGTGAAGTTAGCGGTTACGCTTGTCCTTGGAAAATGGACTTGTGTGTTGGTATCGCGCAGGACGTCAGCGTCAGAGATGAGTGAATTAAAGAAGCAATTCGAAGGTTTGTTGAGGAGAAATTTTAAGATCAAGTGTGTCATTTGAAGAGCTTGAGAGATATCGTAAGGATTATCGCAACATGACGTTGATGTTTGTATTTCGGATAACGTCAGAGAATTGTATCTTGAGCTTCGAGTGTCGGATTGACGTACCGTTTGAGCCTACAAAGAGGTGAGACTATACTCTACCTTATAGGAGTGTTATGGATATAGTAGAAGTGAAGTCAGTTGAATATAAACGGATATTTTCGCAATTGTCTGAAACAAAGTTAAGTCGAGCATGTTGTTGTGTAAGTAGTCCTGTGTAAGCTGTTGACGAAGGAACAACAATTAAGTGAAGTATTGTTGTAGGCCTTGCTGTAGGATTATTGATAAGTGTTTGAAACTGTGGTAGAAGCTGTTGAAGTTGTTGAAACGTTATGGATCGTGATCAGTGGTTTTCACACATATATTTACCGTGGTTTTTAAGTATGTTTAAGTTATGTTATTGAGTGTTTTATTTCTTTATTCGTCATTTTATGCTTTGGTTGTATGTTTTAATATTTTCAGACTGATATGGAGAAATTGGAGTAAATCAGTGCGAAACTCGGAGTTTTGAGGAAGTTCAGAAAACAACTTTCAGCAGGCCTGACACGGGTGGCCGTGTTGCTCAACACGGGCCGTGTCAGGAAGAGAGCTGGGAGCAAAGTTTGAGAGAAAGGAAAAACAGTGAAGCAACACGGGTGCCCGTGTTGCACAACACGGCCCGTGTTGCACATCCTGGGACTCAACAATAAAAATTAATAGGACAGGGGACCAACACGGGTGCCCGTGTTGCACAACACGGCCCGTGTTGGGTTTGACGCTGATTTCAGTGATTTTTGTGATTTTGTTCAGTGGTTTGCCTGCAAGGGTGTTTTTGGGATTTCCAACCAACTTAAGTGAGTCTGCACTATTTAGGAGGGTTTTCAAGATGAATTAGGGATCTTTTTGCCACACGAAGAATTGGAGGATTGAGAGAAGAAGCCTATGCAATTGGAGAAGAACAGAGAACTCTCATGAGCGGAAGCCATTGAAGATCAAAGTTCATCATCTCTATTGTAATGTCTTTATTTGATATCTTTGTAATTTCTTTGGATGATATGAGTAGCTAAACCCCCCAATGCTAGAGGGTGTCCCTGATTAACATTTGTGATGATTTTGAATTCCGAATTTCAATAACATATTTCTCTTTTACATTCAATTTAATGGTATAAGGTTTTTAATGCTTTCTTCGTCGGACCAACTGGATTGATTTAAGACTGACAATTAGGATTGACCTCCATTGTTAGGGTTTTTATACCATTATATTATAGTAGATATCACCTAGGACTAGGGATACCCTATAGTAACCGGATTGTTCTTGATTATAATAATACTTGATTTGATCACTAATTTCGAAGGACTTTGGGATTAGGATTTCAATGTTCAAAGGTTTGCCCACTAAGGACTTAGGAGCAAATACCCTTAAGAACCGGTAATTGATAAGTTGAACTTTGTTAATGAAACAAGGGTTCAGAATTGTTACATGTTAATGCACACACCTACCCTGGCATGTTACTCATATTTGGCTAAATCAACCTTTTTAAGTTTATTTGCAATTTAATTCGTAATCATAAAAACCAAAACCCCCAAGGCTTTTTGTTTAATTGAATTCCTACTAACTCTATAATATCACGCAGTCCTTGAGATCGATATTCGGGGAATTTTCCCTTTATTACTACAGAAGCAAAATAGTACACTTGCTATTTTACCGATCAAGTTTTTGGCGCCGTTGCCGGGGACTGCCGAAAATTATAGAGTTTTTAGATTTATTTCAATTAGAATTTTGTTGCTTTGCGACTAAAATTTTACTTTCTGAAAAAAAAATTATTTTATTTTTGTTCAATTCTAACTAATCTGCTCTAATCCTTGTATGCGAGGAAAGTCCTCAGCTGATTTATCTTTTGACGCAGAACCTGAAAGATCTTTGCACGCTAGGCTTAGAAAAGCTAAACAAGCAAGACTGGCAGAGTCAACCATAGAACTCGTAATTCAAGAACCAGAAAAAGAGGAAGAAGCTTCAGATCATTCTGGTCGTTCAAATACAGGGTCAAAATCAGATACAGAGTCAGAGACAGAGACAGTTATGGGGGAACCTCAAGAAAGGCTCCTCGGAGACTATGGTGTTGTGAATACACCGGGTGGGAGACTAACAATTGTCAACCAACCGGTGAATGTTCCTAATTTTCAATTGCATCCAAGCACCATCACTCAGCTCGAAAGAAAGCCTTTCACCGGAAAGGTTAATGAAGATGCAAACAAGCACTTGCAAAGATTTTTGACCATGAGCACCACTCTGAAAATTGATGGTCATACTGAAGAAGCCAAGAAGCTAAGGATGTTTCCTTTCACCTTAGCCGAAGAGGCAGAAGAGTGGTTCTATTCCCTCCCAGCGGGCAGTATCACATCGTGGGAAGAGATGGAAAAGGCCTTCTTGAATGAGTATTTTCCAGCGTCAATCTTTCTACGGAAAAGGTATGAAATTCTGAACTTTAAGCAGAAAGAGGGTGAACCTTTGGGAGATGCCTACAAAAGATTCAAGAGGATCCTCGTAGCATGCCCAACTCATAACATGGATCATACTGAACAGATGCAAGTATTTGTTAATGGGCTCAAAATAAAGACAAAGCAGTTGATCGATACTGCAGCCGGTGGCTCAACTAATTTCTCAACAGCCACTGGTATTAAGAAGATCATTGAAGCGATAGCTGCAAATGAGCATCTAGAGTTGTATGACAGGTGTACTAACAAACCTGAGGGAATAATTGATCTGAAGTTGGAGACTTCTAAAATTCGGGTTGAAGATGCGATAGCTGCAGAAGTTGAAAAGAAATTGAAGGCTATGAATATAGGTACACAACAAGTGGCTCAAGTTCAACAAGCTCAACCTGGCAGCTGTGAAATTTGTAATGGCCCTCACCAAACTGTATACTGTGTTGCTACTCCAAAGCAGATTGAAGAAATCAAATTCCTGAGGCAAAACAATCCGTATTCTAACACCTATAATCCAGGGTGGAAGCATCATCCAAATTTTGCTTGGAAAGATCAACAACAACAAGGCACCCAGAAGGCAGAGTGGGAAGTGGCAATTGAAAGATTGGTTGGGCAGTGCTCTCAGTTCCAAGAAGAAACAAGAAATAACCACAGAAACACCACCACCTCAATTAAAAATATGGAAGTCCAAGTGGGACAAATAGCACAACACCTCACTCTACAGGCACAAGGTACCTTTCCGAGCTCAACTATGAAAAATCCGAAAGACCAAGAGAAAATAAATGCTGTCACAACAAGAAGTCAGAAAGCTGCAGATTTTGAAAAAGAAGAGGAAATAGATGACAACTTGGTCATTGAGGTAGATTTGGAAATAAGAGAGAATCCAAAAGAGCCTGAAGTTGTGGTACCATTGGTTAAGCCACTTGAAGAGAAAAATAAGAAAGATGCTAAACCGGTGATCAAGCTACCTTTCCCTTCCAGAGTGACAAAGAAAGATTCAAAAGAGAAAGACTTTGAGAAGTTTGCTGCCTTGTTTAAAAAGTTAGAAGTCAATCTCCCCTTCTTTGAAGCACTTGAGCACATGCCGTTGTATAAGAAATTTATGAAGGAGGTGATTGTTAAAAAGAGAATCGTGGGAGGAGAACCAGAAATTGCAACTGAAAAGTGTGGTATAGTCTCGCCAGCAAGGAATATCCCCATCAAAAAGAAAGATCCTGGAGCAGTGGCAATACCATGCACCATCAAGAGCAGAATGTTTAAAAAGGTACTCATTGATTCTGGTTCTAGTGTGAGTTTAATGCCGCTATCTATCTTCAAAAAGCTTGAATTGGGAAAGATAAGCGAAAGTGAGACAAAATTAAAGTTCGCTGATCACACCATCAAGAAATCATATGGGGTAGCTGAAGATGTACTGGTGGAGGTTGATAAGTTTGTATTCCCCGTTGACTTCTACATCATGGACATTCCTGAAGATGAAGAAACTCCTATCCTTCTTGGGAGACCATTTTTGTTAACAAGTCGTTGCAACTTTGACATTGAGAAAGGGACATTAACAGTGAAATCATTTGATGAAGAAGTAACCTTGAAGATGTTAGAAGTCAAGAAACAAAGTGCAGGTGTACATGATCAAGCTTCTGTTGGTATGATCGAAAGTGAGGGAGAAGACAAAAGTCCAAAACATCTCCAAGAAAAAGTTTCAAGCATAGCCTCTCGGGTGGAACCAAATTATGTAGCTATCAAAAATCCTAAGAAGGCTAAGGAAGTCAAGAAAAAGGTGGAAAAGAAAGAGCAAGGTAAGAAGAAGAATGTGGGAAGTGAGTTGAAGATAAAAGTTGTCCATGCTTTTCATCTTCATGAGTACGTGGTTGCGGACGTGACAAGCAACAAGGTGTGGAAAAGGAAATACCCTCCATAATAAAGGGTAATGGACCGTCGAGCCATGCGACGTTAAACGAAGCGCTTTGTGGGAGGCAGCCCACGGTTTTAATAATTAATTTCTCTGTTTGTTTATTTTATTTTCAGGAAATAAAAGAGGACGTCTCCGGTGAAAGCTTGGAAGTGATCATTAGAGTGCATTACCCTCTGTGAGTCACCTCTCTCAGGCTCGTTCTGAAACATTGAGGCCAATGTTTAGTTCAAGTTTGGGGGAGGCTCTTCTCTTTGCATTTTATTTTTATGTTATTTTTATGTTATTGGTATGATGTGAAACCATAAAGTGAATTCTGCCCAAATTTTGACCGAAATTTTAATTTTTGTTGAAGAAGTTTTTGATCCTAAAGAGCGATCGGGAATAGTATATAGAGATGAAGCGAGGATTGTTTGAGGACAGGAAGTGCGGAATAATGTGACAAGAAGAGGTTTGTTTAAGCGCCCTTGGTTCCCTGGAAGAGATACGAGTCTAACGTGTAGATTTGCACCATAGTACTTGTCTCCTGAGAAGTACTTATCGAGTAGTTTATTGATACAGTCTGGCATAATTCAGATTCACTTGCATGATGACTGGTTGAGAAAAAAAAGGAGATATAAAGTTGGCACCAAATGATGAAAAGGCGGTAAAAGGAAATCGGCTTGCGAAGTTGGGTAACCCTCACCCGGTTATTCAGCCCAAAGGAGATTGAACCCCAAACGTCGTCCAAAAGGACAATATATAACTGCAAAGTTTGAAAATTTCATCGGTAATAAAAAGTAGCCAATGCTGCTAGTTTGGTGCCAGGAAAAGAAAATAAGAAGCCTTGATTCGTCTCATGCAGGTGATGATTGTTATAAGAGATGTAGTGCCTTAATATGATTGTCTGAATGAAAGAGGAGGAAAATCGGAAAGAGACTTAAGTGCAAAGCATAGTTGGAGAGGTATCCGAAACAGGAGCTTGAGGTTTAATGTGGTAACAAAACTCGTCGCGTCATGTGAATGCCGAACCAACTGTTTCTTGATCAATACAGACGGATATCTCACGTATGAACACCGTGTGCTTTGAGGGTCATTAACTTTTGTAGTTGTCGCTTGAGGTCAAGCAACGGTTTAAGTTTGGGGGAGTTTGATCAGTGGTTTTCACACATATATTTATCGTGGTTTTTAAGTATGTTTAAGTTATGTTATTGAGTGTTTTATTTCTTTATTCGTCATTTTATGCTTTGGTTGTATGTTTTAATGTTTTCAGACTGATATGGAGAAATTGGAGTAAATCAGTGCGAAACTCGGAGTTTTGAGGAAGTTCAGAAAACAACTTTCAGAAGGCCTGACACGGGTGGCCGTGTTGCTCAACACGGGCCGTGTCAGGAAGAGAGCTGGGAGCAAAGTTTGAGAGAAAGGAAAAACAGTGAAGCAACACGGGTGCCCGTGTTGCACAACACGGCCCGTGTTGCACATCCTGGGACTCAACAATAAAAATTAATAGGACAGGGGACCAACACGGGTGCCCGTGTTGCACAACACGGCCCGTGTTGGGTTTGACGCTGATTTCAGTGATTTTTGTGATTTTGTTCAGTGGTTTGCCTGCAAGGGTGTTTTTGGGATTTCCAACCAACTTAAGTGAGTCTGCACTATTTAGGAGGGTTTTCAAGATGAATTAGGGATCTTTTTGCCACACGAAGAATTGGAGGATTGAGAGAAGAAGCCTATGCAATTGGAGAAGAACAGAGAACTCTCATGAGCGGAAGCCATTGAAGATCAAAGTTCATCATCTCTATTGTAATGTCTTTATTTGATATCTTTGTAATTTCTTTGGATGATATGAGTAGCTAAACCCCCCAATGCTAGGGGGTGTCCCTGATTAACATTTGTGATGATTTTGAATTCCGAATTTCAATAACATATTTCTCTTTTACATTCAATTTAATGGTATAAGGTTTTTAATGCTTTCCTCGTCGGACCAACTGGATTGATTTAAGACTGACAATTAGGATTGACCTCCATTGTTAGGGTTTTTATACCATTATATTATAGTAGATATCACCTAGGACTAGGGATACCCTATAGTAACCGGATTGTTCTTGATTATAATAATACTTGATTTGATCACTAATTTCGAAGGACTTTGGGATTAGGATTTCAATGTTCAAAGGTTTGCCCATTAAGGACTTAGGAGCAAATACCCTTAAGAACCGGTAATTGATAAGTTGAACTTTGTTAATGAAACAAGGGTTCAGAATTGTTACATGTTAATGCACACACCTACCCTGGCATGTTACTCATATTTGGCTAAATCAACCTTTTTAAGTTTATTTGCAATTTAATTCGTAATCATAAAAACCAAAACCCCCAAGGCTTTTTGTTTAATTGAATTCCTACTAACTCTATGATATCACGCAGTCCTTGAGATCGATATTCGGGGAATTTTCCCTTTATTACTACAGAGGCAAAATAGTACACTTGCTATTTTACCGATCAGATCGCGAGTAAGAGTTGGAAATGCGAATAGATGAGTATGATTTCAATGATAAGAAGTGTTGATATTGGTGTAAAGAAATTTTATTCTAATGCATCGTTAGAGGTGCTTTAGTAGGTAGCTGCAAGACGTCGGTGTTAGCAGGTTCGGATGGTTTTGCAAGTTGTTGAAGTATGATACTATTGGTGACGTAAGTATAATTGCTAAAGGAACACTATTATAGTTGGTAATGATAGTTATACTCCATTATGATTGTCGGCTTTCGATTGACAAATTGAGGACTTGATCACCCTTAATCCCTTGTTGATAGTAGACGAAATTGTATTGGATGTTATAGACTTATCTTACTATCTCAATGGTGTATAAATTGGTGAATGTTGAGGAAAGTCTGAAATCGGTTGAAGCTTGTGAATCATATAAGTCGATAGAAACTCCAATAAAGGACGGTGAATTAAGATGGATGATCAGAGTCGCGCAACTGAAGCGTGATGTGCCACAGTGTCGAGGTTTCTTGTGAATGGTGCTGATTGAATTAGGATGTTATTGTAAATTGTTGGTCGATGATGAGTTGTGTGGTTATTAGTCGAGTTATGTCAGCAGGTTGGTATTAATTATAACTTTGCCGCTGTTGCAGTAATGTTGTCATTGGTGCTTTGTTAGTGAATGACACCTGAGTATGGAAAATAAGAATTGTATATGTGTATCGGTGTTGAGTATGTTGTTGCGATGATGAAGCAATGTTGTATCGTCAAGTATAAGCGAGTGAAGGTTGTTGTTATGTCGTAAGATGTTGTTCCAAGGTATTGCTGAAATAGTTAGCAAGTTAGAAACGATTATGTTGCAAGGATAAATTGTGAGATTGACGTATGAGTTTTGGATTCAAATCGTGTTGAGATACAAATATATCGGAAAGGTAATAGTCAGATTGTTGTCAAGTGCAACTTGAGAATAAGAAAGTCGGATGAGGACGCGATGTTAGGGATGGTTGTGTTGGGCGAATTTTCGAGGACGAAAATATTCTAAGTGGGGGAGAGTTGTAACGCCCTGATTATTTAATTATTTATTTAATTAAATATTCTTATATTATTTTCGGAATTATCGGTTGGAATTTCTATTATGGTGAATAAGTGGTTATATCGGTGAGTAAACTATTATATCGATGGAATATTATTATAAGTGACATTTTGGTTAATTAAATTACTAAAGGATTTAAATATTGGATTTAGTCGAATTTGGAAGGTCGGTATTATTTTAAGAGGCGTATTTGGATTTATTAAGTTAAAGTCGGATTTTAGTCGGATAGTCAGAAGAATAATATTAAGAATAATATTATTTATTTATTGAGATGTTTATTGAAATTTTCTCATTTTGGGACGATTTAGTCGATATTAGTTCGGGATAGCGGATCGACATTTAATCGAAGATTTTAATATTTTTAGTATTAGAAATATTAATGAGTTATTATTTAGCGTTTTGGGAATTTTCCGAGTAATTAAGATTAGACCAGAAATATGAGACACTGAGTATTCAGTCGGTATATTAAAATAATCGGATTTTATTTTAATGGCATTTAAGTGGAAGTATTATTTTTACATTAAGTGTAGAAAAGATATTGGGCTTAAATAATGACATCTCTAAGTATTAAGGGGTATATTTTGTTAGGCCCATTAGAAAGTGGTAGTTAAGTAGTGGGTAATTTTTGTCATTTTGGAAAAGAGAGAGTGTGAGAGTAACCGAAGAAAAAGAAAAAAAAGAGAAAAAGGAAAGAGGGGTTAGGGTTGTGAAGAGGAGAAGAAGGAGACCCAAAATGTTGCTCCAAAGTGTGATTTTCTTCAATTTTTCCATTGAAATTCCTTAAAGCTGCATTCAATCCAAGGTAAGGGGGATTCTTTCTACCTAAATGGGAATATGAAGGATTTTATGTGGGTTTAGGGTGTAGATTTTCCACTGTGCTGTATTAATTGTTGTTTCTGTCTAAATTGTTGTGTTGCTGTTGTTGCTGTGCGTAGAAAATAGAAAATTGAATTTGAAACATCACTGTAGCGGCACTTTTTCTTTTCTTATGTAGATATATTGCTATATATATTATTCACAGGAGCTATGTGATACCTAATAATTTATTTGGCATGTGTTTAGTTACTGTATGTAGTATGTAGCGCATATTTTTAATATTTCTTGGAAATATATATTAATGAAAGTGAGTGAATGAAATATATAACAGTTACCTAATCATTCCAATATATATATTGAGAACTGCATTTCCTTTTTTCTTGTTTTCAAATAAGAACCATATATGCATATACCATGTATTCTGTCATAGAACTAATGTAATTTAAAATAGTTTCGTTTGACCGAAATAGCTGAATTAAGCGATATAATTAATTGTCCGGAATTTGATGAAAATTTACGTGGTAGCTAAGTTTAATTAGTAGGTTAATATGGTAGTGATATTTTATTGAAATTGTGTTATTTTACGAACCGACCGAAAATGGTGTAGATTTGAGTATCCTTTATATTAAATGTTGGTTTTCGAATAGAAAATGAAATAGTAAATCGAAAATTGGATTGCAAATAAAATATTGAATTAAAACTTAATATTATAGGATTATTAATTGGTGGATTTAATTAATAGTTGAATTAATTTCAATAAAATTATTTAATTGAAATAAACTTGGACTTAGATTAATTATTCGGTTTATCGGTAAATTACGACACCTTGAGAATTTGACCGTAATCGTGTTTAGGTTGAATATTGATGTTGAAAACAATATATTGTTATGTCAATGATGATGTTTTTGATAACTAACATGATTTCTAATTGAGTTAAATGTTAATTGGAGGTTGATTCAGTTTACTTGATAAATTAGCATGTTGAGATTATCTTACGAATTGATCGAAAATTGTGGTTTTGATTGAGATGACTTTGTTAATATGTGAAATTGAGTAATTGTGTCGATGTTCCGAAACGTGATGATAATTGTAATAATCTTGATGATGTGCGAATTGTATATTTGTGACGATTTTGTTAATACACGAAGTTGTATGTTTGTTGTGATATGTCGAAGCATGAGGATATATATGTAATGACTTGTTTATATGCGAAGTTGTATAATTGCGGCGATGTGTCTAAACATGACGATGTTTTGTGATGATTTGTAATACGTGATGTTGCATATATTTGTGATGATGATTTTGTGACTAAGTGAAGATGAAATATTATGGTGACGTGAATTACCTCGTATAGATGGTAATTGATTGTGATATAGGCTTATGTCTCGTGACGATATGTGATTGTGATGAGTATGTTGTATTGTCTTGTTTGTCGAGTCGCATTTCATATGCATACTCTGTGACGGTCTGGATTGGCAAACTAGTGACGAAGGCTTATGCATTGTGCCTCTGAATTGGGCAATTGGTGACGGGGGCTGAAGCTCCGATTGGTACCACATGCATATACATGAGTCATGTCCCATGTGTCTTATGTGATTCATAGTTGTGACGTTTTGTGACTATATAGTGATTGTATTTTTGTGACTTATTAAATGATGAAATTACGTGAAGATGTGAGTTTGTGATTTAATTAATAGAATGATGATATTAATACTTGTGAATGCGATTAACCGAATATGCCTAATTTCTGATATATAATAAAGATGCCTATGTGTTGACTTGTTGATGACACTTATATGATTACTTGTTGAATATGTTTATATTTTGATATCATGACTATTCATTGATGATGTTCTTTGTGCTGTGTATGATGATGTTATTTGAGGCGGTGATTCATTTACATTCCTTACCTAATATATGATTTATCATGATCCTATTTATATAGTTTGATATCTCACCCTTGCTGCTGATGTTTCCCCTACCATGTGAAATGGGCAGGTACTCAAGTATAGTTGTGGAAGTTTGTTGCTTCATCGAGTCATGTTGGTGTGTCGCTCTGATACATAGCACTCGGGGGTTGCTTATATCGTTATTTCTAGGTTGTTGATGTTTTAGTTGTTGTAATTATAACCGTTGATTCAAAGTTGAATAATATGAAGTACTTATTATACTTCCAAGCTGTTTGAGTTGAGATAAGCTGATAGTTGACTGTTAATTCGAATGCTATGTATCATTGTTGAATGAAATATAAGTTGAAGTTTTAAGTTGATATGTGATACTCCAATGTGTTGTTCGAAATTTTTAAATACTCTGATTTCTTGCATTATAATTTCGGGTAGAATTGGGGTGTTACAATGGTTGTCCATAGAAACGAAGGAAGTTTATCATCCAAAACCCTCGATCAACCTCTTCTAGCTAGGGTTCCTAGACTCTAAGAAGGTTGGAGGCATTTCTAACAAAATTTTCCCCTAGTAATCAAAGAAACTATAGGAAAGTTTGACGTCTCACATATTTTAATTGACGGGGGGAAATTCATGTGATATCCTCTAATCGTCTATGTTTTAAAAAATGGGCCTAGATAAAGGAAGCCTAATACCATACAATCGATCAGATGTATAAGTGTTCAATGGAACTACCATTTCTTCCTGGGGTTACATAGAGCTAATGGTATTCGTATGAGAAGATAGGGACCTCCGGTCTATCAACACTCAAATCCTAGTCATTCCATGCAAGAGCTTTTATAACTGCATCTTGGGTAGACCCTTCACCACAGCAATTGAAGTTGTAACGTTACCCATGCATTTAAAGCTCAAGTACCACAACCTTCATGGAGAGCCAACTGTTTTGCATGTCGACCTTGAAGCGGCCAAGAAGATACAACATGAACTTTAGAGGGATAAAAGTGAAGGTACATCTATGGAAATCAACATGAACTCCCTCATATTGTGGCTTCGTAGCCTGAACCTCTACCGAACCCGGCATGGCTAAGGAGGGAAAAAACTGACAGCAAAATAAAAAGCAGGAAAATTGCTTGGTTATATTTCATATTTTACGTCTATATGCATGCATATATAAATGTGTAAGCTTTTATATAGCACATATGAATGAATATTCACTATGAATGAAAATATGCAAAGTCAGAATAATTCGTTCTTTTGTGTTCATATTTTAGTATTACAAAACCAGGATACAACCAACGCAGTTGATATCTGAAGTAAAGATTATAGGGGTGCTGTCAGAGACGTTATGCATGTGCGACCAAAGAAATCAAATCCCTTCAAAGTCTAGGGATGCTGTCGGAGACACTTTACACATTTAACTAAAGCAATCAAATCTCCTCAGCACTGAATATACCTTAAAAGTCCAGGGGTGCATTCAGAGACACTTTGCACGTACGATCAAAGCAATCAAAACCCTACAACAACAAGCACGCCTTCAAAGTCCAAGGGTGCTATCGGAGACGCTTTGCATGTCCAACTACAAAAAATAATTCCCCACAGCGCCTTGTGCGCCTTCAAAGTTCAAGGAAACTGTTGGAGACACTTTTCACGTGTGACTACAATAAATAATTTCCTCATTGATGTTATCATTGAAGCCTTATACGTACGAATACAACATTTAAATGCCCCTTGTCAAAAGCCACACGCAATTCTACGTAGCTGGCACACCCTCATCCCTTTGTCTTGATCTAGCCAATCTAAGGAATGTTAGTGGTCGAGCTTGGAGATTTCCACCTTGATCCGAGCTAACACCTTGGGGATCCTCTACCCTTGATTGAGGAATGATCCTTGTGGCACGGAGGACGGTTTAAAAAGCATGGTCACATCTACCTGGTTTCATGTCCCCTATATGTAAGTATGATTTAAAGTATACTCGCGTCTGGTTGGTTCCACACAAAATTATTACATGTGCAATTTATGCATGGTCGCGTCCAACTGGTTCCAAGCAAAATCATTACATAAACGTTCCAAGTACACCCGCATCTGACTAGCTCGACACTCAAACAAAACAACAAGTACATCAAAACTAAACACACTCACAAATGAAACAGCCATATATTTCTTCGCAAAAAACTTAAGCAAACCCTGGCACTATTAAGCTCTAGTCGGCTTAAAATTATGATTTACAGAAATACAATGAAAAACCAAAAAACAAGGATGCAGAAGGTAAATAATACAAATGAAAACAAATTATTGTTTACAAGAAAGGCATAAAAAGGGGGGACAGAAGGCTATTCAAGAATGGCTATGATCTTCCTATCTAAGAGTATTTAACCCTGACGGATCTGCTCCCTCGAAACCACCAGTGGTCGATGAAAATGTTTCACCTACTACAACACATTCTCAAAAGACTATGTAACTACCCCAAGGCTCACGGAAGCACATTCTTTCAATTTTTGGGTCAGAGAAGCGTTTTGGTTGTACTCCAACTCCTTCTGGGTGGAATCAAAAGAATCGGTCTTTCCCTCCATCATTCTCACCAGATGCATCACTTGACTACCTGCAGAACCAGGAAAATTAAACGGAACTAGGATATTCTTTACCTCTTGCAAAGAGGTATAAAATTTTTACAGCTCCCTTAAATATGTATCCTGTTGGGAGGTCAAGCTACTGATGCTCCTCTCCAAGTGATTGTTTTTCATCATGTTTTCGATTCGTCCAAAGGGCTTCCCAATTCCTAGATCCGCCTAGAGTGAGAGCAACAAAAGCCCACCTAACAGAACGCACCAAACTATACAATTCCTCCTTTATAGCCTGCCTAGAGAAATTGGAAAAAAATGCCTAATCATCATCAAAGATCGAGTATTGACAGTCGCGATAAGGACCAGGACGAGACCGAGATCCGTTAATAATCTCAGAGGAATAGGCAAAAGAGAAAAATTTTGAGGAGGCTTTGTAGAGGGAGAAGAACTTACCACCACATAGGGTGGCTGTATTCCCCGCTTCAAGACCCAGACCCTCGCTTTGTCCCATATTACATCTGCATAGAAACACAATTATTGTTCAAATACGCACTGAAAAATGGAGCAAACCTATAACAAAGGGATGAAGAAAATTTAAAACTTACCAAAGGCAACTCGATAATCCTCAAGAGAATGTGCACATATCAACATGGAAAGGCCTATCAAACGCTTCAAATGTTTTTTTATCGGCCTCGACCAAAGGAACTATACCTTTGAGATAACCCAGGCAGTTTACAAATTCCAATAGTTTTTTCTTTTTGAAAGAATCCTCAGCAAAAAAATCTCTTTCTCCATAAACGTAGGTGTCGTTCTCTAGGAGAAAGGGCTTTGCCGACCAATATTGAGGAAATAGACGTTTGCAGTTATCTTCAACTCACGGCCCGACCCCGCAGATGGTCGCGTGAGCCTGGGGATGAAGAGGAGAGACCAAAAAGAATCAATACGTGAAAGGTGGAAGGAAATGAAAGTCTTCAAAAATCTGTATCTTTGGCACCAAAAATAATAGTCCTCGTTCTCTTGGTCGTAGCGAAAGAGATGAAAGAACAATACGACGAAAGGTTTTCCCTTCAAGTATTCGCACCAATACTGATAGGTCTTCATGTACGCCTAACTAGACGGATGAAGTTGTGAAGAAGACACCATCAAATAGTTAAAAACACCAACCTCAAAGGCGGTGAAAGGTAGACGAACACTAAAGGTTGAAAAGAGGTATCCGTACAGAGGGAAGGTATATTACCATACTCACTGCATATCCTATCATCTTCACCAGGAATATTGAGACCCTAAAACGACGATTCTCCTAATTTAGAGAAAGCCTTATTTAGACTCCCTCCCCTCTTTGGTAAAAATAGAAACACTCGAAGAATATATGAAACCTTCCCACGAGAACGGTGGGTTCACCGGGTTCCTCTCCACATTCTTCTGCGTTTTTTTTGGCCATATCGCAATAATAATCTCAAGAAAAAAAGGTGAAATGTTAGAGGAGAAAAGAGATAACTGCTCAAAAGTGAAGAGAAAAAAGAGGTCTAAAAGGGAAATGACAGTATAGAAAGAAAGGTATCTTATCAACGATCATGTTTCTCGCACGTAACACTCAAATGTTTCAGTTTCTAAAAATGATCATAATTACACCTCATAATAGACGTTTGACGTTTCGAACACCAAAAGTAAGGAGAAGGGTGGTCGATAGTTGGGGTTGAAATTCTCCAAACCCTCCCCTTGATATTCAAGTGCGAGGGCTTGGAGGGTAACTGTTTTGGATCGGTCATACCTCTCTCCATCCGACCCCCCTAGGATAAAATGCTTTGTGCCAGAAACGTATCAAGCGACACTTCAATTGCACTTCTAGACTGACTATTGTATTATCATGCGCCTCACTATAAGAAATTTACGCCTTTGACACATCCAACGGTCCTCCGCATTCTACGTCAGAAAGATAGCTAGGTCATTATTTTCCCTCCATATATATAGAGAATTGCGTCATTTCAGGTAACAATTATCAAACATGATTTCAATACTCTTTACTCTTTCACATACTGACTTGAGCGTTAGAGTGTTAACCTTGCAGTTACACCCTCACTCCAGTGCATCGGAAGCTCTACTCCAGTGCAACTTCCATATCTCACTCTATTTCTAATTCTAAAACGTTACAAATATTATTATTTAACCAAACGACGAATTTTGAGCAATTAGTGAATTAAATTAAGTTCTCCTTTTATAAGTAATTCATGAGTAAATTTTTTGGGTCTCCTTTACACTTTCTACTATAATGAGCATTTCCATTTTATACTTTGAGATGATATATATTAGTCTCTCAGTTCTTTGGTTGTGGCATTATCTTTTATATAGAGTTTGAATTTTCACTTTTCTTATTCCTTGTCTTTTGTTTCTTACTTCCTTTATTTATTTTAGACCATTCTATTTGGATTTCTATTGAGTTTCCGATCATTTTAATTTGTAGTTTGTTTTTATCGTTTTTGTTCTTCCTTGAGTATTTTTATTTTCAATTTTTAATAATATATTATTTTTTTTATTAAAAACATAAACTATTTATATAAATTAAAATTTTGAAATATATATATATATATATATATATATATATATATATATATATATATATATATATATATATATATATATATATATATATATATATATATATATATATATATATATATATATATATATATATATATATATATATATATATATATATATAATATTCCAAAATTTAATGATAAATTTCAAATTATGTGTGGTGCATGTTAAGAAACAATGTAACCTCATTTTTCCTATAAGGAAAAAGTATTTGCTAAATGAAGAAAATAAGATACCATGACTCATGCACTTATAGAAACAGCAACAACCGGAAATCGATGAGAGGCTCGCGTGACCTCTGGTGACAGACAGTGCATGAATTGGAATCAAAGGGACTATGCTTCTATGCTCATGATAATGATATCTTTCTACCCTAAAGTTTAATCCTCAAGATTATTATATTATTGTCATATCTTTTATTAAAAAATATTAGAATTTAAATATAAAACGAGTTGCCTCTTTGTCACCTAAAATTCTTCATTGTAATCATTATATATATATATATATATATATATATATATATATATATATATATATATATATATATATATATATATATATTAAAGTATGGACAAAACCAAAGTAGTTAATATTAAATAAGATATTGATACACCCATATTGTACATCTACATCCAATTGAGTAATTTACTCTTCACAAATACCGTAAACAGCGACATGAAGAATGAATAGTAACATAAATGGTAACATAAACATTGATCGTAAATAGTAATATAAACAATATATAAATAATGGTGACACAACAAAATTGGTTAATTGAGTGTAAAAAGTTGGTTAATATAGTTTATTGTTTGGTTAATAACGGTCCAAATATTTTTTTAGTAGTAAAAAAAAGTTAATTAATGATGTATAAAACGTTGGTTAATAAAGGGATGAAGTTGGTTAATAAACGTCCAGATATTAAAAATAATTTAATAGTAAAATAAAGTTGGTTAATGAAATATAAAATGTTATTCAATATAGTCATGAATTAAAAATAATTTTTAATAGAAAAATAAAGTTGGATAATAAAGTGTAAAATAATCACACCGTTTTTATATTAGTGTTTTTTATTCCAAAAAAAATTAAAAATATTAATATATTTTAATAAAAATACTGTTTATCGTATTAGTGAACAGTAAATATAGTGTAATGTATGTTTTGAGTGTAAGAATAATATTTTTCTATTGAGTATTATAATCACAACTAACCAATCACAAGTTTATTGATAGAAAAGTTGACACTGAAAACAACTTCAGATTAGGAGTTTGTCTTTTTAGTGTTTCTCACTTTGCCTATTTTTTCAACCTTTCTTTTTCCATTTTCCATAATGAGATTTCTCTATCCATCATAATTTTCTTCAACAAATTAATTAATTGAAATTAAACATAAACTCTACCATTAAAAAAGAGTTGAGAAAATATTCATAAAAAAGAGTTGAGAAAATATTCATAGAAGAAAAACATGATCATTAAAGTAATATCTAGGAAAAAACATCTCACTTTGGTTTTGAAAGGAAAAAAAAGTGTGTGTATACGTAATAATCATGCATGGGATGCTAGCTACTACCATGAGTCTATGACTTTTAGTAATAGTAATAAGATTCCATATATATGTGATTTTGATTTGATTTAGCATGGTACTAAGGGAAGGGGACCAATACAATGATAACGTTTGCAATGTACATGTTCCCATTAGAGAAAGTGGGTTGGCTAGAGCTATATAGTGTCTTTTTCACATTCTTGTAGACTTTGAGTGGGTGAAGTGAAACCAAGAAAAGAAAAGTTCTCTCTCTCTTCTTCATTTTGTGCATACTTTTATTTTGTCTTGTCTATTACTAGGAAATTAAGAATTAATCAACTTTAATATCGTCATCATGCCATCATCAATACGACCATCATCACCATTTCATCAATGGTTGACCCATCCACAAGATAGAGAGAATTCATAGGGTATTCCAAATTATTCCTAACAACCCCACTCTTTAGATAATTACAACAAAACACACAATGAATAAAAATAAGTGAACTTTTAAGAGTATAATTCACTATTTCGAATTAAAACATATAGTAATATTTTAGATTTTTTAAAACATATGACATATCTAGTAAGTTATATGAGAACGTGAGAATGAATAAGAATCATCAGATTTAAAAAGGAATGATTAAGATTAAATTGTGATTTTATTAATCAAATTTTAAAAATATCTTTTAATCTCAACCATTTAATATAAATCTAACGATAGTTATTACATTCTCACATTCTCATATAACTTACTCATTCTTTTATATATATATATATATATATATATATATATATATATATATATATATATATATATATATATATATATATATATATATATATATATATATATATATATATATATATATATATATATACACGTTTGATAGGTTTTTATTAGATTTTAAGCATGGAAAATTGTTAGGTGGACACGAACATAAGAAATTCTTTTACACACAACCAATCACAAAATTTTAATTAATTAAAAAACAAATACAAAATTTTTTCTCTCCTTCATAATCACAATCACCCCATGAATCCAAATAAAAAAGAAATTAAAATTTAAATATATTAGATGTATTATAGCTTTTGTATAAGTTGACTTAGTCAACTCTATCTTTTGTACAATAGGTTGTTAGACTTTGTTAGTGGCAGTTATGCTTAGCTGGATTGTAACTAGATGTTAAGCCACTCATATATATAGAGTGCTATCCACTTTGTACAGAATTAACACTTTACACATAATATAATACACTTAGTGTAGAAAAGTGCAGAGCACTTTCAGTATTCAATACTTTCAGTTTGAATATGGTATCACTCGCCTAGATTCATCTTCTTCTCGCTTCCGCTCACTATCGTCCCTGAGTTTCAGAGAAACCCGTGTCTTGTTCTCTTCCAAGAAGAGTCTACCATGGATAAATTCGATCAAATTTCACAACACGGCCAAACTTCATTGCAGATGCAGTCGTCGCAGTTCGCAAGCGCTGTGAGCCACAGTGTGTTCGGACCAAAACTCTCCATTAAACTTCAAGAAACTAACTTCCTTCTTTGGAATCAGCAGGTGGAAGGTGTGATTCTTTCACACAAACTCCACAAGTTTGTGGTGAATCCACAGATTCCTCCAATGTTCAAGACTGATGAGGACAGGATCACTAACACCAAATCTGAAGAATATGAGGCTTGGATTATGCAAGATCAAGCTCTATTCACATGGCTTCTATCGACAATTTATGAAACAGTTCTTCCTAGGGTTCTTTCTTGCAAACACTCTTATCAAATTTGGGATCAGATTCACAAACACTTCAATGCGCTGATGAGAGCTAGGGTTCATCAATTGCGTGTTGAGCTAAAGATTACCAAGAAAGCAAATCGATCCATCTCCGAATATGTGTTGCGGATTCGTGCCATAGCGGATTCACTCCTGGCTATTGGAGATCTTATCTCTGAACGTGACCAAATTGATGCTATACTGCAGGGTTTGCTAGAAGAATACAATCCGTTCGTTATGATGGTGTACGGAAAAATTGAACCTCCAACACTGTATGATGTTGAAGCTTTGCTCAATGTGCAAGAAGCACAACTTGACAAAGTATCGTCAAGAACTATCACTCGCAACTTCTACAGCCAATGTAGCACACACAAGTGAGCATCAAAATGCCAAAAACACCAGAGGAAATCCCCAATCTGCAAGAGGTCGTGGAAACACCATCAGAGGCAGAGGCAGAGGCAGAGCCAAAGGCTCCTACACTTCAGGAAACCGTCCAACATGTAAATTGTGTGGTAAGTATGGACATGTTGTTGCTGAGTGTTGGCACAGGTATGATGAAAATTTTGAACCAGCTCAAGCTAGAACTCAAGGAATGTTCAAGGAAATCAAGCTAATGAAGAGCAGAAAAATCAAGCCACAACACATGCTTAAGCTTCAGCTTTTCTGGCTCATCAAGATGACCTAACCATACCTGCAAACCTTGAATCACAAGCTTGGTTTGCAGATTCAGGTGCCTCTTACCACATTACCTCTCATAACTCTTATTTTCGTAGTCATCATCCTTATGTAGGTGCAAATGAAGTTCTAATTGGAAATGATCAAGGTTTCTCCATTAAGTCTACAGGCTCAGCAAAGATTAAGTCTAATACTTTACCTCATACTGTGCTATCTTTGAATAATATGCTTCATGTACCTAGCATTTCTCGTAATCTTATCTCTGTGTCCAAAATTTCCAAAGACAATAATGTATTCTTTTAATTCCATGCTAACAAATGTTATGTAAAATCTCAGGCATCTAAACAGGTGCTTCTAGAGGGATTCCTTGATACCAGTGGACTGTATTGCTTCCACAATCCACTGATGGAGTCTTCTTTACAACCTACATTAAACTCTGCTAGTGTCTCAATCAATAACTCAAATAGCAAGTCTCAAGACTCGAATTTCAATAAATTTTCTCTTTGGCATTCTAGATTAGGGAATACTAATTCTGTTGCTGTTAAAAATGTACTCAAAATTCGTAACATTCCTTTGAGTAATAAAGATTCTGTTGAATTCTGCAATTCTTGCTGCATAGGGAAGTCTCATAGAATATATGCTCCTGTAACTCAAACTGTATATTCCAAACCTTTTGAGCTCATACATACAGATTTGTGGGGACCTTCACCTAATCTTACTAGTGAAGGCTATTCCTATTATTTGGCCTTTGTAGACACATTCACCAAATATACCTGGATATACTTCTTAAAACAAAAGTCTGAAGCCCTCCATGTTTTTAAACAGTTTACAACATATGTTCAAACTCAATTTAACACTAAAATCAAAGTTGTTCAATCAAATTTTGGGGGAGAATTTCGTCCCTTTACTAAGTACCTAAATGAATTAGGAATGGTTCACAGGCTCACTTGCCCTCATACTTCCCACCAAAATGGGACAGTTGAAAGAAAACATAGAACTATTGTTAAGATGGTATTAACGTTACTAGCACATGCCAACCTGCCCATCAAGTATTGGGACCATAGCTTCTCTACCTCTGTGTACCTCATAAATAGACTTCCCACATCCACATATCCTAAGTCCACATCACCTTTTTACTCTTTGTACAATAAACTACCAGATTATACTAGCCTTAAAACCTTTGGTTGCTCATGTTTTCCACACATCAGACCCTACAATAAAAAAAATTACAATTAAGGAGTGCTGAATGTGTTTACCTAGGTATCTCTCCCCATCACAAAGGTTTTAACTGTCTCAGTAGGGAAGGCAGAATTTACATTTCCAAAGATGTGGTCTTCAATGAAACACAGTTTCCCTATACCAGTTTTAAAAAAGTCTCCCTCAAACACAGTTTCTCTACCTATCTCTGTTGGCCCAAATATTGGACAGCCTGTACATCAAAATTCTCAACCCACTGAGGTATCAATACACCTACTGCTGTAACAGGACAAATTTCTACTATGCCAGCCCATAATGACCAGTCTATACCTTAGGCTCAGAGTCTCTCTAGTGTCCAGCATGATACTCAAATGTCCACAGGTTTTTTAGAAAACACCTTACAAAATGAATCTGCTATAGTTCCCTTCTCTCAAATAAACATCTCCTCTAATGCTCAGTCAAACACAAATGTTCCTAACTCTGCATCTGTGTCTATTCCTAATTCTCAAACAAATAACTCTTTGTCAGTCTCCTTCCATGAGCAACAACCCCCCTCTAATCTTGTGGTTAATCAACATGCCATGCTTACCAGAGGTAAGACAGGCAATTCTAAACCAAAGGCTTACCTTGCCTTTATTGAACCCTATACAGTCAAGGAAGCTTTAGCTCAACCAAAATGGCTTGAAGCTATGAAGCAATAGTATGAGGCCCTTATAGCCAACAACACTTGGACCCTCACAACCTTACCCCCTCACAGAAAAGCCATAGGTTGTAGGTGGGTGTTCAGAATTAAAGAAAACTCTGATGGTAGTCTAAATAAATTTAAAGCCAGACTTGTGGCCAAAGGCTTTCATCACCAATATGGCTTTGACTTCCATGAAACATTCTCCCCAGTTGTAAAACCAGCCACAATAAAGGTTATCATTACTTTGGCTCTAACCTACAAATGGGAAATACAACAAATAGACATAAACAATGCCTTTTTAAATGGATCTCTTCATGAAGAAGTCTATATGCAACAACCACCAGGATTTGAACACTCCAACAAAGCTCTTGTATCCAAACTGAATAGAGCCCTATATGGTCTCAAGCAAGCTCCAAGGTCCTAGTATGAAAAACTCAATCAAGCTCTCTTCCATTTTGGTTTCAAAGCTAGTAAGTGTGATTATTCTCTGCTCACCTACAGTCACCAAGGTATTGTTCTCTATGCTTTAGTGTATGTTGATGATATTCTAATCACAGGGTCCTCTTCTACTCTTATTCATCAATTGATTACTAAGCTGCATCAACAGTTTGCCTAAAACAGTTAGGCAAACCTGAATATTTTCTTGGATTAGAAGTAAAATATCAGGCTAATGGAGCTCTAATTTTGACACAAACAAAATATATCAGAGATCTTCTCTCAAGGGTACATATGGAAGAAGCAAATGGTGTTCATTCTCCCATGTTTAGTCACGGCAAACCCTACAAATTTGGCACTGATGTTATGCAGGACCCTACACTATACAGATCTGTTGTGGGAGCCCTCCAATATGTCACATTAACAAGACCAGAAATTGCCTTTTGTGTCAACAAAGTCTGCCAATTTATGGCAAGTCCCCTTGATAGCCACTGGTGTCTTGTAAAGAGGATTCTCAGGTACCTAAGTGGTACTTCCACACATGGGTTACTCCTATCTCCAACTAATCCCAGTCAAGCTTTGTCTCTGAGAGCCTACAGTGATTCTGACTAGGCCAATGATCCTGATGATAGGAGATCCACCTCTGGAACATGTATTTTCATAGGGCCTAACCTGATATCTTGGAGCTCCAAGAAATAGTCTCTGGTAGCAAGATCAAGTGCTGAGACTGAATACAAGGCCCTTGCTCATACTACTTCTGAAATTTTGTGGTTAGAATCTCTTCTCACATTATTAAAAGTCCAATATATGTCACCTACTCTGCTTTGTGATAATTTGAGTGAAGTGCTCCTATCTCATAATCCTATTCTACATGCAAGAACAAAACAGGTGGAGCTAGATATACATTTTATAAGAGAAAGGGTAATGGCTAACAAACTGAAAATTCAACATGTCCCAGCTACTGCACAGTTAGCGGACATAATGACAAAACCTTTATCTACAGCTGCCTTTCAGGATCTCAGAAACAAGCTCAAATTTATGCAAGTCTCACCACTGTGACCTTGTGGGGGAGTATTAGATGTATTGTAGCTTTTGTATATGTTGACTTAGTCAACTCTATCTTTTGTACAATAGGTTGTTAGAGTTTGTTAGTGGCAGTTATGCTTAGCTGGATTGTAACTAGATGTTAAGCAACTCGTATATATAGAGTGTTATCCACTTTGTCAAGAGTTAACACTTTACACATGATACAATACACTTAGTGTAGAAAAGTGTAGAGCACTTTCAGTATTCAATACTTTTAGTTTGAATAAAATAAATTAAATTAAATTTTTTTCACTTCTTATTGGTTGTTCCTAAGAATGTGGATTTATGATTGTTTCCATGTAAGAATTCCTCTTTAAGATATTCATTAAAAATTCAGTATATATGCTTGCATTTATACCAAATTTTAAAAATATTGGTACTGAATTTTTAAGTTTTACCGTGTTTTTCAAAATTGCTAGTATAAATCTATAAGTTATATTTTTATTTTCAAAAATAAATTGGTGGAATCCATATAGTTTATACTGACAGTTTAAAATAAATCCGATGATTGCTCAAATGTAATTAGATATTTGAAAAAACTAATATTTAAAAAATATCGACAGCTACTAATATTTTTATTTTTTTATTGTTTGTTCTTTTAGTGAGGAAAAGAGGAAGTAATGGCAACATCATACAGAGGTTAATCATAACACCTATTAGGGATGTTAGAAAGAGATATAGTGGAGGTGGCAGAGATGATAGGACGGTCATTTGTGCGCTAGGGTCGGTAGAGTATCTCCTTCCGATTTTCACCACATAAGAATCGAAGAGACTCGGGGACCACGTATTCTCTTTCGTATAGGATGTAGAGTTGATCGCTCCAGAGGCGACATTTAAGAGGAAAAAACTGGTGTGATTAAGATGGTCGCTCTAGAAGCTGATACAGAGGTGACTGCTCAGTCTAATATAAAGGTGTCTGATCAGGCTGATACATGTGAAGATTGTGATGATCCTGTAGATTAGGGGTTCCCTTGAAGGCCCTTCGATATTACATCGTTGATCAGATATGTTGATTATGTTGCATTCAAATTATGGCAGGGAGAGGTAACAATTTTATAATTTTAGTTTATTTTATATATTAGTGGTTAATTAATAGTAACTAATGGTTTATTCTTTAATTGTTACATAATTACGACCCATTGAAAGTTCTCTCTAATGGTCAGAAGCTGGAGAAATTCTTGGTGGATCAAATATTGAAAAAGGTTATGACACTTGTAGATGACGTCAGCCTGCTAGTGTTAGTGGGTTGTTCGCACACTAGCCTAGATGCTTCACTAATATCTTCCTTTTTTTTAGCAATGGCAAGGTAAGACATATTTGTTTCATCTTCCATTTGTGAAATGATCATTACCATAGAAGATGTCTTCCTCCTCATCTTCCATTGGCAAGTAACTTTTTTACCCTTCTACTGATGAGCTCTGAGATTGTAACTATGATTGCTGAGACATACTTAAGGGTTACACGAGGTATCATATTGGAGGAGTTTAAGATGAACAGTGTTCTCAATTTCGTCTCTCTTATTTATTGTTATTTGTTATTGTTTCATTGACATTATCTAGAGTCTCTGTGACATTATTTCATGTTGTTGTGAAATATTATCTGGATGGAACGAATTATTTTATTATAACATGAACTTAACATTACATGAACTTACATAACTTAACATGGATCTAACATAACATGAACTTAACTTAAATCTAAAATGACATTTCATCACCAACACATGGTTCATAATATTTCATCATCTTTAGAATATCGTCATTTGATCTCACAAGTGTCGCATCCACATCAATTGGATCCTTGATTGTGTAACAATGAAATGTACTCCATATTACTTGTACATATGCATTTGTTTTCGGCTCAAGCTTATTAAACTTGATATTCTCTTCTTTATCAATTGTGGATGAACGATACTCGATCATAACCATTATCCGATTGTCAGTGTAGTGTAAGAAGTTCTCCAGTTTTAATTTGAGATCTAATAAAGAGGCGTCCTCTGTGATTCTAAATTTAATAGGAGATCTCATATCATTGAAGTAAATAAATGTGATATATTTATAATGATTCATTTTGGAGTTATTTTTTAACAACATAGGAAAAATATTTATATAAGTTTAAATCATTATAGACCATACAAATGTGACCGTAAAATCCCGAGTATTCAAAAGTGTCAGTACTATGTAGACCACTCGTAGTTATTAGTTTACAACAAAGACATTAATACTGGGATTTATAATATATTTCAATCTTATTTAAATTTTTTTTAATAAGAAAAAGTCACATTAACGAAGAGTTATAGAAGTCCTCAACCCTTAATACAATATAAATTTTAGATGATTCATATTTCAAATGTACGAGATATGGCTAGCAAGACTCTCTTTCTAATTCTACCCTTTTTAACCTCTAGCTAACACATTGACCATTGACTTTTTAAGAAAAAGCATGAAAAGGGAAAGAGAGAGGGAATAATAATATTTTGTTTGAAAGTGTTACTATAACCAAAGGAAGAGAAAAGAGAGAGGTGTACTATATACTACTAGTATTTAGTTAGTGTTGTGTTTGCATGTGTATGTGTATGTGTTTATAATGAGTGGTTATGTCAGTCCATGCATGTGAGAGTGTGGAGGATAACTGTAAATTGAGGAAACCGAGAGGAATATTGCATGGCTTATGGGGGTTGAAATTTGTCAGATTCGTGTGCTTGGTACTCCACTTTTGGCCTTTAAGATAGGAGTGCCATGTGATATTATAATTTATAGGATGGTACTTTCAATCCACTAACGTTTGGTCAACATTGTTTCCAAATCAATTGATGTTTGAATATATAAAATTTGTACACATGCATCTTTCAGAAATTAGTACATAGGGATGACAATAGGACGAGGATGGCAGAAATTATGCTTTATTGCCTCCAAAATGTTACTTTGGATATTGATATATCTACAAAGAAAGGATTATCTCCAATGAAATATTATTGTTGTTGCCTTGCATTTATTTTTGTTAATGGAAAATCATTTCAGATGAGTGTGCTCTAATAACTAACATGAATTAACATGAATTAGATGAAATTAAGATAACAATAAATTAGTGAATGGAAAGTTTTCAAAAAAAGATTCGAATGATTTGAAAATCGAAGGGATTTGAAGTGTCCACAAAGTTGAAGGGGGAGCTTCTCATAGAGGAACTTAGGCATGAACGTAGAAATCAAACTCAAGAAAATATAGAAACTAAATCAAGATTTGAAATCAAACTCAAAGAGAGGAAATTGAAATCAAGATTGAGTTTTAAAATCAAACTTCTTAGTTACTCACATCTCAGGGGAGCAAAATTGGAACACATCGAAGCTTGGATCTTAAGGGCGCAACATGGAAACCGATCAAAGTTCGAAGTGTGGGGGCATTGATAGAATTTGCATAGAGAAATGTAACCTCAAGCTTGATAATTTGTGTTTTTCTTTCTATGTCTGTAATATTTATATTAAATATAGTTTTTTTATTATGACGAATTTTTTGTATTGTTTTAGGCACGTTCGCAAGACCCATAGTAAAAAGACCCAAGAGTGAACCTTGAGTTAAGAAGCGTGCATAACATGTAGAACTTCAATTAGTTAGAAGCAGATAACTCTACCTTCCATCACATCTATCATCATTCAATATAATCATATGGCTATCCATACAACATGCCACATCACACACGAGCAGTTTCAACCGCTCTTAATATATATGGGTAAAAGCGTCATTTCAGGTATTTACACCATTCTCACTCACATTACTTCAAAAAAAATCTCACTGACTTGGGCTTTGTAGTGAAAATCGTGGAGGTCATCCCCCTCTCTGTCGTTTTAAAAATACATATCCAACATAGTAAGACACAACTTTACTATCTTACCTTTCATTTCTAATTCCTAACCGAACAACAGTGTCGTCTGTAGGAATCTACTTTTGATTCCCGCTAATTTCCAACTAAAAGCATATTGGTTCTCCACAAAATATTAATATCAATGACCTTCCTTAGTAAATTTTCAACCGGATACACAAACACATCATCAGATCCATCAAGCATGGTGACATTGAAAGCCCCTCAATTTACCATTCAACGACAAGTTGTTGTTGCATTTCCTGAATCTCTCAAATCTCAACAAAAAACTGCTTTCATCACCCTCATTATTCACCGGCATGTCATCCCTGAAGAAATGCTTTGATAGAATGTTTCAACATTGCAGAAAATATGTTAAATATGATGTTCTATCAATTACATCTAGTGTAACATGTCGAACAAGATGTCTTATGCAAAAATCATTCGACATCGTGACTGAAGGTTAAATTGGACTCTTGGATTTTGTTTTAAGTGTTACAGATGCATAATATTTGGAGAATATTATGTAGTCCAATATAACGCTTAATATCAGGTTAAAAGATTTGATTTGTTTGGGAGATTTTCATGGTTTCTAAATATGGAGAATATTTAGGAAGATTTGATTGAAGATCTATTTTTATGGAGAATATCACGCAGATCTCTAGCAGTCTCCCTACCGCATTGTAAAGCCAAAGTCCAGACCAGATGTGTGCTATAAATATAGCAAGCTACAAACCTTTTGAAAAGCAGAGCTTACAGGATTAGGTTAGGGTTTGTTGTTTCAATGTGAGCCTCTCTAATATCATGTTGATAGAATATTAGGAGTGTTTATTGAGTTATAAGTTATGTCATGCATTCATAAGCTGATAAGTATTGAATGTATGTGTGTCGCTTAGGTATCATTGATACAATTATCTAAGTGTGTGTGGCTTATAATTCAAGCTATTGTTCTTTGAGGAAGCTTGTAAGCAACTCTAAGTATTTGTTGGTTAAGTGAGTCTTAATCGTGTATCGTTTGTAATTGACAATTATGGTCAAGGGCCGTCAATATCAATAAAGTGGGTCGTTAGTGTGAGATATGACTGCGGTGATTGGAAGTGAGAGGAGTTCTCTTATCTAGGAGGTTCTTAGGTAGAAGTTGCACTAGATAATGATTAAGTGAGAAGTTGTAACCTGAGTGGTTTAGCTTCGAATTGATACTACTAATAGTGGATTTCATTCCTAGCTTGGTAGCCCCCAAATTAGGTGGTTTTGTACACTGAACTAGGTTAACAATTCTGTGTGTTCAATTACTTGTGTTCTTTATTGTTTCTGCACTGCATGTAACACCTTGTCATTGTGTGTGTGTGTGTGTGTGTGTGTGTGTGTGTGTTTGGGAAATGTTGTCTCAACATTGTTAGAACAAGATTTGTTCTGATCAATATTCTATGTTTTGATGATAACATCATATATGAATTTTGTACAAGACAATGTGGTACTCTAATCCTTTGCATTTTCCATTTCAGGAAATACAAAAAGAGTATGCACAAATCAGCACTCAGAAGCACTGACTCATAAGGTTCTGGATGGCTACATCAGAACATGCTCTGGCAAGACATCAGAAGATGGTCAAGCAGAATTAGAACATGAACTATGAAGCATCAGAAGAACATGAAGTCAGAAGCAGAAGCACTGAAGTTCTGAATGGTATCACGCTCAAGCTCTTCAAAGTCAGAAGACAAGAATATGCTCCGCACCAAGCTGTCGACTCTGAAATTCAAACGTTGTTATCTACAAATCTGAGTTCAGAAGCAAGTACAAGATGACAGACTATTAAGTCTAATCTCTGACTGACAAAAGGAACGTTAGAAGCTACAAAAGGCAAAGTCAGCAAAAGCAGCAAAAGCATGGCTCGAGGTAGTTGACAAAAGTGTGAAACATTAAATGCAAAGTTGTACTATTCACGCAAAGCATTAAATGCAACCCACGGTCATCTTCTCTCAACGCCTATATATAGAAGTTCTGATCAGAAGCATCATACAGAACTCTTGCGCAATATACCAAAACGCTGTCAAAATCAAAGCTCACGAACTTCATCTTCAACCTCACAAACTCTTGTAATATTTAGTGAGTGTTAAGCTTAGAACTTAAGAGAAATATCATTGTTGTGATTATAGCTTTATAAGAAGCAATCTTACTCTTTTAAACATTTATTTTACATTGTTTGTAAAAGGTTCCTAGAGTGATCAAGTTGTGATTTGTATACTCTAGAAGACTTAGAAGTTTTCTAAGTGGATAACCATTGTAATCAGTTGGATTAGTGGATTAAATCCTCAGTTGAGGTAAATCACTCTAAGGGGGTGGACTGGAGTAGTTTCGTTAACAACGATACAGGATAAAAATATTTGTGTTCATTGTTTTTATCTTACAAGTTTTTAAAGTCACACTTATTCAAACCCCCCCCCCCTTTCTAAGTGTTTTTCTATCCTTCAATTGGCATCAGAGCGCCGGTTCTAGGTGCAAGCACTTAACCGTGTTAGATAAAAGATTCAGGGAGAAAAACACAAAGTCAATATGGTTGAAACAGCTACATCTACTCCTACACCTGAACAAAACAACAATGGTAATGGAAGCAATAGTTTCAATGGCTATAATAGACCACCAGTTTTTGATGGTGAAAACTTTGAGTACTAGAAAGATAGACTTGAAAGTTACTTTCTTTGTCAAGATGGTGACTTATGGGATCTAGTGCTGGATGGATACACACATCCTGTTAATGCTCAAGGTTTCAAGGTGTCAAGACAAGCCATGAGTGATGCTCAGAAGAAAGACTTCAAAAATCATCACAAGTCCAGAACAATATAGCTAAATGCTATCTCTCATGCTGAATATGAGAAGATAACAAACAGAGAAACTGCTCATGACATCTTTGAATCATTAAAGATGACTCATGAAGGTAATTCTCAAGTTAAGGAGACAAAGGCCTTAGCATTAATCCAGAAGTATGAAGCCTTCAAGATGGAGGAAGATGAAAACATTGAAGCAATGTTCTCAAGATTCCAAACTCTGACTGCTAGATTAAGAGTGCTAGATAAAGGCTACACCAAGGCAGATCACGTCAAGAAGATCATTAGAACCTTGCCCAGAAGATGGGGCCCAATGGTGACTGCATTCAAGATTGCCAAGAACTTGAATGAAGTGTCTCTAGAAGAGATTATCAGTGCCCTGAGGAGTCATGAAATAGAGCTGGATGCAAATGAACCTCAGAAGAAAGGTAAGTCAATTGCATTAAAATCTAATAATAAAAAATGCACTAACGCTTTTTCAGGCTGAAGAAGAAGATTCTGAAGAGTCAGAATCAGAAGAAGAAGATGATGAACTCTCCATGATCTCCAGAAGAGTAAATAAACTCTGGAAGAGTAAGCAAAGAAAGTTCAAGAACTTCAGAAGTTCCAAAAGGCCTGAAAGAGGAGAATCTTCTGGACACAGAAGATCTGACAAGAAGAAGGTGACATGCTATGAATGCAAGGAGCCAGGACATTACAAGAATAAGCGTCCAAAGCTTCAGAGGGAAAAGCCCGAGAAAAGTTTGAAAAGAAGAAAGGCCTTATGGCTACTTGGGATGACTCAGATTCTTCTGATCAAGAGTCAGACTCTGAAGACGAGCAGGAAAACATAGCGCTGATGGCCACTGTTGATGATGAATCAGAATCTACATCAGAATCAGACTCAGACTCTGAAGAGGTATTTTCTGAAGTTTCTAGAGATGAGCTAGTTTCCAGCTTAATTGAAATTCTGGAAATCAAGGCTAAACTTAGTATCAAATACAAAAAGCTGAGAAAGCTCTTTGCATCTGAAACTAAAAAGCTTGAAATAGAAAATGATGAACTCAAAGAAAAAGTTTTAAAACTATCTAAAGATGTTGAGTCATCTTCTAGTTCAGAAAAGTCTATTCCAAGTGTGAACAATATTCTTAAGGAATATTACTTGAGTTTCAGAAAATTTCTATCTAGAGGTATTGGAAGAAGTCAACTTGCCTCTATGATATATGCAGTTAGTGGAAACAAAAGAGTTGGCATAGGATATGAGGGTGAAACCCCATATAAACTTAAACCGGTTGATGAGATGAAAATCACATACAAACCTCTGTATGATCAATTTAAGTTTGGCCATTCTCATGATATAAAGCTCACATCTAACTCTAAGAGTTTTCATTTAATACACACCAAGAAGCATGTTGCACACACAAGAAAATATCATGCTATTCAGAATAGGGAATATCATGTTGTACCTCCTGTTAATCTTCATGCTAAACCTGGTTCAATCAGAACTTGAGGAGAATTAACAAAAAAGGACCCAAGAAATTGTGGGTACCTAAGGAAAAGATAATCCTTGTTGCAGATATCCTTGGCACCCAAGAAGACAAAGGAAAACATGTCATGGTACCTGGACTCTGGGTGCTCGCGACACATGACAGGAAAAAGGTCTATGTTCCAAGACTTGGAGCTTAAATCTGCTGATGATGTCAAGTTTGGAGGGAACCAAAAAGGCAAGATCATTGGTTCTGGAACCATTTGTATTGGTAACTCTCCCTCTATAACTAATGTACTTTTAGTAGATGGTTTAGCTCATAACTTATTGTCCATAAGTCAATTAAGTGACAATGGTTATGACATAATCTTCAATCAAAAGTCCTGCAAAGCTATTAGTCAGAAGGATGGCTCTATCCTATTTACAGGCAAGAGAAAGAACAACATTTACAAGATTTATCTTCAAGATCTTAAGAATCAGAAGGTTACTTGCCTTATGTCTGTTAGTGAAGAGCAGTGGGTCTGGCACAGAAGATTAGGTCATGCTAGTTTGAGAAAGATTTCTCAGATTAACAAACTTAATCTGGTCAGAGGACTCCCTAATCTGAAATACAAATCAGATGCTCTTTGTGAAGCATGTCAGAAAGGGAAGTTTTCAAAACCTGCATTCAAATCTATGAATGTTGTCTCTTCCTCTAGGCCGCTAGAACTTCTGCACATTGATCTGTTTGGCCCTGTCAAAACACCATCTGTCAGAGGGAAGAAATATGGATTAGTCATCGTAGACGACTATAGCAGATGGACAGGGGTAAAGTTCTTGAAACACAAGGATGAGTCTCATACTGTGTTCTTTGACTTCTGCACTCAGATTCAATCTGAGAAGGAATGCAAAATCATAAAGGTCAGAAGTGATCATGGTGGCGAATTTGAGAACAGATTCTTTGAGATTTATTTCAAAGAAAATGGTATTGCCCATGATTTCTCTTGCCCTAGAACTCCACAGCAGTATGGAGTTGTAGAGCGAAAGAATAGGACTCTACAAGAAATGGCCAGAACCATGATCAATGAAACCAATATGGCTAAGCATTTCTGGGCAGAAGCAATTAACACAGCGTGTTATATTCAGAATAGAATCTCTATAAGACCTATTCTCAATAAGACTCCTTATGAATTGTGGAAGAACAGAAAGCCCAACATTTCATATTTCCATCCATTTGGATGTGTATGTTATATTCTGAACACTAAAGATCATCTGCATAAGTTTGATTCTAAGGCACAGAAGTGTTTCCTTCTTGGATATTCTGAACGCTCTAAAGGCTACAGAGTATACAATACTGAAACATTGGTTGTTGAAGAATCAATCAATATCAGATTTGATGATAAGCTTGGTTTTGAAAAGTCAAAGCAGTTTGAGAATTTTGCAGATATTGAAATCTCTAACTCAGATCATGAAGTACCCAGAAGCAAAGTTTCAGAAGATCAAGTTGCTGCTTCTCTAGAGAATCTCAGAATTTTTGAAGAGCCAACTATCAGAAGATCTTCTAGACTCAACTCTGCTCATCCAGAAGATGTTATCATTGGAAAGAAGGATGAACCTATCAGAACAAGAGCATTCCTTAAGAACAATGCAGAATGTCAATTTGGTCTAGTATCTCTAATTGAGCCAACTTCTGTTGATCAAGCTCTGGAGGATGCTGACTGGATAATTGCCATGCAAGAAGAACTAAATCAGTTTACAAGGAATGATGTATGGGATCTAGTTCCAAGACCAAAAGGATTTAACATCATTGGAACTAAGTGGGTCTTCAAAAATAAGTTAAGCGAAAAAGGAGAAGTTGTAAGAAACAAAGCCAGACTGGTTGCTCAGGGCTATAGTCAGCAAGAAGGCATTGACTATACAGAAACCTTTGCACCAGTGGCCATGTTAGAATCTATTCACTTATTAATTTCTTTTGCCACTCAACACAACATCACTCTGTATCAGATGGATATTAAGAGTGCCTTCTTAAATGCTTATATAGATGAGGAAGTATATGTCCACCAACCTCCTGGTTTTGAAGACTCTAAGTCTCCAGAACATGTTTTCAAATTAAAGAAATCATTGTATGGCCTGAAGCAAGCTCCCAGAGCTTGGTATGAAAGATTAAGTTCTTTCCTTCTGGATAATGGTTTCACTAGAGGACAAGTGGATACAACACTCTTCTGTAAAACTTTTAAAAAGGATATTTTAATTTGCCAAATTTATGTTGATGATATCATATTTGGAACATCTAATGCTACACTTGGAAAGGAGTTTGCTAAGTCTATGCAGGCTGAGTTTGAAATGAGCATGATGGGAGAATTCAAGTATTTCCTTGGGATCCAGATCAATCAAACTTCTGAAGGAACTTATGTTCATCAGACCAAGTATGTGAAAAAACTTATGAAGAAGTTTAATATTTTAGAAAGCAAAGAAGCAAATACTCCTATGCATCCAACGTGTGTTTTAGGTAAGGATGAGGTAAGTAAGAAGGTAGATCAGAAGCTCTACAGAGGTATGATTGGATCTCTTCTATATCTTACTACTTCTAGACCTGATATTTTATTCAGTGTTTGTCTGTGTGCAAAATTCCAATCAGATCCTAGAGAATCTCACTTAACTGTTGTTAAGAGAATTCTGAGGTATCGGAAAGGTACTACTAATGTTGGTTTAGTCTACAGAAGATCTGAAGAATACAACTTAGTAGGATATTGTGATGCTGATTACGCTGGAGATAGAGTTGAAAGGAAAAGTACTTCAGGAAGTTGTCAGTTTCTTGGAAGTCATCTGATCTCCTGGTACAACAAGAAGCAAGCTACAATTTCCCTTTCTACAACAGAAGCAGAATATGTTGCTGCTGCTGGATGTAGTACACAGATGCTCTGGATGAAGAGTCAGCTAGAAGATTATCAGATATATGAGAGTAACATTCCTATCTTATGTGATAATACTTCTGCTATTTGTTTATCTAAGAATCCAATTCTTCATTCCAAAGCTAAACATATTGAGATCAAACATCATTTTATTAGGGACTATGTTCAGAAGGGCATTCTCTCTTTAAAATTTGTTGATACAGACCATCAATGGGTTGATATCCTTATAAAACCCCTTGCTGAAGATAGGTTTAAGTTCATTCTGAAGAATATCAGTATGGATTTATGCCCAAAGTGAAAGGATGAGAAGATCTGATATATGGATTAGATTTTAAATGATTATTTATTTTCTTATCAGAAGTTCTGAAAATGTTGATCAGTTAGATATTCTGATTCTGTTATTACTAACGTTTCATATGTCTAAGTTGATTCAGAATTTTTTTTAAAGCAAAACAGCTGTCACCAGCTATTCCAGAAGATGAACACGTGTTCACTCTAAAGGGACAAGCATGCGTGCAGTTGATGAGACGCCGCCCTAGGTAACTGTGCAAATCATTTCAAATATCACGTTTTACCCTAACGTCATTCAACATTAAATGCTAATTGATTCATTGTCTGTAATCCTTGTCATTCAGAATCATATTGCATATCATTTCAAATTCATGCCTTTATAAACACATCTCTATATATCATTTCATCTCTTTCCATTCATCTTCATTGTTCATTGTCTGTGCATTCTCGTCTCTATCTCTCTCTTTTCATAAACCCTAGTTACAAAACCCAGTAATCTCAGTGTGAATCAATGGCTTCTTCGTCAAATGTTCAACGCAAGGTCTCTCATCTTCAAACCAAGTTCAACAAAAGAAATTTGCAAACACTCCTTTGAAGACTTGTTTGATTCCTTATGACGAACCGGAGGTTCTCTGTGAAACTATGGTGGATTTTGAAAATCTTGTGGCTCATGATTTTAAAATCAAAACTGGAATGCTAGTACAAGGTTGGGCAAACTTCTTTGAATGGTTAATTGGACCAGTTTACCCTACTTTGGTTAAGGAATTCTGGACATATGCCACTGTTACATCAACTGCCATCATTTCCTTCGTGTTAGGTCATGAAGTTGTTGTGACTGAAAAGCTGATAAGGAAAATGTATAATCTCGATGGTATAGGTGAAGTTACAAGAGCTCTCCCAAGCAGAACGGATTGGGAAAAAGTTGACCTAGAGTTGCTCACTTCTGGAGTTGCCTCTCCCTACACTACTGACTTGAAGCTTTCCTACAGAGTATGGGCAAAGATCATTTTGGGATCTATCTATCACAGAAAACCAACAAACTCTGCTACCTACATCAATCAAGATCAGAAGTATGTTTTGTTCTGCATTGGAAAAGGCATGAGAGTTAATCTACCACATATTCTGTTTCAACATCTGAAGACAAATGTTGAAGAATCAAGGGAAGAAGAACGTCTGAAGTTTCCCAAGCTAAAGAAGAATACTATTCCTTTTGGAAGAATGATATCAGATATTCTGACTGAGAGTGGTTTGATAGATACTCTAAGAGCGGCTGACTCTTCTCAGAATTTGTCTGCTATTCGTGGGAGTATTCTAACTGCTCAGTCTCTAAGAAGGATGCAGTTGATTGAAAAGGTGACCACTTCTCCTAAAGTGTTTCCAGATATTCTGACTAGAAGAACTCCTGTTGTTAGTTTTTCTCATATGTTCAAAGAGGAGCTAGAAAAATATGTTAAACGCTATCTGAAATACTTCTTGCTCTTGAAAATCCAGATGTTGAGATCCCTGCTCCTGTTTATTCTGAAGACGCTTTTGTGTCTGAAGCTGATGTTGAGAATCATCCTGCTGAGAAAACTCCTGCTGAGGAAAATCCTGGAGATGTTCTCATGGTTGAAGCAAACGCTGAGAATCCTCCTGTTATGGATAATAGCTTTGATGCTTCTTCTGCTGGACCTTCTGTCTCTGTTTTGATAAACACTATGAAGGCTCTTCAACAGAATCAAGCTAATTTGGCTACTCGTCTGGACAAGCACGAGGATACTCATGAGGAGTTCAGATCCTTCATCAAGGATCAGAAGGAAGACTCTACTGAGATTAAGAACCTTCTGGCCGTCTTAGCTTCTAGGCTTAGCCAGTCGTAGTCTGTCTTTGGTCTTAGCTTGTTTTCTTTGTTTTCTGCATCTGCTTCTATCATTTTGTATCTTCTGATTAATCAATGAAATTCTATCTTCTTCACTCTGTGTTTCTTTTGCATCTGAATCTTTTATGCTTTTTGATATTATGACAAAAATGGGGAGAAACATGATAATTGAAATTGATTTATTATATCAGTTGCTGGGATTAAGTCTCAACATTCCTAACATTATTTGCAAGTTCTATGTTTTTGATAGTTTTTGCAGGATTGAAAATATTCTGAAAAAGCACAACATGAGAAGCAAATACATGGGGAAAAGCAATTCTAAGAAGAAACATGTTCTTAAAGATTTGAAGCAAGCTTAGTGCTGTGAAGCTTCGAGATCAGAAGCAAGAAGAATGTTCTGATACATTTTATTTAAGAATGCTCTGATACATTCAAGAATGCTCTGATAGAATCAAGTATGATCTGATTAAATTGATTACAAAGGAGAAATTCAAATCTCTGAAGTTGTCCTATGGAAGCAAGAAGCAGAAGATCTGAATGTTCTGAAGTTCTATGCAAAGTGAAAGTCTCGACTAAAATGAAAAATCTCAGGGAAGTCTTTTATTTATAAATTCTTCTAGTATTTATTTCAGGGGTAGATTGTTAATCTCAGGGGGAGACATATTCACACATTCTGATTATATGCTTATGCTATATCTGTGTAATTGTCTTTTGTCATCTGATATTCTGGTTACAAATTCATATCAATTATATATGTTTTTGTCATCATCAAAAAGGGGGAGATTGTTAGAACAAGATTTGTTCTGATCAATATTCTATGTTTTGATGATAACATTATATATGAATTTTGTACGAGACAATGTGGTACTCTAATCCTTTGCATTTTCCATTTCAGGAAATACATAAAGAGTATGCACAAATCAGCGCTAAGAAGCACTGACTCAGAAGGTTCTGGATGGCTACATCAGAACATGCTCTGGAAAGACATCAGAAGATGGTCAAGCAGAATCAGAACATGAACTATGAAGCATCAGAAGAACATGAAGTCAGAAGCAGAAGCACTGAAGTTCTGAATGGTATCACGCTCAAGCTCTTCAAAGTCAGAAGACAAGAAGATGAAGTCAGAAGCAGAAGCACTGAAGTTCTGAATGGTATCACGCTCAAGCTCTTCAAAGTCAGAAGACAAGAAGATGCTCTGCACCAAGCGGTTGACTCTGAAATTCAAACGTTGTTATCTACAAATCTGAGTTCAGAAGCAAGTACAAGATGACAGGCTATTAAGTCTAATCTCTGACTGACAAAAGGAACGTTAGAAGCTACAAAAGGCAAAGTCAGTAAAAGCAGCAAATGTATGGCTCGAGGTAGTTGACAAAAGTGTGAAACATTAAATGCAAAGTTGTACTACTCACGCAAAGCATTAAATGCAACCCAACGGTCATCTTCTCTCAACGCCTATATATAGAGGTTCTGATCAGAAGCAGCATAGAGAACTCTTGCGCAATATACCAAAACGCTGTCAAAATCAAAGCTCACGAACTTCATCTTCAACCTCATAAACTCTTGTAATATTTAGTGAGTGTTAAGCTTAGAACTTAAGAGAAATATCAATGTTGTGATTATAGCTTTATAAGAAGCAATCTTACTCTTGTAAACATTTATTTTACATTGTTTGTAAAAGGTTCCTATAGTGATCAAGTTGTGATCAGTAGACTCTAGAAGACTTAGAAGTTTTCTAAGTGGTGATTTCCTAGAGTAATCAAGTTGTGATCTGTATACTCTAGAAGACTTAGAAGTTTTCTAAGTGGATAACCATTGTAATCAGTTGGATTAGTGGATTAAATCCTCAGTTGAGGTAAATCACTCTAAGGGGGCGAACTGGAGTAGTTTCGTTAACAATGAACCAGGATAAAAATATTTGTGTTCATTGTTTTTATCTTACAAGTTTTTAAAGTCACACTTCTTCAAACCCCCCATTTCTAAGTGTTTTATATCCTTCAAACATCCTTTAGGACACCTATGATATGAACGCCAGAACCTCAATTGGTATCAGAGCAGGCATCCTATTCTATATGTGGGTGAGACTTAGAGAAGATACTTTCTAATAAGACAGGCGAGGAAGAAGGACTTAATGATCAAATTCATGAAGAACAAGGGATACAGACAATTGTATGACAGGGGAAAGCTTGTGGAATTAAGTTGCTAAAAGAAAGAGGGAATCCTCTTTATGGTATAGCATAGAGTGTCTGCAGGGACATATGTCTCATACAAGATATCATAACATGTCTGAGAAAAGTTGGGAAAATTTATTTTTCTCCGCAACATATATGTTGGTTCATATGCTGTGTATTATTGCGTTTGAGGTATCGTCAAACCAATGGTTGAATTAAGGTCAACAAGAATGGAAGAGCTAAGGGCATAAGTCACTGAGGTGCATCCAAAGAGTCTCTGAAGAAGTTTTGCTACTTTCTTTGAAGGACTTTGGTTGTACAGAGATCAAAAGATAAGTCTCAATTTTTCATCCAAATGAGAGAAGCTTCTGGTTCCTATAGCTGGTCAGAAGATTGTTGGATCATGCAAAAATGTCAGATATAATGTAACATTCATCTGATAGGTTGAAAGTATTGTGCCTCTCAATGCTGATGTGTACTGACTCCACTATCCAACAGGTCGTACATGGTCTGTTGTACCTCTGGTTGTAGAAGCTGCATGGATACTCCTAGTGTGTGACTAAATTAGGAAAGTGATCCAGACCCTATTGGTGTTGGAAGATGGATCTCCAATAAAGACCTTGAAGGTGATCAAGGAGAAGGGAACTGATGTGCTACAAAATGTTTGGACATCATGACAGCAGGTATGTAGATCACTGGTGCATAACAGATGCTCTTGGTGCTAAATGAGTGTGTGATAATCACATTTGTTTGGAACCTACTCCTGATTTGGAAGAGGAGGCATCTGGGCTATATCTAAAATATGTTGTCCAGAAAACATGTCTTAGATAAGAGGTCTGGTTGAATGATGATCAATCTTTTGATTACTTCTAGGTTCAGTTTATTTCTGATCCAAGAGAGTGGGAGTGCAAAGGCTGAGCTCTAGCATCGAGTAGAGTTTTGTTGTCCTAACCAAGGGCCTTGGATACGAAGGTCATGGTCATTAGTCAAGAAGACTTTCTATGTCATCTGGAAGATCAAAGAAGCCAGATGTGTATGTGGCCTTGCTCTTTCGAAACAGGTTCTTATGAAGTTTGTTCAGAGAGAATAATGTGTGGGTGTGCTTTAACCATATTCTATACTGCTATTAAGGGGAAGATTTATTGATTCTTAAGGTATTCCTAGCAGATGGTGAAGAATAATTCCTGATCTGGAGATGAGATTCTTGAAGAGATGTCAGAGATAATGTTTTGACATTAGTGTAATTGAGAATTTATTTTTCTCAATATACATGAGGAAGGTTGATCACTCTTTTCTGATATCTGGATGGGAACGTCCTCCTTAAGCTTGGGTGTTTGTCATGCGGTCTTCTCATTGAATGGCATCCTTGTGTCTTGAAGGAATGGAAGAAGCATACGTAGTGTGAACAGTCTACTTGTGGCATATGATGTGACTGATATTTTCCTCTTGAAGAGAGAAATGATGGAATTTAAGAGATTGATGTCTGAATTGATGTTGAAACATCATCTCAAGAGTGTACCTCTTCATAAAAGGAATTTGTCTTGGACAGAGTAGAGGAGTGTGAAGAAAGGGTTTTCTGAAGAAGTTAGCCTTATCTGATCAATATGAAATACTCTGACGGAAGCTGAGTATTTGTCTATCCTCTGGTTAGGTTGTGCATGAAACTAATGGTAATTAATTTGACAAGAGTTGAGTATTTTCCAGAAACTTTATGCAAGTCTGCAGCCTGAACATGGACTCGGAATGTGTATTGTGAACTTATCGTTCTCCACACGGATGAGTAGAGTAACTTGAAGAAGGAAGCGGTTTACTTGTGAGAGTTTATCAGGACAAGAAGTTGATGTCTCAAATGATGTTGTAACATCATGCTTGACTATTGTCATAATAGAGACTTCACCTGTACCAGCATTACTTAGGTAGTGCAAGAAGGTTCAGATACGACAATCTGATCAAACTTAGCTGTGAGGAAATGGTTTCTTCTGCTACAAGTAACTCTGAGAGAGAGTCCATGAGTCGAGATCTTAGTTAAGCATTTAAGCACACTAAGAACATATGGAGGATGAGTTGGTAAAGGAATCAGAAAGTTGAATATGTCTCAAGAAGATGGTGTTTAGCAAGAGCCATGATGATTCATGACAGGGGAAGGAATATTGCTTCAATATCCTTGAGGCCTTGTGTGTTGTTCAAGCTTGTGGAAGTGATGTATCTTGGATCAGACAACTTGTCTTGACATATGGAACACCAAGATATGTGGTAATATTGTGAAGACATTATGATTCTAGTCACAAGATCCTAGCTAATCAAAGGATGTGTGAATTTGTCTCTTTAGAATAACATGAGGGACAACATTGAGCATAAGATAATTTATTTTCTTCTTCTGGTTGAGGAGTGAATGTATGGGAGATGCCACACATGGTATCGTATCCTCAAGGACTATGTCACTATTTCTGGGTGAGTGAAGAATAGTAACCATTGGAAGGCATAATGGTTTACTTAAGGTCAAGTGATGGCTTCTCAAACCCTCAGCTACTTGACTGAAGAAGTCCTGAGAATACAAGAAGTAGACAGACAATGTTTGAAAAGATGTTGGGACATTGTTTAGGACTTGCCTCCCTCAATATCAGCAAGGGAATATTGTGGACGGTGCAATCAAGAACACGTCAGAAGAGTGAAAAATGTGTCTCTACATGCATATTAATTGGAACCAGCATTTCAAGAGAACCGGTCCAAAGTCAATAAAGCCATACAAACTGACTTAGACGGTGCATGTTTTTTTTAGGAATCTCTCTCGAATAACGAGTTTCTTTGACCAAGACCGTTGTTAATCTCCAGGATCATTAATTCCTAAGTAACTACCCAGCTATTTAAAGAGGTCATTCCTTCTCTTTCTCATTACATATGTGCCTATGGCAGTTGTTCGGATATGGGTGAGCACAGTGTGGGTTTGGGTCTGTGATGGAGTCCATTGTCAATTTTTGGAAAAATAGTGGGAGAGAAAATATGTTCAAGGGTTGGGTTGTGTGACTGCTTTCATACTTCTGTCAGAATTTTTGGGGTTACAAAGATGTCAAATGAGATGTTTGAGCAAGAGTCTTGTTTGTTTTGTATCTTGTGATCTGAGTTATGAACACAGTTATGTCTTGTGTTTTGAGTTACATAGGTTGACTAGTGGTTGCTTCTTAAGTTTCCTCTTATGCTTCTTTAGGGGTCTCTTATGCCACTTAATGAGTCGCTGGTGTACTGTGAAAGAGTTATCCATCAGTAGGGAAATTTGGATACTTTCATCAGTGACAAGCATTGGTTTCCACATTGAGGGGGATTGTCAGTTATCTTCTTCCTCATATACACCAAATGACTTCAGGAGATTCTACTCCGTGCCTGAGGTTGTTGTTCTATGGTGTGTGGGAAAATGGAGGTCATTTAAAATGTTGTGCAAAGATGTCAAGCAGGATGTCTTGACAACCTTCTTATGAATGAGAAGAAGACTAACTCTCTGAAAGATAGTTATGCAACTGAAGTCTCAAGTGGAAAGGCTATACTTGAGGAATGCATGAAGACTGTTGTAGTATTGCTAGACTTTCTTCTTTTTTTGTCGCTAAAATATGAATGTAATATTTAAATTTCTTTTAGCCAAAGTTTTCCAAATGGATAGATCATAGATTCTCTATTTGTATGGTTGACATTAATTTTAGTAAAACAAATTAGACAACAACATGTTCGATAGAATGTTTACATTGCAGAAAATATGCTAAACAGGATGTTCTATCAATTACATCTGGTGTAACATGTCGAACAAGATGTCTTATGCAAAGATCATTTGACATCGTGACTGGAGGTAAAATTGGACTTTTGGATTATGTTTTAAGTGTTACATATGCATAATATTTGGAGAATATTATGTAGTCCAATATAACGCTTAATATCAGGATAAAAGATTTGATCTGTTTGGAAGATTTTCATGGTTTCTAAATATGGAGAATAATTAGGAAGATTTGATTGAAGATCTATATTTATGGAGAATATTACGCAGATCTCTAGCAGTCTCCCTACTGCGTTATGAAGTCCAAGTCCAGACCAGATGTGTGTTATAAATATCAAGCTACAAACCTTTTGAAAAGCAGAGCTTACAAGATTAGGTTAGGGTTTGTCCTTTCAATGTAAGCCTCTCTAATATCATATCGATTGAAGAGTAGGACTGTTTATTGAGTTGTAAGTTCTATCATGCATTCATAAGCAGCTAAGTATTGAATGTATGTGTATCGCTTAGGTATCATTGATACAGTTATCTAAGTGTGTGTCGCTTGTGATTTAAGTTATTGTTCTTGGAGGAAGCCTGTAAGCAACTCTAAGTATTTGTTGGTTAAGTGAGTCTTAATTGTGTATCGTTTGTAATTGACAATTGTGGTCAAGGGTCGTCAATATCAGTTACGTGGGTCGCTAGTGTGAGACATTACTGCGGTGATTGGAAGTGAGAGGGGTTCTCTTATCTAGGATATTCTTAGGTAGAAGTCGCACTGAGTAGGGATTAAGCGAGGAGTTGTAAACTGAGTGGTTTAGCTTCGAATTGATACTACTAATAATGGATTTCCTTTCTAGCTTGGTACCCCCAAATTAGGTGTTGTTGTACACTAAATTGGGTTAATAATTTTGTGTGTTCAATTACTTTTCAACATTATTTTAATTCATGAATACTTGTTTGTTGAATGATGTGTCAGATCAGATGTCCCAACAAAACATATGACATCTTGAGTATGTAGGCCGGAATTTCATAATGCATACACTCCTCCGAACACTTTGAGAAAGAAAATTTAGAAATAGTATGTGAACACAAAGTTAAAGGAAGTCGGGATCAGAAATCACTTCCCGGTCAAAGAATCATCCAGGATGCACAACTTCAAATACTATTGTTTTCACAAGAGTCACGACCATAATACAAATGACTGCATCCATATGAAGAACATGATAAAAGATTTTACTAAGGAGGGGAGGCTTACTAAGTACACCAAGGATGCCAAAGAAGAAATGCTCTGCCTAGATATAAATCATCCCTTAAGAAATCTATTGAGGTTGTGACTAGGTCTAACTGGGGGGAAGAGAGCTTCATTGAAGAAGAGGAATATCATAAAGGAAAACACTAGTACATTGAATCCATTGGTGGTGGTATTCCAAAGGCAAAAAACCCCTCCAACGCTCAAGTAATTTTTTTATTGAAAGGGGATATAGTTAGTTATGGATCAAATAGTACATTTTTGTTGTTCATGCGGTGATATTTATACAATTGGTGAATATTGGGCCTATATCTTATCGGGCATGTGGCCGACCCAAAATAAAGTCCTCGAGGCTTGATATGGTATGGTACATGGAGAGCCTTTCAAGGAGATGGGTCGGGTACGTCTCACCTAGATCCTGTTATGAGAAATGGAAAAGGTTTGGAGGTAGCTTCATTAAACATCAATATCATCATTAAGATATTTTGTAAGTTTCCTCACATGTGACCCTGGGTTCATAGGTTAAGATATTACATTTTCCCTTTCCATTTTTGAGGTGTCATTTGGACCGTTGATTTATCACCTTCCATTTTATTTTGTTATGAAATTTTGATTCGTTTCATATGTTTCATTATATAAGGGTTACGTTGGTCTTTCAAATAATTTTGGTTCCTCCTCATAACTGAACTTTGTATTCTTTGCAAAACCTTTTTTATTCCTCTTCTTCTCTCAAGCTTTGATGATTTCTTCCCTTTTCCTATTTTCCTTTTTGTTTGGGTCCATCATTCCTCGTTTATCCCTATTATCAGTTCCTCTTTCCCTTAGTAGTCTTTTCACTTCGCCTCTTACTCATGTACCATTTATAACCATTTCTCTTGAATTTTCTATTTATCTTTCTAGCATTCACCATGGCCAACTAAGAAAATATTCCCAAGAATATAAATGAAGTTGATAGTGGAGATTTTCTAGCATAAACAATTTATAAGAACCCTGATGTTTCAAATGATGAACCTTTAAAAGTTAACAGCCATAATCCTAACTTTATTGTGTTGAATGATAGTTTTGTACCTGGAAGAGGTTATGTAGAGATTGTTGACGGTCCTCTTGAGTATTTCTAAAGAATGTGGAAAGGGTAACTTTATTAATCTGAACTTTAGGGAAGTAGTTTCTTGTCTTGCCTCCTCTATCAAGTCTTATACTAATCCAAATGCAACTATAAAAGCCCGAGATGAGCGACGAGCTCTCTTCTTTACCAATAATGTTAGTGTAGAACATGGCCGGGATCTAGTGATATAGAACTTACTATGTCATTGAATTCATCAAAATTAACGAAAGTTTATTTTGACGTTAATCTTTGAATATCTTAAAGGTATAGTAAATCACTATAGATTAATCTCAAACTTTATTGGCATGATCTATATGATAGTATGTTTCAATCTCACGGTTGATTTAAAAAAATATTAAATAAAATTATTAAACGAGTATAACTCGTAGTGTAACTCTTCAGATATAATTTAATCTCTCCATATATATATATATATATATATATATATATATATATATATATATATATATATATATATATATATATATATATATATATATATATATATATATATATATATATATATATATATATATATATATATATAGAGAGAGAGAGAGAGATTTTTTTTTATGTCGATAAACATTTATAAGAATGATCAATCACATTCATCTAATTTTGTAGAGCTTATATTATAGCATTATCCTTTTCATATTGATCAAATTATTAAAAATATGTAGATTATCTAAAACAGATATAAAATATGTGCAGACATTCCCATCATGTTATTTCACTGTGAGGTTCTTTGAAAACACACTTAAGCTCCAAAAGACATATGATTGCAAATTTAATCATCATATCCTACTATTGATAGTTAGAAAATAGACATAGCTTGCTAGCTAGGCAATGTCCTCTACTGCAACAAGAATGCAAATTAAAGTGACCGTATTAATGTTATTGTCATCACCATGCATGCAATTTTCATTGCATAATTAATCTATGAAGAAATGACATATCATATAGAAGCAAAGATTCTTCATCTTTAATAGAAAAACTATGATTTCCCTATACAGTGCACAGCGTAGCTTCTAATCTCAGCAAATAAAAGGTGCAATTTAAGTCACCTCTAGATTAAAGATATGATCATTTATCCTTTATATATAAACATATTGTCTTTAAAAATATGCATGTAAGACGGACTATCGTACAGGACTTCAAAAATTTTCACGATTAAATCGTAATTAAATAAGGTATCAAATCTTTGTCACTATTAAAATATGGTTAAATAGAACCTCTAATTATTTTGTCACGGTTGAACTATGACCGACTTACACAGAACTTCCAAAAATTTGAGACGGCTCTATATATAAATATACACTATACAGTAAATTATTTAGGTTATATCTTGTTATCATGATTTGTTTTTCTTTGAAAAAAAGCTGTAAACTATGGTACTGTGACATGAGTACAATATTCTGTGTCATTTTCTTTTTTCTCATGCATGAGTGCAGAGTCAAAACAGTGGAAATTCAAACACAAAAATATTAATGTTACTTTATTTTTATATAGTCCTATAATGTGACAGAGACTAGTCTCTTTTGTTTTTGGGTCGTGGAATGTTGGGCTGTTGATTACTCATTTCAAGGGTGAAAAGGGGGCCAACTTTCTATAAATTCCTTCTTTTGTCTTACCACTTTGCATTGCATGCCCCCTTTCAAATGCCTCTTTTCATCTCTTCAAGAATATTCCTCAATTTGGATTTTTATTCTTTTTGATAAATATATGAGGTAGGTGACCCTTAATATGGAGGGACCAGCACCATAGCAGTGAAAGCATAATGTTTATATGTCTTGTTAATTATTATTTTTAGTGCCAAGTGTTCAAAACTTAATACTCTTTCCTTTAAATTTGTTATATATATGTATTTAAAATAGATGATGACCTTTCACTATGTGTATTTAAAATAAATGTGGTTATAGGTAGCGCGTTTTCCAATTTTCTACCACCGACAATGAACCGTGGTTGTAAATAACCCACATACAATCACATCCTACCTAACAACGGTTGTTCAATCATTATTATAGGACTTTTGCAACCGAGATTAAAGGTGATTTTCGTAGTAGTGGTCGATCCTTCAATCGAACCAAACTCTGATATCACTGTTAGGTCATCAATTTTGAGTTCAACATGAGGGGGCATATCAGGGTCTTTCTTTATGAGCCACACACCTTGTGAGGGATGTTAGACTTGATACTTCTAACACAAGAGGGGGTGAATTGTGTGATTTGGAAAAACATGATTTTTTGAAAATGTTTTGACAAATTAACATAAATTCGAGTTTTAAAATAATTTTCAAATGTTGAAGTAGCCGATAATAAATAACATGAAGTAAAAGATAAAGGAAAAATATGTACACAAAGAATTATAGAGGTTCAGTCAAAACTACAGGACCCACTTATCTCCTAAGACTTGGTCTTGAGACTTTCCAATAATACTTGAGAGCTTTTAGTAGGAAAGGATCACGAACCCCGTTATACAAGGAAATAATGGTTGATATTCAACCAAATAATATAAGATGATGGATATGGGCGTTTGTGTATTATATCCAATAAATTGCTGAGAATAAAGTGGTCATTCTCCCTTCTCAATTGTGAATTGAAGTGATTAGTCTTCTTTCCACGACCACAGACCTTGTAGCAGTTAGTCTTCAAGTTCAAAATATCTGAACTCAATATTGGTTTTACCGGATAACCAAGAACCAAAAGAAGATTATCAAAGTTAGATGATCTTCAATCAGTCTTGGTTTTACTGGCTAACCAAGAACCAAAGGAAGATTATCAAAGCTAGATGATCTTCAATCAATCTTAATTTTACCGGCTAACTAAGAACCAAGGAATGATTATCAAAGCTAGATATAATCTTCAACCTATATATGTAGGAACTGATCACACAATCCTCAACCAAAACTTTTATCAGATTTAGCTTCTAACTACATATTTTATCCCTAAGTGGACGGTATTCAACCAAGGTGTATAAACAACATTTTCTTGGTCTTGGTGAATTTTACAACTTCACCCTTCCAAAATTATATTGATATCCTCACTCACACATGACTTTCCTCACAAAAGGATTTGGCTATAACATCTAGTGAGAGAATGTTTAAAAAAAACTTTAGAGAGAAAGAGTGAGAGAGGGAAGTGTCAAAACACATCTTTGGATGATTTGAAATGAGAAATAAGGCCTTTGTTTATAGGCAAAAGGAATGCCCAAAACAGAAATATCATTTAATTATTTTGGCCGTTGTCTAATCAATTAGCACTTTGGCATAATCGATTAGATCATAAAAAAAATGGTCGTTGCTGGTGATTCAAAAGAATCTAAGAGATTACTAGTCGTTGCACATCTTTTAGGCGTTGTCTAAATATCTTGGGGGTAACGTTTGATCTGATTTAATCGATAAGCATACTGGCCTAATCGATTAGATTGGTCAAATATCTATCTCCAGCTATTTCCACTGCTCCTAAGTCATCTGACACAACTTAAAGGCACTTTTGAATATGTTTTCTCTTATTTAAGGTATTTGAAAAAAAAAGGTTTTAGTATGTCTGTGCTTATAGCCATATACTTTTACAAAAAAGCCAATTGCTTTTACAAAAGGTCACTCACTTACTATTTTTAGGAGATTGACTCCTACAAGTCCTTTTCTAGATATTATCTTCTGTTTGTTGACACTGCTTGAGATCTCTTGAGGCTTTAGATAGATGTTCTTTGTTTGCATTTTTCTTCTTTAAATAGTTAAGTTTATCAAACCACTTTGCTTGGGTTTGTATCTTTAACTACTCAAGCAGTATGCTTGACTTATCAAGAGTTCTCTTTCTGGTTGACTTTATAGATGTCTTTGTAATTATCCTTACGATTGTCATCATAGTTCTTACCATAGTTGTCATCATCGAAAGACGATGCCTTGGTTAAAGATATATTACCTACAAAACAAGGTTTCACTAGGGACACGTCACATATTCACCCAAAACCTTATTGTGTTCTCTTGGCAGCTACTTTAAAATAGGCCGACAACGTACTAAGAAAAATTTATTGAGGAGGAAAATTTTGTCCAGTAGTAGTGATGAGCCTTATATTGTATGTTTGGGTTGGTGGAGTCGGTAGATTATCTTTTTGTATAGGTGTCTCAACTATCTGGTATGGGGTGTTTAGATGGTTGGGGCGACCGCAACCTTCGTCGCAGACGATCTTAAGTGTGTTTGACTTGATCTAGGGTATTGGGAATGAGAATGACGTGTCTTTGTCAGATATGGTTTCGATTTTACATTTTATGGTATGAACTATTTGAAAACTAAAATAATATTAGTTTTAGACAATAACGGTTGACAGTTAACCTCTTAACATCTAAATCTTAATGACTATTAGTGTGGCGTGGAAGTGAATATATGATCATGCTCTAGATTTTTTTACCCTACTTTGATTGACCGAGAGTTAGACACATTGAAGTGACTAGATATTTAAAGGTGAGCTGGGTGAGGAAATGTCCTCCCTTTATTTATTTTTTTTGTAAGCGCTCAAATTTTTCTTCCTCAACTTGTTCTCGTTATTTTGACTTGAGTTTATATCAAATATGTTAATGGATAACTGCTTCGTAGTGGTGTTAGGCTGCTTGTTCTTTTATTTATTTACTTATTTGTCTAATAATTGTTTTTAATATTTTATTTATTTACTTATTTTTAATAACAGTTTCTAACATTTTATCATGCAAAAAGTTTATTTATCATTTTTAACATAATTATTTCTAATATTTTACTTCTTAAAAAATAATTATTTTTTACACAATTTCTTATTTACTTATTTTTTAACACGATAACTAATTTTTTTTTTTTATGGATAAACCCCTAGCAATGGATGTTTAACATTTTTTTTATTTTCCAAGTGAAAACCCTTGCGGTATAATTTTTTGGGTTATTATCATTTTTGCCCCCTACCATCTTTTTAATTATTTTAAATGCCACATTGGCATTTTATTTATTATTATTTTAAGTTTGGAAAATTTATTTGTGGCAAATTTCTAAAATTTTGTGGATAATGGAAATTGAACCCATGACCTCCTGATTAAAAGACAATGGTGCTACCACTAGGCCAAATTTCTAAAATTTATTTGTTTTGATTTATTTCCAAACTTAAATGTATCAATTACATAATACCTCTTTTTCCAAACTTGAAAGAGCTAGTATAATAAATTAATTTATACATTTATAATAATAGCTCTTTCAAATTTATACTATTTTATATTAATAGTTTATAATATTTTATAAATTTGAAATAATGTCTTTGTGAATTAAATAATTCCAAAACTAATTATATATAAAGTATTTAATTCAAAATTATTTAACGAAAATTCTGAAATTAAAAATAATAATTTATAATATTTCATAAATTCAAAATAATGTCCTTGTGAATTAAATAATTCCGAAACTAATTATATTAGAAAATATTTTGAATAATTAATATAAACCATTATTTAATATTATACTGTTATTAATTTATAAATTGTACAATATAAACTATTATTAATTCAGAATTATTTAATAGTTTCAAAATTATTATTTAAAATTGTTATATAAACCATTATTTAATAGTTTCAAAGTTATTATTTAATATTTTCAAAATTATTATTTAATATTGTTATATAAACCATTATTTAATATTATACTGTTATTAATTTATTAGTTTCAAAATTATTTAATTCACAAGGAAATTATTTCTAATTTATAAACTATTATTTTTAATTTTACAATTTTAGTCCATTAATTCACAATTATATTACTAATTTATAATTTACAAATTATTTTTAATTCACATTTATGATATTTAAATTTCACATTTAAACCTCACATTTAAATTTGAAACCTTATTTCAAATTTAAAAAATATTTTTTCATTATAAAGAATATTATTTATAATTTATTAAATATTTTAAAATTCATATTTATGTTATTTAAATTCGTATTAATTTTTTAAAACATTATTTTCAATTTATATAGAGTCTAAAAATATACTAGGTTCATTTTTTAATGTTTACGTATTTATATAGTATAGGTTCATAATATACTTTAGGTTGTAATGTTTATTCTAAAAATATACTATAGGTTCATTTATATTATTTAAATTTGTATTAATTTACATTTTTTAAAACATTATTCAAATATATAACGTGAACATTATTTAAATAAATTTATTATTATTAATTTCAGTTTATTATAAATTAATTTATTATACTAGCCTTTTCAAGTTTGGAAAAAGAGGTATTATGTAATTGATACATTTAAGTTTGGAAATAATTCAAATTGATTGGTCTAGTGGTAGCACACCACTCTTTCAATCAATCACAAGTTTCTATTTAATTTTAACATATTTAATTAATTATAAAATAATATAATTATTTATTGTTTCTAATACATTTTACATTGAATTTCTCTATCCAATTTTTTTTATTGATAAGAATTCACCATTTGTTAATATATATTGGTAAATTCTAGGAGGTAGCTACGTGGAATTAATATATACAAAATGGTGTGTATATATATATATATATATATATATATATATATATATATATATATATATATATATATATATATATATATATATATATATATATATATATATATATATATATATATATATATATATATATATATATATATATAAAAGGATGCTGGCAAAACTCTGGTAACTAGAATCGTTCTGTATATTAAACACTGAACTGCAGGTCACGCTTGCCTCTGTTTAGATCTAACATTACAGGAAGAATATGCATTATACAAACTATATTTTATTCTATTTTCATAACTAACTAAACATAAAGACTATGCAAATCGTTTTTAATTTGCATGTCACCAAACCCTAAATATTCCATTCTAATGTTTCTTTTTTCATTGTACTATTTTTTTTTCTTTGTTGTTTCATCATCACATCTTCCACTATTCCTAACTATAGAAAAAGTTGTTGCATGTTTATATTATTATATGCTTTCCTAATTTATTAATTTGCTGACTCGGAGATTACTTTACTTTCTAACTTTTTAATTATTTTTCACGTTACTAATTGTTAATCATCACATATAGTACTTCTAAATTGTCCAAATTTCTTAGTAATAAAAAATGTTAGGTATAGAAAAATAATTAAATTTAGTTTCTACAACATGTTGAATTGAGAAAGAAAATCTATAGAAATTTTATATAAAAATTCTTAGTGAAATAAAATAAAATAAAATAAGAGAGAAATATTAGGAAAACTAATAGAAGTGGCTTTTACTTCTGGAAACACAATGTCAAAAGTGTAATGGGGACTCTTAAATTTATAAAATGAAATTCGACAATGAATTTAATAGATATGTAATGTGTGTAAAATAATTTTAAAAACAATGGGGGTGAAAAAATAAAATTACATTTAGACTTGGACAGACTCAAGAAGAATTGGGCCCGCTTTTATATCGTCCAAAACGCATGATATCCCTACTTTTGAAAGTATACGTTTAGAATGTTCAAACTATAGAAGTTATAACAACAAAATATATATATATATATATATATATATATATATATATATATATATATATATATATATATATATATATATATATATATATATTTGAGTAGTATGTGTAAACCCTCTAAACTCCACATCCGATATAATTTTTAATTCTTAAAATAAGAAAAAATTTAGTTTTGAATAAAAATAAATTCTCTAAAATCCTTCATACTTAATTCATTCTATTCTTTTCACTCAATTCTTACTCTTTTTTTTTTAAGTTCTCTCCTCACGTTCCTTCCAAACTCTCGAAAATCTTTTTACCAAATTCTCCAATATACTAAAATTCTCGAAAGTCTTTTTACTAAGTTCTCCGATCTATATTATGTCTAAAAAATATATATTAAAAAAATTGCATTTCAAATAACTTATATTATATGTAAGTTATCTGGTGACTACTAAAAGAAAAAAGTTTAGGAAACAATCAAAAACGGTGACCCAAAGCAAATAAATTGTCGTCTAAAGCCATAGGCAATCAGAGTAGTACACGGACTTTTCCATACGGGCATGATCAGGGTAGTACACGGACTTTAACATGATTAGGGTATTACGATTTTTCTTCTATTGTAAAAATCGTGTCTTACTAGAATTTAGACAATTGTTTTTTATTTTTACTTTAGGCCATAATTTTTTTTTGGTTATAATTATTGGATAACTTATTTATAAGTTATCTAGAATGTAATTTTTTTCAATTATTTTCAAACATAATAAAAATATTTTTGGAAGATTTAGTGATTCAAAAATTTTGATAAAAAATATTTTTGAGAGTTTTAATATATCAGAGAATTTAGTAGAAAGAGTTCGATACACAAAATTTTCTCATATTCTCTTAACTTTTAATATTAGATCGAAAAACTTCAAAATAGAATGAAAATAAATACAAAATTTCGAACACAAACTATTTATATAACAGTATCTTGATCAAATTGTGTGAACTGTAGAAATATAAGATAATTCTACAAAATAATAGGGTTATTTTTCAAACGTTTAATGGTATTCTCGCACTCTTATAAAAAATAAATAAATAATGTCTCAAAATTTAAAATTACACTTTTTATACATATTTTTTCGTAAGTGAACTAGATTTTTATTTTATTAAAAATTTTAAAGTAAATTCAAAAATATACTTTTGTAGGAAACTCATATATCTTTTTGCTATGATAGTTTTTATAATAAAATAAAAATAAAATTATACTTTATTCAAAACTTATTTGAAATAATTTTCTCTTATTTGCAAATTGCAATTGGACTTGGTTCAAAATTTATTTAAATTTATATTTTATATTATTTTGTTGTGAGTGAGAATTAAAATTTAAAGAATAAACATTTGAAATTATGATATTTCAAAATTTTGTAGGTATCATGATATTTTTTAGAAACCGAATCATTTGATTTAACCAATTTAATAAATATATAATTTTATTATAGATACTCGCTTATTCAACCGAATTATCCAATTTAATCTGATTTAGTTATGCATAAAAAAATTAATAATACATGATATGGCATGACGTGATTGTGATTATCATCTATGGTGTATGGATTGGGAGAATTGTCATCTCTAATAGCAACTTAATTGCTGTGGTCATGATACACCAGACTATCATACTACACATATTTCATCCATCAATATATACTCTCTTGATATACTTTAGTTAGATAAGAAAATGAAAGAATAAGAAGCTAGCATAAAAATAAAAGAAGCAGCAGAAATTAGAAAGAGAAAGGTTTGGGTCTCCTACGAAAATATACTTTCAAATTTATTTTAAAAGTATATTTTAAATTATTTTTTTTATAAAATAAGAGGTGGTTCACTTAAAAAAAAAAATGTGTTATATGCCAAATGCCTCCAGAAATACATTTTTAAATTTTAGAGGCATTTTATTTTTCACAAAAGTGTGATAGCACCACTAAGAGTGCCAAAAGTAAATCTCCAAAAATAATAGATGGATACTAGCTTGGACTCAACCATTTTATTTTGGGCCCGAGTTTTCTAAACCCCACAAACACTTCACAAGTACACAAAGAAAACACCTTCTTCTTTTTTTCTAGTTACCCTCTCTTATGCCCAAGTTTTTCTAGATTTTACTGTTGTTTTTTGTTTTATTTTATCTTATATAACTAAATCATAGTTAGAGCTTATAGTGAGTAGGGGTGGAAATAGGCTGGGCCGAGCTAGGCTTTACCAAGCCTAAGTCTGGCCTGTCAAAAAAATTGAAGCCTAAGCCTGGCCTGTAGCCTGTCGTAGGCTTATTTTTTAGGCCTGAGTCTGGCCTTTTCGAAGGTGTGGTTAGCCTGTTAGCCTACATAAAAGCCTATTTATTTTAGATATATGTAAATAAGCAATTAAAATAATGCTTAAATAGACTAACTAACTAAAAGAACTTATGAGAACAATGTTCATAATGTGTTTTCATCTTATTTTCACAAGTTCTTCAACATAACCAAGTTTCATTAATGTATTTTAATTCAAAGTACAAAACATAATATAATAATAATAAAAAAGTATTCATATTTATTTAAATAGGCCGGCCTGATAGGCTTAAAAGGCTTTTTTTAGGGCCTGAGGCCTAGCCTTTTTAACTAAATAGGCTTATAAAAAAGCCTAAGCCTTTACTATTTAAAAATAACGTATGGCCTGGCCTGAGCCTGGCCTTTTCGAAGGTGTGGTTAGCCTGTTAGCCTACATAAAAGCCTATTTATTTTAGATATATGTAAATAAGCAATTAAAATAATGCTTAAATAGACTAACTAACTAAAAGAACTTATGAGAACAATGTTCATAATGTGTTTTCATCTTATTTTCACAAGTTCTTCAACATAACCAAGTTTCATTAATGTATTTTAATTCAAAGTACAAAACATAATATAATAATAATAAAAAAGTATTCATATTTATTTAAATAGGCCGGCCTGATAGGCTTAAAAGGCTTTTTTTAGGGCCTGAGGCCTAGCCTTTTTAACTAAATAAGCTTTTAAAAAAGCCTAAGCCTTTACTATTTAAAAATAACGTATGGCCTGGCCTGAGCCTATATAGGCTGGCCTGTAGGCCCCTGTTATCGGCCTGACCTACTTCCACCCCTAATAGTGAGTCCCATTGATTCCTTACTTTTCAATTATATTTGTCATATGCTTAACCTCCATAAATATTGACCAAATTAATGATGTTTTTGCAACTAAACGTTCGCACAGGTTCTGGTATGGGATGCGCATTTGTTTCAAATATATATTTTTAATAGAAAAAAATGTATATTGAAAGTGTTTAATATTTTGTGGAAAAAATAAGAATAATTAACATTAAATTGTGTCTAGAGAAAATTTAGGAACAAAATTGAAAACAACAAAATTAAATTGTGTCTAAACAACCTTCTGTAACTTTATGTTTCCGCTAATAATTAATATTTTGATTGGTAACTTTATATTCCCGTTGTTAATTTCAAAATATTTAAATCAGTAACTTCATGTTCCCGTTAATATTCAATATATTGATCAATAACTACATGTTTATGTTAATATTAAATATTTTAATCAATAACTTCATGTTTCCGTTAATATTTCATATTTTAATCAGTAACTTCAGATTTCCGTTAATATTCAATATTGTGATTAGTAACTTCATGTTCCTGTTAATATTCAATATTTTGATCACTAATTTCAAGTTCCCGTTAATATTCAATATTTTAATCAGTAACTTCAGGTTCCCGTTAATATTCAATATTTTAATCAGTAACTTCAGGTTCCCGTTAATATTCAATATTGTGATCAGTAACTTTATGTTCCCGTTAATATTAACTATTTTGATCAGTAACTTCAAGTTCCCATTAATATTCAACATTTAAATTAATCAGTAACTTCAAGTTCCCGTTAATATTGATCAGTAACTTCATGTTCCCGTTAATATTTACTATTTTAATAAGTAACTTCAAGTTCTCGTTAATTTTCAATATTGTGATCAGTAACTTCATGTTCGTAATATTGAATATTGTGATCAGTAACTTCATTTTCCCGTTAATATTCACTATTTTAAAGAGTAATTTCAGGTTCCCGTTAATATTCAATATTGTGATCAGTAACTTCATGTTCCCGTTAATATTTAATATTTTGATCAGTAATTTCATGTTCACGATAATATTCAATATTTTAATAGTTGATTAATTTTCATATTTAAATATTTTAATTAATAGTTTCATTGTTCTATTTTATATAATTTTCATATTAGAAGAAAATAAATTTATTAAAATTTTATTGTATTTATTTTTCCTTTGCCAAATAATAATTATTATCCATAAAATTATTAACAAAATAATTACATTTCTATATATATATATATATATATATATATATATATATATATATATATATATATATATATATATATATATATATATATATATATATATATATATATATATATATATATATATATATATATATATATATATATATATATTAGATTGATAACATATATTTGTGAAATGACATCAATAACAAATATTTTTTTAATATTTATTTATGCAAAAATTATTTTAATTATAAAATTAATTAACAACATATATTAATATAATAATATTTTGAATCATATAAATTAAATTAAAGTTAATGATAAGTGACACATATTTTTGTATTTTATCCATTAACACATCTTTTCAAGTATATTTTTAAATTCATTTTAATTGAAATATTTTTTTAACTAAAAATATTATTATTTTCTTAAAAAATATTGTATCTTAAAATAAAAATTATTTCAAATTATATTTCTTCGTTATTAACATTCAATTACTAAAGTTAATTTTTAAAAATTAAATACTATTTTAAATGTAAATTAACAATCATTTAAAATGATCATTATAATATTTTTATCAAAAATTGATTTATTAGAATATTTTGATTAATAATTTAGAGAATAATACTCATGCACTGACAGTGTAAAGATATTTTACATTGTCAGTTAGTCATAGCCGTTAGATTTTTGTAAGTTGTTGACTTTTATTTTAAATGCATACAAAGTAATATCAATGAGTGATTGTGATGCGCCGACCGTGTAAAGTATTTTACACTGACAGTGTATAACAATTAACCTCAATAATTTATTAGAAATAATAATAATAATAATAATAATAATAATAATAATAATAATAATAATAATGTAATAAAAAGTGAAAGGTGAAAAGTAAAAAGTGAGTTGGAAAAGTGAAAAGTGAAAAAGTGAAATTTGAAAAAGTGAAAAGTAAAAAGTGAGTTGGAAAGTGAAAAGTGAGTTGGAAAAACCAACAAAAGACATTTTTTGCCCTCAAATTTATAATTTAGACTAAGATAACAAAAGGGTATTTTTGTGATTTCCATAACAACAAATTTTCTTGTATTATAGATACATTTACATTACGTAGACATCCATGTACATGTTTCATCAACAATAAAAAATTGAAGGTAAAGAATATATTAACAAAAGTGATAATAAATGTCATTTTACAACCCTCCTAAAAGAAACTCGCAACTCAATATTACAAAGTTAAACTCTTATAAGCTATTGCCTCAAGTATTCATATACAACTCATTTGAGAGAGTCTAATGTGAATTTAAAAATAGAGTATTCATTCATCAAATTATAATTAACATAACACAGACTACAAGAAATCTTATCAGAAAACAACATAATTACAATTTACAACTTTATAGATCTGTTCTTTACCTTAATCATAAGCTTCAGAAGCATGAACTTGCATATAACTTCACAGTACAAGATTAGCAGAAATACAACGACAGCCAAATATTTCAAATATCAATCCTTTTTCATTATTGGCTACAAATCATGCATCAAATTTACTATTATTTATTTTCCATGTTTAAAAGAATCTCAAGATTGTATAAGCATGTATTCCAATCAGGCAATAGAATCACAAGGAAAAATGGAAAAACAAAGAAAACATATCATCAATATTTTCATCCATGGTTTTAAATTGAGGCCGCAATATTACTGATGCAGTAACCTACACAACCACATCAGACCGCAATTGCAATATGATTTAAAATTACACCTCCGGCCATATTAGAAACCGCATCAAGCAATTTCACTCATGTTATTTTTTCATCAAAGCTCAAAATTTCAGAACCTCAAAACTCATTCTAGTTATAATGTAATGAAAAATCTTAATATGAAGTGATTTTCAAATGTGTATTTCAAACAACTCCTAATAAAAGTTCAGCTGCAACGACCGCAATATACATCGCAGCAACCGCAAATCGCAACACCCACATCTGCAACCGCAATTTAAAACCATGGTTCCAACCTCAAAAGTAAAGATAGCAATGTTAATTCACTATTTATCACTGTGAGATATACATCAAAAAAACTCTTTATACATGTGTGCATTTCTTTCTATTCACAATTTCAAGCCACAAAACATGAAAACAAATAAAGTCAAGAAAACTAACTACCAGGACTTTAAATAACAATCTACAACCACAATTCGAGTTGCAACATAACGGTTTTTAACATTTCTGAAACTGTAATGTGATCGCCACAATCGCTATTTAAAACCCCTGATACTTACTTCTACACATTACACATATACATATCTACTATTATACATTACACATACATGCATACATATATACATTCATATACATACATACATACATATATACATTCATATACATACATTCATATACATACATTGAAGATGGATCTTACATGGTCATGAAAACCTTTTCTGAAGTTTCTGAATTGCAGTAAACATTTTCCTTCTCGAACCAACAGCACTGATTCCCATATCCTTCAAATCTTCCAATGTCAACATGGGAAGTAACTCATCATCCACCTCATGAATCTCAAACATTGGACCATACCTACTCAACCCAAAATCAAATAGCCAACACCAAACTCCCTCGTTTTTTCTTCTTTCTTTTGATTCCGATTCAACACCTTCATTTCCCGAAACCCTGATTCCGTTATCATTGTTTTGATTCCCATGCCAGTAATCGTTCTCGTTCTCATTCTCGTTCTCATCAACAGAATGTGCAGGACTATTTTGATCATGATCATGATCGAGATTTTTGATCGATTTCAGAGTATAATCTGACCTCAACCGTTTCGTTGAGGCTCGTTTTGCTTTACCTCTTCGGTCGTTACCGTTACCGAAATCTTCGATTTTGTTCGCGAGATTCGTTATGGTTAGTGTTTGGAGGTTCTGGAAGATTCCTTTGAAAGTCTCCAGCTCCACGACGGGTGATTATGGAGGCGCGAGACACCGTGTTGGTCGCCGATTTCGCCTATACGGACGCTCGGACGACGTCTCTGTTTCGAAGCTAGCATGGAAGGAGCGGTGATATTAGCGTTTGATTGTGCCGCTGTTACCGGTGCGATTTCCGGTGCGAATGTGATTGGAGGTTCGGGCGGTGGTAGGTGTATTTCAGGTATAGCCGCCATGACGGTTAGAGTGGGGTAAGGATGATGAGAAATTTTCCAGTACGGTAGGGGTGTAACAATTCGATGCACCTCCTGATTTTTGCACAGTTGGATAGCTAGATCTTACTTGGTCAAAAAATAGAAGAGTTGGGACAATTTTTGCATTGAAAATATTTGAATGGATCCATATGCAATGCAACATGTATTTAATAGTACTAATTCATTAAACATTGGAATTTCTATTATTTTTAAATTGATATGAACACTATTAAATCTATGTTTTTTTTTCATAATTGTTACACCCTAAAATTTGTCCTCCTAATTTTACTTCTAACTGGTTTAAGGTTCACATTCATATGCATCCTTCTATTAGGTCATTTAACATATCATGCATCATTAATCAATAAATCTGGCATTGGATCAAGGATCTGGTGAGGCTAGGATTTTATTGGTACTTTGAAACTTCTTATCTTCATTAAAAGGCTATTCAAGATGTTTACCTCAATCAAGTTGAAGTTAAGGTTTCTTATGTTTGAGAGTTGTCAACTACTACCAGCCTCATTCAATTGGCTTCCCCTCTGAGCATGGATCAAAGGGATTAGGGTTTATTTCCCTATGTCTGATTAAAGTTAAGGTTTCCAGCTATTGTGCTTCAATTGGGGTTTCTTCTTTAGAAATCATCAACCATGAGTTGGGGTTTTTCTATTTATGCTTAAGGCTTGTTTTCATGGCCACATTGATCATCTCTTCTTGATATTCATCTGAGGATTTCCTTGAAGCTTGTGGATTAAGCCACTTTTCTTTAGAATTGGTCAAGATCTTTTATTCAACCATTCATCGGGGCAAAATGTTAATTTTATTGATTGAAGTGTGAATCAAAGGTTCATCATTGTATTATCCATCAAATTAAGGTCTTGGGTATGTTCTCCAATCGGATGAGGCACGAATATCAGGGTTTTTTGAACACTCCAAAATAGTTCATGTTTTTAGGTTTTTTGAACATTGTGTTTTCCTAAATTGGTTTGTTTGAAGTTTCCATAAATGTTTTATGGATTGGCACTGAGTGATACTTCAACAGGAAAAATGACACGTATAGACAATTTTGTTCCTTAAAATGTTGGCCTTAAACATCTGTGTAACTCTGGAACATTTGTGGGAGAGGGCTGAAACGACTTGATGCCAGAACTGACCCCCGAAGTAGACTAAACCGGTGGTGATAAACCAAAAAAAACATTTGTGTAACTCTGGAAGTTATTATGAAAAGGTTGGGCCTAACTGAAAGTTTATTCTTATGGCTAATATCTTCAATTTGTTTTGAAGTCCTTACAAACAATTTGTTTGGTTTATAAATTGAATTCAAGTTAGTTTTGCCCCTTTTTATTGTTGGTTGTTGGCATAAGCTATATATTAGACTGAAATTTTATGAACTTATTGGTGGAACAATGAACCGGAACTAATAAGCTTACTGCATATTATTATTTTCATACTGTGTAAAAGTGGACTATTGTCTTTATCCCATCTTATTATTATATATTAAATTAAGACTTTACATATTAATTTGTTTTATGTAAAATATTTGAGAAATTCTTTATAGACCCCCTACTCTTTTTGGTTACCCGCGGCGAATTTCCCAGAATGCCTCTTTATTTCGGAAATGTATTTTCGAAACACCTTTTTTTTACCTAAAAAAAGATGATTTCGGAAATACATTTCCGAAAAAATGCGTGTTTGGCTGTGAAAAAGGTGTTTTCGAAAATGCATCTCCGAAAACACCCCCCATTTGATGTTTTCGGAGATGCATTTCCGAATTCTGAAAAAACCTGAAGAAAAAAACTTCAGAAATGCATTTTCGAAGTAGGGGTATTTTTATATTTTAGCTGGAGGTTATCCCCATAGGGAGTCTACAAAGAAATTCTCTTTTTTTAATACTTTTATAAGCCTAAAGGAAAATATATGTACAATTAGTTACAGTACTTGATAAGACTTGTCAACTTTTTGCGACTTGTAAAGTCACTTTATACTAGGAAACAATATTTGAATTATGGCTTTGAAATGCTGACACAAAACACGTGAATACTCAAATCAAATATAACCACTTTATGAGACTTGTCAAGTCACTTTATACTAATTTGATAAGGTAGCATGGGAAGGAAACCACTTTATACTAATTTGGATTTCAAATTCTCTGACACAACACACTTGAATATTCATAGCAAATACTATCACCACTTTTTATAAATATTCATAGCAAATTCTGACACAACACACTTGAATGCCCCTTTATTTTGGAAATGCATTTCCAAAACACTTTTTTTTACCTAAAAAAAGATGATTTCGGAAATACATTTTCGAAAACGCCACTTTGGAAATGCATTTCTGAAAAAATGCGCGTTTGGCTGTGAAAAAAGTGTTTTCGGAAATGCATCTCCGAAAATACCCCTCATTTGATGTTTTCGGAGATGCATTTCCGAATTCTAGGAAAATCTGGAAAAAAAATTATTTCGGAAATGCATTTTCGAAGTAGGGGTATTTTTGGGTTTTCCCTAAAAGGTCTACAAAGAAATTCTCAAATATTTCTAATACAAAATTTAAATGTATAGTTTAGGCATTAAAAATTTATTTATTTAATTTCACTATTTATTTTCAATTTAATGAAATATATAAATAAGTTACGATTATTTAACAAAATAATTTTGATCCAATATTTATTCTTATAATGTTTGTTTTCTAATTTTGATTTATATAGTTATATTAATTTATTATGTATAAGTCATTGAATATCTTTATTTTTAAATAAATTATTGAGAGGATCTCTTATCCTACCACATGGCCTTCTTATGTACCAATAAATTAACAAAAATGCTCTCGTGCTTTTGTACATGCATCTCTGGAAGCACTTATTTTTATAAAAAAAATGGTTTTTTCTGTAGAATTATCTACGGAACCCCTTAAAACATAGTGAAACGTGAGATTTTCCCAATTAATTGGGAAAATCAGATACATGTACGAAAGATTTCATGAACTTAATTAATTTGAGATTTTCACAATTAATTTGGGATTTTCCCAATTAATTTCTAACTTAATTTGGGATTTTGGGAAAATCTCAAATTTCAATATGTTTTAACGATAACGTATATATCATCAAACTTAATTAATTTGGGATTTTCCCAATTAATTGGGGAAATCTCCAATTAAATTACAAATTAATTGAGAAAAATCTTCCGTAGTTACATCTACAGAAAGATTTGATGGGGTTTGAGTAGTTGGGAATATCTCAAATTCTCAATTAATTGGAAAAAATCTTCCGTAGTTACATCTACAGAATGGTTTGATGGGGTTTGACAATAGAGTGTTCCATATATGCATCTACGGAACTTGAGATTTTTCCAACTAATTAGAAAAATCCCAAGTTTCACTATGTTTTATACGCTTCCATAGATATATCTACGGAAGTAATCAAATTTTTTAAAATATGGCGTACTTCTGGATGTGCATCTACGGAATCAGGGGGCAAAATTGAAATTTTATGTGGTGTATACGAGACCTGTAGGGTTGGATGAGAAATGATCATTACTTAATGTCTATATAATTAATGTGATATATCTTTCAATAATATATTATTTTATAATCTCTCTTTCAACAATTAATTTATGTTTCAATATATATTTTATTTACTTCAAAAATAATTTAATGATATTTATACAAACAAAATAAGAAACTTATCATTCAATTCCTACCACCAATGACTATATTATTTTTTAGAAAATGAAATAATTTAATGACAATATGAAAATATAAATGGGATCACAATAAAAAAATTAGATGGCAATAATAAATTAAATCAAAATTTTAATTTATAAAAAAAACGTCAATCTTATTTTTTTGATAAAATGTAATTAGTTATACAAATTTTTTTTATAAATATTTGTTTTTGATAAAAAAAAACACGGGAGAATACAAATTTGACGAGATAGTTTTGGTACTATAAATTAGCTATGAATTTTTTTATAAAATATTTATTTAAAAAAATGATAAACTTGATGAAACAATTATATCTAATATGAGTTAAAAGGTAGTGCATTGAAAATAGTTTTACACTGTCATCCAATAGAAAGTTATCAATTTATCATGTCATTAAATTACTTTTTAAATAAAAGAATGGTTTAATTAGATACATGGTGGTGATTGGTTGACAGTATAAATATATTTTACTATGTCGGTGCATCACTCATTTTCTCATCTAATATTATGACATTATACAAGAAAAAATACTTAACTCTTTATAATAAGAATTTACATGATTCATTTTGATTTCAAATAATAATACTCTTAGTTAGATGACATATCATAATTTATAATAGGGTTAAATAAGTTTTTGGTCCCTCTAAATATATCAGATTTCGTTTTTAGTCTCTCTAAACATTTCCTTCAAAGAATGATTCCTTTAAAATTTTCGATCCACACTTTTAGTCCCTGCTAACGTCTGTTAACAGAGCTAACATGGCACTAACACGTGGCAGTGCCGGTTATCAAAGATGATGACGTGGTATGTCACGTGGCTAATGTCAACCACGTACTTATTCCCATAAAATTTTGTAGCTAAAATTGTAGCTATTCTATAGCAAATTCGTAGCTAAAATTTTGTTTGCATGCATGTCCATAATTAGTAGTTTTTTTAATCTTGTAAAAAATATCATTGTGTCTAATTAAAAGGAAGGAGGCGTCCATTTGACACTCATATTTTATTTTCAATTTGGCTTCTTAATTCTGGTCCTTATGTTAATATTAAATAAATTATTTTAAGTAAACTCTTTTGTGGCGTTTATGCACTGAATTAGTCGACGACATGACATGATTATTATTTTATTTTTATTTTCTTTGGAGATTTTGTCCTACAAAATAGTTTCAAATTAATCAATCATCATTCAGCTCATGGAATTAAAGAATTCAATTGATTGCATACAAAACATTACCAGCTGAAAAATATACTATTATTTTCTTATATATGGAAATTAACTGGAAAGGGAATTGAGCTCAAATTCACGTTGGAAATGTCGGCATCGATCTCCCTCTATCTTTTATTTGAAATTTGATTCCACTTACGTGTGAAATAAACTAAAGTGTATGTCCAAAAGCGAGTGAAAATCTCTGAAATAGAATGAATTTCCAATTGTTGTTGTTATTGAATTCCCAATTCTGAATAGAATGAAAGATGGTTGAAGAATTGAGTTCTGACATGGAAGTTGAGCCGACACTGGTACTTGGTATGAAACAAAGTGATGAATTGTTGTTGGAATTTGGTGATAGAGTTATGTTATTGATTCCATAGTTGGGTTGTTGAAAAGAGAGATATGATGATGATGATCCTAATCCAACCATGTTTTTAGAAGATAGGAAACATGACGAGTTGTTGATTTTTGAATTCTTGAAGAATTTATTTCTACTGGATAATTACAGTTATTATCTTTTGTTGTAAAAAATATTCACTTCAATGATCCAACAGAGCTTTTCTGAGTCTGATTATTGCTTTTCTCACCCTTAACTTGCTTCTTCTTGTCATTGTCATTGTCAATATTTTCAATAGTCTCTCAAAACAAAGCAAGACATTTATGCACAAATTTTTAGCTACGAATTTGCTAGAGAATAGCTACGAATTTAGCTATCGATTAGCTACAAAATTTCATGGGAACAAGTATGTGGTTGACATTAGCCATGTGGCATGCCACATCATCATCTTTGAAAGCTCACAGTGCCGCATGTTAGTGTCATGTCAGCTCTGTTAATGAACGTTAGCCGGAGGGACCAAAAGTGTGGATGGATATCTTTAAAATGACCATTCTTTGAAAGAAATATTTAGAGGGACTAAAAACGGAATCTGATATATTTAGAGGAACCAAAAACTTATTTAACTTTTAATAATAATTAATAATTAAATCACAATTTATTGGAAAGAGAGAAAAATAAATGACTAAAAAAACGGGGAATATATATTTTATTCAAAATTTACAGTTTTTATAGCAAATTATTTTTCGGCAATGATTCCGTAAAAATCAAATGTTCAACCATATTATAGATAAATTATTTAACAATGATTTATTTACTTATTTTAAAAATAAATTAAACATACAATAATGTTAAAATATATTGTGTTTCAACTTGAATTTTTAAATCAGTTCTTAGTTTTTATTATTTTAAAATAAAATATATTTTATTTCAACTTAAAATTTCTAACTCGGTTTTTAGTTTTTATTATTCTATTAAAAGTTTTATAAATATTATCACATAATTGAGTCACAAATTATTTTAAAATATAATAAATATAATCATATAATAAATATATCGATAACATTAAAATATTATAATTAAATTTAATATATGATGAAATATGCTAATAATATGTCAAACTAAATCAAAATCACGAATAATTAAAAGGTAAAAAAATATGGGCATGGATCTTTAATCGGTTAAGAAAAAATAGGTTAAATTTTATAAAGTTGCACGAGGAGATTAAAAAAAATCTTTATTTTTTTGAGTTGAAGTTAGTTTTTAAATATTAAAAAAAAGCCTTGGAATAAAAAAAAGAATGATCAATCTAATACCACTTGATAGTATAAAAATAATTGAATTGCATTATTTTATTTTTGGATGAATCACAATTAACAATTAAATTACAATTTATTATAATTAATAATTAAATCACATTTAATTTATTGAAGAAAAAAAAAGAAAGAATAAGTGACTGAGATAAATAAGGGGAATATAGAATTGCTCCTCTTAGGCAGGATTAAGGGTGGAAATAGGTCAGGCCAACTAATAGGGGTCTACGGTCTAGCCTACACTGGCCAAGGTCAGGCCGGACTTTTTTTTAAGTAGAAAAGGCTTAAGCTTTTTACAAGCCTATTTAGTTAAATAGGCTGGGCCGCAGGCCATAAAAAAATCTTTTAAGTCTATCAGACGGACCTATTTTAATAAATACGAATAAATTTATTATTTTTTATATTGTATTATGTACTTTATATTAAAATACAAAGGTACATTTAGTTATATTGAAGAACTTGTGAAAATAAGTTGAAAACCCCTTATGAATAATGTCATCAGTTATTTTCATAAGTTCTCTTATGCTACTATGTAATCTCAAATAAGTCAATGTAAACAAACATTAGTTTCATTGTAATTTTGATTCTCTAGTATATTTAAACATTAGTTGAATTGTTTATTTGCCTTTGTTCAAATGATATAGACTTTTTAAGCAGGCTAATCAGGCCTTCGAAAAAGTCAAGTTCAGGCCAGAAAAATAAGACTATGGTAGGCCACAGGCCAGACTCAGGCTTAGAAAAGTTTAACTCGGCCCAGCCTATTCCCACCCCTAGACAGGATGAAAAAACAAATCACTATTTATCATAATTAATAATTAATATTGTGAAATAATATAATTATTGCAGCATTAATTTTCTTAATTCAAATTAATTTAAATCTTATGAATATTTTATTTTTTCCTTTAACCATCATTAATTACAGTTCGAAATGTTTCTTCTAACGAATAAAATAGGTAATATAAATTAGACATGCATGCCTAATTTTGTCAATATAACAAAAATAAGTTTTATCATAACTACTTTCTCTCCCCTCCCAATCCCTCTATTTTGGGAGGATCGAAAAACTACTCATGAATGAATCTAATTACCTTCAATCCCCTCCCATCCAAAACCCCAACCAAACAGACCCTTATAGTATTTTAAAAGTTTTATAAACCTCTATGTATATCACATTTTTATTACTTTTTTCTTCAAATTTAAAACTAAAATTAGGTGAAAGAAATACCAAAAATTTAAATAAAGTGCTCACGTTAGCAATTGTAATAAACAAATTATTACGTAGATCATAGATTCGTATATGAAATATGTTTGATATATAATAATTTTTTGTAAAAAAACATTGATATTCCTTTAAATTATTATTAAAATTAAATGAAATTATTTTGATGGTTTGGTTTGTTAATAGCTCATAAAATCATATATGAAATATGTTTGGTATATAATAATTTTTGTTAAAAAACACATTCATATCTAAGGGTGGCAAAACGGGTCGTCCGCCCCGTTCCGCCTTAAGCCGTAAAAAATGAGCGAGACTGACAAGTCCGCCAACTGAAATGGACATAAAAATCATGTCCGCCCCGCCAAGATGGCGGGTTGGCGAGCAGCATGCTTGCCCGCCTATTTTTTATTTATAATTTTTTTTATTTTTTAATAGATTAATAGTTTTTTTACCTTTTAATTAAAATTTTCACTTGTTTTTTAAAACATTTTTTTATAAAAGCATTTTTTAACAAAATCGTTCCCCAGTACGTAGATAAACTCTAAACTAAATCGTTCCCCAGTGTTACACTATCAGAGCATGAGTCACACGAAACCAAACTAACGGATGAACTCTACAAGCCATCTTCACCGAGCAATAAGCCGCTACACCTCAATCTGAAAATATCAACATGTAAGGGTGAGTCTCACCGAGATACATTCTCACCGACACAAATTCCACACAGTGGAAATTATGCCCACCATTGATCCAATCATCACCGGGATCCATCACCAAAATGATTTATGAATGAATGCACATATAACATACTTACCATCACCAATAACGATAAACAATTCATCTCAATACCACATCACTGAATAAAGTATGTACATGTCATCAACATCATTCGAATTGTTCGCATGTTCATCACACAATCATAATAATAATCAAAATCAAGCCATCACCACATCAATTACATTGTTACACCTAACATCATATGCACACAATGTTTATTTCACCCAAGCAATTAAATCGAGTTTTAAAAATAAAATCGGCCACTGCCTCTATCACCAATTTATCATATAGAACATTTAATTAGCTTTGCAACTCCCAAAATGGCACTTAAAAAGGATACACAGATCAAAAGATATGTTGTTTCAGAGTTTGGAAATTTTATGCACTACAGGGTCCGCTCAGCGCCTCAAGCGCGCTTATGCACTTGAAATCTCAATAACCCCGCTTCAAGCGGAGTATGGCAGAAGCGAACCACGTTGGGACCTCCGCTTAGCGAGCCCTTTTTATTTTTCAATAACTTACAGTGTCCGCTTAGCGAGCTTGAGGCCGCTTAGCGGACGTGCGATTCTGCAGATTCTCACCTCTGTGATAGACCTGCGATATCACACATCCTTCACCCAAAATCACTTCTAACCATCTATTGCAGATCTAAAATCATCAAATACATCATTACACATCATCACACATCAACAAAAACGATTTTTAATCAACAAATTATGCAAATTCATCAATTACCCTAAACTATGGCATCCCCAAACCTAACAATCTCAACCCCAATATATCAATCAAATCAAACCATATCTTAATCAATTCTATCACCTATAATCACATAAGAGATACTAAAAGGAAGAGTCCCCCCTTACCTTGATTCAAAGTCTTGAAATCTCTCTTCCTCTTCTTCTCCTTTCTCTGTTCTTTCACGTATTCAGCTTTTCTCCACTTTAGCTCTTTTTACTCTATTTCCCAAAATTCCTTGTTTTATGAAAAATAGAGAATAAGTTTAGTAAAAGGCCTAACCTATAGCACCCCCTTTTTACTAAACGCAACACTTGACCCATTAACATTTTGTCACCATTTTCCAATAATTCAATTTAATTAATTAATTCCAAATAATTAATTTAAATTCCAATTAAATTAATTTATGAAATTATGGGGTATTACACAAGCCATGTAGTACCCTTGTTGCTATTACCTCCTCCCCATTAAAATGAGTTCAACATTTTCTCTATATAGTTCACCATGGTATCTGGGATAAGAAAGACACTCATAATATAAGAGGGTATTACTTGACGAAATTATTTGATCATTACCTTTTTCCTTGCCTTAGACAAAGGATGACCTCTCCAAGAATTAATTCCCTTCCAAATACGGCCCTTAACGAATGCAAATGTTTCCTTTTTGCTTATTCCAACCATTGAAGGCAAGCCCAAATATGTTCCCATTCCTAACACATGGCAGATACCCAGTATTCGTGATATATCTTCTTGTGTTATTCTACTAATAGTGTGGCTGAAAAACACCTATGACTTTGTCATGTTAATTTCTTGACCTGACACATCTGCATACACTCAAAGAATTTCCATGAGTTGCTTCACTTAAGATAAATTAACCCTGCAAAAAAGAAAACAATCGTCTGCAAAAAGTAGATGAGACACAATTAGTGCCCCTCCACACAGTTGATGCTTTATTGGTGAGTGTTTAAAGCCCTTCTCCTATTAGAATAAAATGATAAAGGAGAAAATGGGTCTCATTGTCTCTATCCCTATTCTAGATGAATTTGTCCGACTCGATCCAAATTAACCAGAAGTGAATAATGCACAGAATTTATACTTATCATCAACCATTGGATCCACCTATCTACAAAGCCCATTCGACTTAAAACACCTCTAAAAAAACTCAAGTCACCTTGATCATATGCTTGACTTATATCAATCTTGAGTGCCAATTCCCCTTTATTACCTCTCATCATGCGCTTTAGAGCGTGAATGATCTTAATGGCTATCAAAGCATTGTCAAGAACAAACCTTCCTTCCAAAAACGTTGGTTATTCTTCTGACCAGATGCGAGTGCTATGCTTTTGTTACAGTAATATCAGTTTCTCTATCCGGAGCTCACCCCACATTCACTACCTCTTCAATGTCTTCTTTTAGCAACCAATTATTTTCAAATGTAAAAGAGTATTTACAATAAGTTTACTAGGCAGGATCATATTGAAGGAATATTGGAGTATGATGTGAATGAGATGAAAATAAGTTTAGAAGCCTTGCATTCAGAAAAAATAGTTAGTCGATTTGTGTTTTCCATGGCTCTATCAAGTCTTTCTTCAACCACATGCGAGATATGTAACACCCCACTTTTCCCAATTTAAAAATTACGGTAAAATAGTAATAATATTATCAGAGTAATACAACACAAGTGGAATGTCACATCTTTCAAATAAAACAAAAACTAAAGTCTCAATACTTTATTTATCTGTTTCTCACAAAAATCAATAATACAGCGGAAATAGTTTTTATTTTAAAATAAATCACGACGCACTTGCAACCAAAGAATAAAATCCACCTTAACATGTGGTTCACCAAAAATTAGAATTTAAAAGCGACACGTAACAAAATTCAATAAAGTAACATTTGAAATAAATTTCCAAAAATATTCCCGTGTTACGTATCAGAGCGACTCCTAAGACTCGATCAAGCAACACGTACTCCACGTACAGCTTAAGTACCTGAATTATCTGTACTTCCGAAGAAGCACAGCCACAACAAACAAGAAAGGGGGTGAGAACTACATTCGATAAATAACGGCGAATAATACATGCTAAGGAGTAGTGATCGGTCACCATTTCTACTTAATTTCGTCATAAATTCGGCATAAGATCGCCATACTTGGTAACACTTTGTGGTTGTTTTTAAGTGCTTTTCTTTGATTCATCTAATTCTAGTTATTTTGTGTGCATTTTGTTTTTGTGTCATTTATCTTTGTCTATTAGGTGCTTTTGATCTCTCTACTTGGTGGTTGTAGGTTAATTCTGGATCAGATGGAAATTGCACAAGTGTTGGTGTAACAGAAGCTGAAAATCGTGACAGACGTGTAGTATTTTGATCATATCTGGAGCTTCGTAACTCGGAATGACGCGGTTCCGGTGGCAAAATTTCTCTAACGAAAAGGGCTACAACTTTGATGTTGAAGTCAAAGCCAAAAGAGGCAGGGTCGGACACGGTCAGACCGTGTCAAGTGACACGGCCATGTCCGACATGCTGAAAAATTTTCCCCAAAAGTGGCAGAAGCTGACACGGTCAGCCCATGTCAAGTGACACGGCCGTGTCAGCCTGTGCGGACAGAATTTCTGATTTTCTATGTTTTTACAATTTTAAAGTTCCAGGGGCAATGTGGGTATTCCGGATGAGATCTGAAAACCTAGAGGGATTGAAAGAGGATTGAGAGACAAGGAGAAGAGACTTTTGATCGTACGAAAGAATTCCAGAAGAGGGCAAGCTAGCGTTATCAAGGTTGTGGAAGACGAAGAGATTCAACGGTGGATACCATTGAAGATCAGAGTTCTCCTAATCTTTGTAAATGTCTAAACTTTTTTATTTTGGTTTCTTGAATATTATGAGAGGCTAAACCCCCCAATGCCAGGGGGTGTCCCTGATTTGAATTGTAATGACTATGATCTTCGTATTTCTTTAATCAAGTATTCGTATTTTGCAATTTGATTGTTTAATGTTTTTATGCTTTCTTTGTCGGCAAAACAAGGATTGATCTATGGTTAACAATCTGTAGGACTACGGTTGTTAAGGGTTTTAAACAATTAAATCTTATAGTTATCACCTAGGACTAGGGATACCGTAAGGTTATTTGAATATTCTTGATCATTTATATCTTTGGTTCACAAACCTTTGTTTCTAAGGACTTAGGCAATAGGATTGCAAACCAAAAGGTTTTCACTAAGGACTTAGGAAAACATCCTTAAGAACAAATAGTTGTACCTCATGAACTTGTTAAAGAGATCTTTTTACAGAGTCATTATAAGGCAAATCACACACCTACCCTGGCATTACTCTAAATTTATACTCAAAAGCTCAACTTTACTTTCAGCTTATTTATTTTAATTATGTTATTTCAATATAAGAAAAGTACCCATATGATATTTTGTTTAATTGACTCGTTACAATAATTTGTATTTCCCACGCAATCCTCGTGATCGATACTTGGGGTAAAACCCATTATTACTACTCGGTGAAAATAGTACACTTGCTATTTTTTCGATCAAGTTTTTGGCGCCGTTGTCGGGGATTGCCAAAATATAAGTTATTATTCAGTCAATTAAAATTTTATTGCTCTGCAATTAAAATTTATTTCTTTTGCAAAAATTTGATTTTTATTTACTTATTTATTTTTATTGATTACTCCCAACTAATAACTGTCTAACCTTGTATGCGAGGTAAAGCCTCAGCTGAACTTCTTTTTGACGCAGAACCCGAAAGATTATTGCGAGCACGAATCCGAGAAATTAAGCGGAAAAGACTGGCATCGAAAGAAGAATCACCTGTAGTTTCAGAATCAGAAGACGAAGAAGTAATATCTATTTAGTCCGAGCAGTCAAATTCTGAGCCTGAAACTATGGCAGCTGATCCTCCTCCAGAGAGACTTTTAGGTGATTATGGAAGGGCTAATGCACCGCTTGAAAGAATGACCATAGTAAATCAACCGGTTAACGTGGCACAGTTCCAACTACATCCTTCCACTATCCGTCAGTTAGAAAGCAAGCCCTTTGCTGGAAGAATCAATGAAGATGCAAATAAGAATTTACAGAGATTCCTCACCACAACAACATCATTAAAAATAGAAGGCCATTCTGAAGAAGCCAAGAGACTTGTGATGTTCCCATTTACTTTATCCGAAGATGCAGAAGAATGGTTTTACTCACTTCCAGCTGGAAGCATCACAACATGGCAACAGATGGAAACCGCCTTCTTGAATGAGTATTTCCCTGCTTCAGTCTTCATTCGAAAAAGATATAATATCGTGAATTTTAAGCAGAAAGAAGGGGAATCCCTGGGAGATGCATATAAAAGGTTCAAGATGTGTTTGGTTGCTTGTCCTACTCATAACATGGACCCAACCGAACAAATGCAGACTTTTGTTAATGGTCTCCGACTTAAGACTAAACAGCTTATCGATACTGCCGCCGGTGGCTCAACAAATTTTTCAACAGCCACTGGTATCAAGAGAATCATAGAAGCTATTGCCGCTAATGAGCACATTGAGTTATATGACCGTGCAATGAGCCAACCGGAAGGTAAAATTGATTTGAAGCTTGCTGATCAGGTAGTTAAAATGGAAGAACAAATTGCGGTTGAAGTAGAAAGAAGATTGAAAAAGATGAATATTAGTGAACAGAAAGTAGCACAAGTTGAGCCAGCCGCCTCAGTTGTTTGTGAAATATGTAGTGGACCGCATTTTGCGATGCATTGTGTGGCAACGCAAGAACAGGTAGAGCAGATTCATATGTTGAGGCAAAATAATCCATATGCCAATACATATAATTCAGGTTGGAAAAATCATCCTAATTTCGCATGGAAAGACCAACAAGGAAACTTTCAAAAGCAAGGATCAACTCAACAACAACCTTCCAACACCATCCACAACATTTCCAAACTCAAGGGCAACAACAGGTACAAAAAAAAGCAGATTGGGAGATCGCTATTGAAATAATGGCAGCTCAAAATTCTCAGTTTCAAGAAGAGACAAGAACCAACCTGAGGAACACCACAGCTTCAATCAAAAATCTGGAAGTTCAAATGGGTCAAATAGCACATCATCTCACTCTACAGGCACAAGGTACCCTTCCAAGCTCAACTGTGAAAAATCTGAAAGACCAAGAGAAGATTAATGCTGTTACTACAAGGAGTAAGAAAGTGGCAGAACCGGAAAAAGAAAAAGAGGAAATAGATGATCCCTTGGTGATTGAGGTAGATTTGGAGATAAGAGAGAATGTGAAAGAGCCTGAAATTGTGATACCACCGGTTAAGCAACTTGAAGAGAAAAATAAGAAAGATGTTAAACCGGCAATCAAGCTTCCTTTTCCTTCTAGAGTGACAAAGAAGAATTCAACAGAAAAGGATTTTGAGAAGTTTGCAGCCTTGTTTAAAAAATTAGAGGTTAATTTACCTTTCTTTGAAGCACTTGAGCAAATGCCTTTGTACAAGAAGTTTATGAAGGAGGTTATCGGTAAAAAGAGGCCAATGGGGGGAGAACCAGAAATTGCAACAGAAAAGTGTAGTATAGTCTCTCCAGCAAGGCAGATCCCCATCAAGAAGAAAGACCCTAGAGCGGCGGCGATACCATGCACTATAAAGAATAGAATGTTTAAAAAGGTACTCATTGATTTGGGTTCTAGTGTGATTTTAATGCCACTATCTATCTTTAAAAAGCTTGAATTGGGAAAGATAAGTGAAAGTGAGACAAAGTTGAAGTTCGCTGATCACACCATCAAGAAATCATATGGGATAGCTGAAGACGTATTAGTGGAGATTGAAAAGTTTGTATTCCCAGTTGACTTCCACATCATGGACATTCCCGAAGATGAAGAAACTCCTATCCTTCTTGGGAGACCATTTTTGTTGACAAGTCGTTGCAACTTTGACATTGAGAAAGGGACTCTGACGGTGAAAGCCTTTAATGAAGAAGTAACCTTAAAGATGCTAGAAGTCAAGAAACAAAGTGAAGGTGTACATAATCAAGCTTTTGTTGGTATGATCAAAAGTGAGGGAGAATACAAAAGCCCTAAACATCTCCAGGAAAAAGTTTCAAGCATAGCTTCTCAGGTGGAACTAGCTCATGTTTCTATCAAAAGTCCTAAGGTCGCTATAGAAGTTAAGAAGAAAAAGAAAGAAGAAAACCAAGGTGAGAAGATGAAGGTTGAAAGTGAGTTAAAGAGAAAAGTGGTCCATGCCTTTCATCTTCATGAGTTCTTGGTGGAGAAAGTAACAAGCAATAAGGTTTGGAGAAGGAAATACCCTCCATAAAAAGGGTAATGGACCGTCGAGCCATGCGACGTTAAACGAAGCGCTTCGTGGGAGGCAACTCACGGTTTTAATAATAAATCTTTCTGGTTGTTTGTCTTATTTTCAGGAAATAAAAGAGAGCATCTCCAGTGGAAGCTAGGAAGTGATCATTGGAATGCAATACCTCTGTAAGCAACCTCTCCGAGGCTGGTTCTAAAACATTGAGGACAATGTTTAGTTCAAGTGTGGGAGGGGTTCTTTTCAGTTGCTTTTAGTTGATTTCCATTTTTGTTTTTGTCTGTGTGTTGTGTTGACATTGTGTTATAGATTGAGTGATGGATGCTGAATAAAGGATGAATGGTAGTTAGTGGATGAAAGGTGCAACCTGAACTTAATCTCTCGAGGTACTTTGGAAGTGGACATAGCCGAAAATGTCGGACGCAACTTGAAGAACTGGACTGAGAAGGTAAGTGGTGAAATCGAGCCGGAAAGGAAGTCACATGACATAAAGGGTGTGTTGAAACTGCAAACTTAGCTTACATGGTGAGGAACATAAAAAGCCAAACACATGTAAAGATCATCATGAGAGTGAAATCAGGTATGACTTTATCTCTCTAATTTTGCGTCTGTCCTGCCGACACAGTACAAATATGAAATCACACACTGAGGCACTTGTTTGTTCTCCCCATAGCCTTTCCGTCCTTCATTTATTTTTGTTTTATACCTCGTTAAACCCGTTGAGCCATTCCCCCTTGTTTGTTTAAATCCACACATGTCATCCTTAACCATAATTCTATCATTTTTATTTGGCACTTGTGTAATTATTGTTTCTTTTGAACTTGTGTGAAATCGTAAGTTTGGGGTGGTGCTTAAGAAAATAAAAGGGCAAGTGTGATATGAAAAAAAAAAGAGATAAGAAAAATGTGTAAAGCACAAGAAAAAAAAAAAGAAAAAAAAAATAGTTTGAAACACTTGCCTAATGTAGATGTTGTTGATTGGCTGTAATTTTTGGTAAAACTCATTGTGATTTTATCATGTCAAAACTGGTGTCATGACATGCATTCTACTATTGTGAAGTTTTACTTATGCAAGCCTTTACCTGATGTTAAGGCCGATGTCATGACATTCGTAGCTGTTACGTCTTATTCTGTTACTAATTATGGTTATGTGATCTGTTAAGATCCTATGCGCTTTACTTGGAAATATTGGATTTTGATCTGTTCAAGGACGTCTTTAATTGCTCCTATTTTAGGTTCCTTAATTTGTGGAAATTAGTTTTATTAGGTTTAAAACTAATTCGGATCCAATGCCCAGCTGCTGCATTTTCTGAAGGCTATATATATTATGGAGAAGCTGCAGACCGGATTAGGGTTTTGGTAATTGAGAAGCTTTAAGAGTTCTTTGTGTTTAAGTTTTTGCGTTCTAGCTTTCTTGTAAGCCAAACAATCATCATGATGATTGTCTTGGTCTAGGTGTTTTTGTTTGAGTTGTAAGGAGTACTTGAAGCTTTTAAGCAAGAGTACCATTGTACTTGATTGAAGCTTTTAAGCAAGATCAAGCTGTGTCTTTGAAGTGTGTCTTCTATCCTTATTCATTGAGCGTTATTCATCACTGCTGTGATTGAGGGGGAGTCAGTGGAATCTATGATCTAAGTAATATTAGGTTGAAGTTGCATTGGGTAGATATTAAGTGAAAGGAGTAATCTTGAACTGTATTACCTTGAATTGATATTACTTATAGTGGACTTCCTCCCTGGCTTGGTAGCCCCCAGATGTAGGTGTGTTTGCACCGAACTGGGTTAACAACTTTCTTGTGTTGTTATATGTTTGTTTACTTCTTGTTCATTTGTTTTAAAATATTCAGATAGTAATGTCGTGACATCCTGTTCGACATCGCGTGTCTGAGTCCAGAATTTCAATTGGTATCAGAGCAAGCACCCTGCCTGTTTTCTTACTGGGTGAGATCTAGGGACAGCATTTTCTGGTTCTATGGACAAGGAAGGTGGTGGATTTGTGAACAGACCACCCATTTTGGATGGATCTAATTATGATTATTGGAAACCTCGTATGGTGGCTTTTCTGAAATCCTTGGATAGTAAAGCATGGAGAGCTGCAAACAAAGGATGGGAACATCCTGTCACTATTGATAAGGATGGCAAGTCATCCCTCACACCTGAGGAAAATTGGAGCAAAGATGAGGAGGAGCTGGCTCTTGGCAACTCTAAAGCTTTAAATGCTCTATTCAATGGAATTGATAGGAATATATTCAGACTAGTACACCATTGTGAACTAGCCAAAGATGTTTGAGATACCCTCAGAACTACTCATGAAGGCACTTCCAAAGTTAAAATGTCAAGACTTCAGTTGCTAACTACAAAGTTTGAGAATCTAAGGATGAAAGATGATGAAAGTATTCAAGAGTTTCACATGAATATACTTGAAATTGCTAATACCTCAGGAGCTTTGGGAGAAAAAATGTCTGATGAAAAGCTGGTGAGAAAAATCCTTAGATCCTTTCCTAAGAGATTTGATATGAAAGTCACAGCTATAGAAGAAGCACAGGATATCAGCAAGATGAAGGTAGAAGAATTAATTGGATCCCTTCAAACCTTTGAGATGGGGATCAGTGACAATACTGAAAAGAAAAATAAAAGCCTAGCTTTTGTGTCCAACTCTCAAGAAGAAGAAGAGGAAGGTAGAGAAGAAAATCTAACTGAATCTATAGCCATGCTTGGAAGATAATTTAACAAGATAATAAGAAGAATGGATCAGAAGTCAAGACCAAATGTCAAGAACATCCCTTCTGACACTAACAGATCCTATGATTCTAGCAGAAAGGTTAAACCTGAAGAAAAGTACAATCAAAGCAAAGGAATTCAGTGTCATGGATGTGAAGGATATGGACATATTAGAGCTGAATGTCCCACTTATCTCAAGAAACAAAAGAAAGGACTGTCAGTCTCCTGGTCTGATGAAGATTCTGAGAGTGATGGTGAAGAAGAATCTGCCAAACATGTCACAGCCCTTACTGGTGTTTGTGTCTCTGATGAAGACTCTAGCGAAGATGAGTTAACCTTCGAGGAATTGGCAACATCCTACAGAAAGCTATGTATCAGAAGTGCTGAAGTCTGTCAACAAAGTGAAAAGCAGAAGAAATACATAGTTCAGTTGGAGGCAGATAACACAGGGCTTCGTGAAACTATATCGGGTCTAAACAGTGAAGTTACCATGCTAACATCCAAACTTGATCAGATGTCAAAATCTGTCAAAATGTTAAACAGTGGTTCTGATATGTTGGAAGAGATTCTACAGATTGGAAAGAGTTCGGGAGATATGTCTGGTATAGGATTTGTTGGTGCTATGAAACATCCTCAAGCTAGCAGTAATACTAAACCAGAATCCAAGATGTTGAACCCGATGTCACAACATGTGACTCAACATCATGACAAAAGTAGAATGAAGAAGAAATTTCAAAGATGGAGATGTCATTACTGTGGTAGATTTGGACATATTAAGCCCTTCTGTTTCAGATTATATGGTTACCCAGACCAAGCTCCATACTACAGACCCAAGCAGATCATGCCCATCAAGAAGCAACAGTGGACACCTAAAAATATGACCTTAATAGCTCATACATCTCTTAGAGTATCAGCCAAAGAAGATTGGTATTTTGACAGTGGATGCTCCAGACACATGACTGGAATCAAGAATCTATTAGTAGATATCAAAAACCATTCTACTAGCTATGTAACCTTTGGTGATGGAGCTAAAGGAGAAATCAAAGGGGTTGGAAAACTAGACTGCTCAGGAGTTCCAAATCTGGAAGGTATCTTGTTGGTCAAAGGCTTGACTGCTAATCTCATAAGTATTAGTCAACTTTGTGACCAAGGATACCAAGTTAACTTCACTAAAACTGAGTGTGTGGTCACTGATAAAGGAAAGAATGTAGTAATGAGGGGAGTCAGATCCAAAGATAACTGTTACTTGTGGGTCTCTCATGAATCTAACTACTCAATTGTATGTTCTAAAGAAGAAGAAGCAAAGTTGTGGAATCAAAAACTTGGTCATCTTCATCTAAGAGGTATGAAAAAGATTATTTCTATGGAAGCTGTGAGAGGAATTCCCAAGTTACAAATTTATGAAGGAAGAATTTGTGGTGAATGTCAGGTTGGAAAACAAACCAGGATGTCACATCCAAAGGTTAGACATCTGACTACTTCCAGGGTTCTAGAACTGCTTCACATGGACCTGATGGGACCTATGCAAATGGAAAGTCTTGGAGGAAAGAAATATGCTTATGTGGTTGTGGACGATTACTCCAGATACACTTGGATAAACTTCATTAGAGAAAAGTCAGATGTGTTTGATGTTTTCAAAGACCTGTGTCAAAGAATTCAAAGGGAAAAGGAAAATGATGTTGTAAGAATCAGAAGTGATCATGGAAAGGAATTTGAGAATAAAAAATTTGCTGATTTTTGCTCCTCTGAAGGTATACACCATGAGTTTTCATCTCCTATTACTCCACAGCAAAATGGGGTTGTTGAAAGGAAAAACATAACCATTCAAGAATCAGCCAGAGCTATGATTCATGCTAAGAAACTTCCTATCTATTTCTGGGCTGAAGCCATGAATACTGCCTGTTATGTTCATAATAGAGTTACCTTAAGGAAAGGAACCTCTACCACTCTGTATGAGATCTGGAAGGGAAGAAAACCCACTGTCAAATACTTCCATGTGTTTGGTAGTAAGTGTTACATTCTTGCTGATAGAGATCACAGAAGGAAGATGGATTCCAAGAGTGATGAAGGGATTTTTCTTGGATACTCTACAAACAGCAGAGCCTATAGAGTTTTTAACTCAAGAACAAGGATAATCATGGAATCCATAAATGTGGTGGTTGATGATGAACACAAACAAGCAGATGTCACATATGATGTTGGAACATTCTGGGAACACGCAGCTGAAGAATCTAAGAAAGAAGATGATTGCAGCCCCACTATTGCAAAAGCTGAAGCTGAACCCTCTAACAAAGGACCATCTATAAGAGTTCAAAAAGATCATCCTAATGAACTTATTATAGGAGATCCCAACAGTGGAGTTGTTACAAGGTCAAGAGAACAGGTCTCAAACTCATGTTTTGTATCAAAAATTGAACCCAAAAATGTTAAGGAAGCTTTGACAGATGAGTTTTGGATTAATGCTATGCAAGAAGAATTAGGACAGTTTGAAAGGAATGAAGTATGGGAGCTGGTTCCAAGACCTAAGATACAAATGTCATTGGAACTAAATGGGTTTACAAGAATAAGTCAGATGAACTGGGAACTATAATCAGGAACAAAGCAAGGCTAGTTGCTCAAGGATACACTCAAGTTGAAGGAATTGACTTTGATGAAACTTTTGCTCCTGTTGCTAGACTTGAGTCAATTAGATTGTTGTTAGGAGTTGCTTGCATTCTGAAATTCAAACTATACCAGATGGATGTGAAGAGTGCTTTCTTAAATGGTTACTTGAGTGAGGAAGTCTATGTGGAACAACCTAAAGGCTTTGCAGATCCAAACCATCCTGATCATGTGTACAAACTAAGAAAAGCTCTTTATGGGCTGAAACAAGCCCCTAGAGCTTGGTATGAGAGACTAACTGAGTTTCTTGCTAGTAATGGTTACATGAAAGGAGGGATAGATAAAACTCTCTTTGTTAAAGCAGAAGGAGGAAAGATCCTGATTGCTCAAATCTATGTGGATGATATTGTGTTTGGTGGGATGTCAGACACTATGATTAAACATTTTGTTGACCAGATGCAATCAGAATTTGAAATGAGTCTAGTTGGAGAATTAACTTACTTTCTTGGACTGCAAGTTAAACAGATGGAAGACTCAATTTTTCTCTCTCAGAGCAAGTATGCCAAAAACATTGTCAAAAAAATTGGGATGGAGAATGCTAGTCACAAAAGAACACCTGCACCTACTCACTTAAAATTGTCCAAAGATGAAAAGGGCACAAATGTTGATTAAAGCTTGTATAGAAGCATGATAGGAAGCCTGCTGTATCTCACAGCTAGTAGGCCTGATATTGCTTTTGCTGTTGGGGTGTGTGCCAGATATCAAGCAGAACCCAAGATCAGTCACATAAATCAAGTCAAGAGGATTCTGAAATATGTAAATGGTACTTGTGAGTATGGCATGCTCTACTCTCATGGGTGTGAACCAATTCTCATTGGATATTGTGATGCAGACTGGGCTGGAAGTGCTGATGACAGAAAAAGTACTTCAGGAGGATGTTTCTTCTTGGGGAATAACCTCATCTCATGGTTCAGTAAGAAACAAAATTGTGTATCCCTATCTACTGCAGAGGCATAATACATTGCAGCAGGAAGTAGTTGTTCTCAGCTTGTTTGGATGAAACAAATGTTAACAGAATATAATGTCACACAAGATGTCATGACATTATATTGTGACAACCTAAGTGCCATTAATATCTCAAAGAATCCTATCCAGCATAGCAGGACCAAGCACATTGATATTAGGCATCACTTCATAAGAGATCTTGTTGAAGATAAAGTAATTGCCTTGGAACATGTTGCTACTAACCTTCAACTGGGTGATATTTTCACAAAGGCTTTGGATGCTAATCAATTTGAAAATTTGAGAAGTAAGCTTGGCATTTGTCTTTATGAGGGATTATAGCAATTAACTGGGTGTGGGGCCAACAGTATCCTTCTCTCCAAATATTTGTTATCATTACATATTAAAGTGTATTTTCCCCCTCTTTTACACTTTCTCCAAACGATTCCCATTCCCACAAAACCTATTTTCGGCATTCACGCAACCTCTCTGATTCGCTGCATTCACAAACCTCTCTCCATCATTCCATTCACTCTCAACATGTCTCAGACTTCTCCCTCAAAGAACACTACTCCTCGCTCTGAAACTGCATCCAACTCTAGGGCGCCAAATATGGTAGGTGATCAGGATGTTGTACTGGATGTTGTGCCATTGAACTCGGTCCCAGTCATTGATCCTGTTGGTAGTATACCAAGAAAGATGCATGCAAGAAAATCAACTGGTGGGTCTATTCCAGAAATGTTCTCTGCTAGGGATAAAGAAGGGTCTGCTTATGTCCACAATGCAATCGCTGGCATTGTCACAAGAATCTTGAATGAAGGTCACAAGGTAGAAGGAATATCTGTCCCTTTAGCCCAAGCTCCTGCTCCTGAGAAGAGCAAAGATAATCAGGTTGATGCTAGCAAGGATCATGTTGATGTTGAGACATCTGAAACCAACACTGTTGAAGGCTCTGATGCTAAAAATGTTGAAGCATCTGGAGATAAAGATGCGGAGATTCTTGAAACAGAGAAAGCTGAAGAGGTCACTGCTGCTACTTCTCCTAAAGAGAAGCCTACTCGCCCTACTGACAATACAAATGATGTGGTGGATCTGGATAATCTTGATGATCCTATTGACATTGCTGATGATGACCTCATCTCCAGCATCTCCAACAGAGTCAAGGCTCGAAGGGGAAAGCAGGTTGATGATCAACATCCTCCCAAGACAAAGGTTGCTCCTCTAAAGAATGCCACCAAAGAAAAGATCAAGAAGGTCTCTGCTGAGCCTTCAAGAACTGGGAGCAAGGTTGCTGTGAAGAAGAGAAAAGAAAGAAGTGTTTCTGACTCCGAAGACAATGTCCTAAGTGATTTCCCTGACATCCCTTCAAAGAAGAAGATTGTTGTCACAAAATCCTCCACAAAGGTCCGTGATGTTCCCTTGGACAACATTTATCTGCACTATGCTTCAAATGTTATCCAATGGAAGTTTGTTTATCAAAGAAGGATGGCTCTGGAAAGAGAACTTGCAAATGATGCTCTGGAATGTCAAGAGGTCATGAAGCTCATCAAATCTGCAGGTTTGCTTAAAACTGTTACTCATTTTTCTAAATGCTATGAAATGCTCGTGAAGGAATTTATAGTGAATTTGTCTCAAGATTGTGCTGATGGAAGAACTGAGGATTTTCATAAGGTGTATGTTAGAAGAAAATGTATAGATTTTTCCCCTACTGTTATCAACCTCTATCTAGGTAGAGATGCTGAGGCTCAACCTGAGCTTGAAGTGACTGACAATGAAGTATGCAAAGTTATCACTGGTGGTAAGGTTAAAAAATGGGTGCTGCAAACTGGGTGCCTACCAATCACACTTCTACCATTGTTGTTGGCCTAGGTAGATTCATATATGCTGTGGGAACCAAGACAAAATTTGACTATGGGACTTATATATTTGATCAAACTATGAGGCATGTTGGTACCTCTGCTACCAAGTTACCTATTGCTTTTCCATCCCTGATATGTGGGATAATCCTCAAGCAATACCCTGGAATTCTGAAAGCTAAAGACTCTGTATGTAAGAGAGAAGGTGCTTTGTCATTTCACTATAAGCTGCTCCAAAGGTCAGATGACATAACATCTGCTGGGACATCACAAACCAGCAAGACTGTGAACAAAACCTTCCTAATTGTTGAGCTGAAAGAGACTTGTAAAGAGTTGGACACCAGGAAAATGAAGCTTGAAAAGCTCATTCAAAGTCTTGAGCAGTCTGCAGAGGATGATCATGCTGGTGGTGATAATATGGATGAAGACAAAAATGCTGATAGTGGTGATGAGGAAGAGGCTGAGGATGGTGAAGATACTGAAGATACTGGGAGTAGTGATGCTGATGAAGAGAATAGTGGCTCTGGTGATGAAGAGATTAGTGGCTCTAGTGATGAAGAGACTGATGGTTCTGACAATTAGCTCTACTTCTGGTGTTTCTTTCCTGCTGATCTTTTGTTTGTGTTTGGCTCCTTTTGTGGCTAAAAAGGGGGAGTGATGATATTGGTTGTTGGTTATTTTTGTTGGTTATTTTGGTTGGTGGATATATTTTGGTTGTTGGATATTTTGGTTTTTCTGTTGTTTTCTGATATTTTGAATGTCTTCTGGTTCTCCTTGACAATGATAAGTGGTATTCTATAACAGATGATTAAATAGATGTTTTCTGGTTTTCTGGTGATTAAACAAGCTGGCTGTTGTTTTACTACAGAATTTATTTTTCTGTTTTCTTGGTGTTGCTAGCTGCTGTGTATGCTCTGATATTATATGGTTACATCTATTCGTGTTTTAGCCAAAAATTTGCCAAAGGGGGAGTTTGTAGATGTTGTTGATTGGTTGTAATTTTTGGTAAAACTCATTGTGATTTTATCATGTCAAAACTGGTGTCATGACATGCATTCTACTGTTGTGAAGTTTTACTTATGCATGCCTTTACCTGATGTCAAGGCCGATGTCATGACATTCGTAGCTGTTACGTCTTATTCTGTTACTAATTATGGTTATGTGATCTGTTAAGATCCTATGCGCTTTACTTGGAAATATTGGATTTTGATCTGTTCAAGGACGTCTTTAATTGCTCCTATTTTAGGTTCCTTAATTTGTGGAAATTAGTTTTATTAGGTTTAAAACTAATTCGGATCCAAGGCCCAGCTGCTGCGTTTTCTGAAGGCTATATATATTATGGAGAAGCTGCAGACCGGATTAGGGTTTTGGTAATTGAGAAGCTTTAAGAGTTCTTTGTGTTTAAGTTTTTGCGTTCTAGCTTTCTTGTAAGCCAAACAATCATCATGATGATTGTCTTGGTCTAGGTGTTTTTGTTTGAGTTGTAAGGAGTACTTGAAGCTTTTAAGCAAGAGTACCATTGTACTTGATTGAAGCTTTTAAGCAAGATCAAGCTGTGTCTTTGAAGTGTGTCTTCTATCCTTATTCATTGAGCGTTATTCATCACTGCTGTGATTGAGGGGGAGTGAGTGGAATCTCTGATCTAAGTAATATTAGGTTGAAGTTGCATTGGGTAGATATTAAGTGAAAGGAGTAATCTTGAACTGTATTACCTTGAATTAATATTACTTATAGTGAACTGCATTGGGTTAACAACTTTCTTGTGTTGTTATATGTTTGTTTACTTCTTGTTCATTTGTTTTAAAATATTCAGATAGTAATGTCGTGACATCCTGTTCGACATCGCGTGTCTGAGTCCAGAATTTCACCTAAAAAGATTTGAAAGACTCGAACGATGTTGATTACCCGGTAATTAGGTAAAAAGGAGAGTCTAAGAAGAAACCCCTCACACAAAACCGAACACAAAGACAAGAAAAATAACATAAGTTCTAGTTCATAAACCATTTGCATATCAATCTCTTGTTTATCCTTCCTTCCACCTCAGCCCCGTTGCAACCTAAAAAGTCCTCAAAAGTGTGTGAATTCTTTTTGTGTAGTGAAAGTAGGATGTATGCAAAGTCAAGGGTTGATATTGCATATCATGATGTTGAGCGAAAAACACTCTAACCCCGAGAGACAATGTGAGAAGTGTGAAAAGTTTGCAGGTGAAATACACTCTATTGTGAAGTGTGATGGCCAACAAGGTTCGATAAGCCCAAAAGCTTAGTCAAGAAAGGGAAGTAAGTTGCGAAAGACATCGACTATGTTGTGGAAAAGAAAAGTTTAAGGTGACCTCTATTTGATCTCTTGCATCACTTGAGGACAAGCAATGAGATAAGTTTGGGGTTGTGATCGGTCACCATTTCTACTTAATTTCGTCATAAATTCGGCATAAGATCGCCATACTTGGTAACACTTTGTGGTTGTTTTTAAGTGCTTTTCTTTGATTCATCTAATTCTAGTTATTTTGTGTGCATTTTGTTTTTGTGCCATTTATCTTTGTCTATTAGGTGCTTTTGATCTCTCTACTTGGTGGTTGTAGGTTAATTCTGGATCAGATGGAAATTGCACAAGTGTTGGTGTAACAGAAGCTGAAAATCGTGACAGGCGTGTAGTATTTTGATCATAACTGGAGCTTCGTAACTCGGAATGACGCGGTTCCGGTGGCAAAATTTCTCTAACGAAAAGGGCTACAACTTTGATGTTGAAGTCAAAGCCAAAAGAGGCAGAGTCGGACACGGTCAGACCGTGTCAAGTGACACGGCCGTGTCCGACTTGCTGAAGAATTTTCCTCAAAAGTGGCAGAAGCTGACACGGTCAGCCCATGTCAAGTGACACGACCGTGTCAGCCTGTGCGGACAGAATTTCTGATTTTCTATGTTTTTACAATTTTAAAGTTTCGGGGGCAATGTGGGTATTCCGGATGAGATCTGAAAACCTAGAGGGATTGAAAGAGGATTGAGAGACAAGGAGAAGAGACTTTTGATCGTACGAAAGAATTCCAGAAGAGGGCAAGATAGCGTTATCAAGGTTGTGGAAGACGAAGAGATTCAACGGTAGATACCATTGAAGATCAGAGTTCTCCTAATCTTTGTAAATGTCTAAACTTTTTGATTTTGGTTTCTTGAATATTATGAGAGGCTAAACCCCCCAATGCCAGGGGGGTGTCCCTGATTTGAATTGTAATGACTATGATCTTCGTATTTCTTTAATCAAGTATTCGTATTTTGCAATTTGATTGTTTAATGTTTTTATGCTTTCTTTGTCGGCAAAACAAGGATTGATCTATGGTTAACAATCTGTAGGACTACGGTTGTTAAGGGTTTTAAACAATTAAATCTTATAGTTATCACCTAGGACTAGGGATACCGTAAGGTTATTTGAATATTCTTGATCATTTATATCTTTGGTTCACAAACCTTTGTTTCTAAGGACTTAGGCAATAGGATTGCAAACCAAAAGGTTTTCACTAAGGACTTAGGAAAACATCCTTAAGAACAAATAGTTGTACCTCATGAACTTGTTAAAGAGATCTTTTTACAGAGTCATTATAAGGCAAATCACACACCTACCCTGGCATTACTCTAAATTTATACTCAAAAGCTCAACTTTACTTTCAGCTTATTTATTTTAATTCTGTTATTTCAATATAAGAAAAGTACCCATATGATATTTTGTTTAATTGACTCGTTACAATAATTTGTATTTCCCACGCAATCCTCGTGATCGATACTTGGGGTAAAACCCATTATTACTACTCGGTGAAAATAGTACACTTGCTATTTTTTCGATCAAGTAGTACTCACACCATTCACACATTGTCACATATTTACAACACACATATCAATTCAATCACAATTTAACAATCAATTACAATAATGAAATGTGACTCCATGAATTGACACAAATGCATGTGGTACCAAAACACGGTTCATTCAATCGATTCATATACCACTATGAACTGATCCAAATATGAATGAAAGATACGATTCATATACTCCATAAACACACCCGGGCGCATTAGATACTCCGAAAGGCATCACTGCATATTCGTAATGTCTGTAACGAGTTCTAAAAGCTGTCTTTTGAATATCCGCATCTTTTACTCTAATCTGATGGTAACCTGATCTCAAATCAATTTTACTAAACACGCGGGCACCAACAAGTTGATCCATTAAATCATCAATCCTTGGTAATGAATATTTATTCTTAATGGTCACTTTATTCAACTGACGGTAATCGATACACAAACGCATACTACCATCTTTCTTCTTCACCAACAACACTGGAGCTCCCCGCGGTGATACACTCGGCCGAATAAATTTCTTATCCAACAAATCACCAATTTGAGCCTTCAACTCTGACAATTCCGATGCAGACATCCTGTATGGCGCCTTAGAAATAGGCCTAGTACCAGGAACAAGATCAATAGAAAATTTGACTTCCCTCTTCGGAGGTAATTCTGTAATATCACCAGGAAATACTTCAAGAAATTCATTCACCACTGGTATCTCTTTAATTGATGTTTTGCCTTCAACAGATGGTGAAGCAAACATAGCAAACATCTTAGCTTCATCCTCCAACAATATTCTCATCTCCTTGGTAGATAACGAATCTGCCAACGCTTCCTCTTCAGGAGTAAGGAACATCAACATTTTCCTAAAGCAGTCAATATACACACGGTTGAACTCTAGCCAGTTCATTCCCAAAATAACATCCAGATTACTGAGTGGCAAACAAATCAAGTCCACTCCGAAATCTCTATCAAATATAGTCAAAGGACAATTCAAGCACGCTAAGGAAGTAACCACAGAACCAATAGATGGAGTTTCAATAGTCATCCTCCGATCTAAAGTAGACGGCACAAGTCCTAATCTCTTCACACAGTCCACAGAAATAAACGAGTGGGTTGCACCCGTATCAATAATGGCAATCAAAGGAGTGTTATGGATGAAACAAGTACCTTTTACTATTCGGTCCTCATTGGTAGACTGGGCTCCTACTAATGCAAACACCTTGCCATTACCCTGAGTCTTCTTTGGCTTCTGACAGTGAGTGCTGATATGACCTTCTTCACCACAGTTGTAGCATGTAGGCACCTTAGTTCTACAATCTGCTACCACATGACCTGCTTTCCCACATTTGAAGCATTTCTTAACATCCTTTGGACACTCATTAGCACGGTGTCCCTCGGTACCATACTTGAAGCAAACAATGGGGTTGGAAGCAAATCCTCCTCCCCCACTTGGCTTCTTCCCAAAAGCAGCTTTTTGTTTTTCTTTAATATCAGGAACACTATACGGCTTTCCACGATTCTGATTACCTTTCCGATCATTCACAGCTTTGTAATGTGCAATCCTGGTTCGGTTATCATTGTCATAGATTCTGCTTCTGCTCACTAGCTCTGGATAGTTCCTTATCTTTTGACAAGCAATACCCTGTTTGATCTCGGGACGCAGCCCGTTCTCAAACTTGATGCACTTGGAATTCATAGCCTCATTGGTATTGTAGTGAGAACAATACTTCACCAATTCCTCGAATCGAGCAGCATACTCATCAACAGTCATATTCCCCTACTTCAATTCTAGGAACTCAGTCTCCCTCTTGCTACGAGCATCTTCCGGAAAGTACTTCTCCAGGAACTCAGCCCGAAACACTGCCCAAGTAATAGCAGTACCTGCAGCTTCCATTCTCTGACGACTGTTATCCCACCAGTCCTCAGCTTCACCTTCCAGCATGTGCGTACCAAATTGTACCTTCTGTTCCTCATTGCATCCCATGGTCCTGAAGATCTTCTCAATAGCCTTCAGCCATTTCTGTGCATTATCTGGATCAATGATACCACCTTCAAACTTAGGCGGTTTGGTTCTCTGGAACCTCTCTAAGTTGCGAAATTGCAGGTCTCCAGCATTTTGATTGTTGTTATTCTGCACCGACTGCGCCATAGCTTGCAGTGCAGCAGCAAGAGCAACATCATTCCTTCCTGCCATTATGTCCAACAATCCAAAATACATTTAGAAGAACACACAAGTCTACTCTTAAACTAAGGACTGACTCTACTACATTTGGCCGATTGAACCGACGTGCTCTGATATCAATTGTAACACCCCACTTTTCCCAATTTAAAAATTACGGTAAAATAGTAATAATATTATCAGAGTAATACAACACAAGTGGAATGTCACATCTTTCAAATAAAACAGAAACTAAAGTCTCAATACTTTATTTATTCGTTTCTCACAAAAATCAATAATACAGCGGAAATAGTTTTTATTTTAAAATAAATCACGACGCACTTGCCACCAAAGAATAAAATCCACCTTAACATGTGGTTCACCAAAAATTAGAATTTAAAAGCGACACGTAACAAAATTCAATAAAGTAACATTTGAAATAAATTCCCAAAAATATTCCCGTGTTACGTATCAGAGCGACTCCTAAGACTCGATCAAGCAACACGTACTCCACGTACAACTTAAGTACCTGAATTATCTGTACTTCCGAAGAAGCACAGCCACAACAAACAATAAAGGGGGTGAGAACTACATTCAATAAATAACGGCGAATAATACATGCTAAGGAGTAGTACTCACACCATTCACACATTGTCACATATTTACAACACACATATCAATTCAATCACAATTTAACAATCAATTACAATAATGAAATGTGACTCCATGAATTGACACAAATGCATGTGGTACCAAAACACGGTTCATTCAATCGAACCCGATTCGCAGGGAATCCAGATAATTCGCATACACTCCACCGAGCAACGAATTATCCCCAACACAACTCCACAAGTGAGTCCGGACCTACTAGGCATCTACCAAAGATTTTCACCTAGCAGTCTCAATTCTATGATATGCAATGCACCAACGAACAATATACATATTTAAATTAAACATTATGTATATTACACGATCCTCCTGATCACACGATTCTTCTGATCACTCGTAAGCCACGCTTACCGTAATTCACATCGAAATTACACTCGCTGTCTAAATACAGCACACCACAAATAATTACATTATTTCGGATAAAAAAATTTCAATTATTAATCCACATGTGTGCTGCCATCCAACATTGATAATGCACTTCCACTGGTATTATATTTCTATCATCCAAATTTTGCTATAACACTTAGATTACTTTTCTGTGAAATTAAGAAACAAGTGTATCAAGTAGTCTACTAGTGCCACCATTTCTTACTACTAGGGATATACGGTTCTGCGACTCACTGAGACTACTAATTCTATTTATTCAATTTTATACTAAATAGAATTTTCTACTACTTATACTAACCTTCTGTTACTACTTGTTATCATAATTAAGCCACTTAATCATGCAGCATCCTTCTAATATAAAGTCTCCACTAAAATAATCATTAGAACACCACTTAGTGATCTTTTCTAATAAATTAGTATAGCTTAAGTATGTCTATATTAGCTAACTAATGTAAACATGCAGAGATAAAACAAAATACACGTGACTTCCGCATCAGCTAGGAAGCCCTCGCCCCATGAAGACCCACCTAAGGCACTATATGGATTCACAGCAACACGTCAACAGTGTGACCACAACAAAAAAATACAGATTTCGAACAAATTCAATTCTTCGATCATACAAGTTATTCAATTCAAATTAAACAGTTATACCGAACAAGATTAACATATGAAATTCCTACGAGGGAAAGGACCCCTCACTACCCTCTCATGATTAAATCACCTATAATGAACCGATTCTCCCCCCTTACCTCGATTTCGAAAATTGTTTTGACTATGGGGAAATCTCTTAGTGGTCTCCTTGTTCTTCCTCCTCCCTTAGCCTTCAAATGCACAAATGATTCTAAAAACCTAATTCCTATCTTTAGACCCTTATATACTTATTAGTAAAATACCACTCTTGCCCTTAGCCACTAATAACCTAATTTCCTTAATTTTATTAATAATAATAGTATTAACAATTATACTAATAATACTAATTATAATAATAATATAAATAATAGTAACAATAAAAAAATAATAGTAATATTAATAATAATAATATTAATATTATTACTAATAATAATATCACCCAAGTCTATTATTACTAAATTAATGCTATTCCGACATTTTTAATTTACCCGCTCCGGTAAGGGTACTCCGCCTACGCGTTTGATCACACACCCAAAACAAAGTCAATCAAATAAAATACTACGACGATTAAATAATTTAAAATGGGGTGTTACAACTCTCCCCCACTTAAATTATTTTCGTCCTCGAAAATGTACCTGATGGAAACAGTTCCAGATACGACTCTCGCATCCTGCTCTCCAACTCCCAGGTCACGTAACAAATCCCATACTTGTATTATTCTACCTCTTTCCAGATACCCATAATAACATGTTAACCTCCATGGTCCCTTCATGTCATCCTCAATCAATAAAATTACAAAATTACGCGAATATTTCAACACCCTACAATTTATATTATTCTTCCACAACACTGCAAGGCCTCCACTTCCACCATCTACATCAACAGTTAGACACACATCATACTTAAGTATTACTCTTACATTCTCCATCTTCCTTGTTGTTGGTAATGTTTTTGAAAGAAAGATAATATATGATCGGTGTCCCTTAGGAATAATATGCAGGTTTAGAATTGCACTCAGGCTACTCAAACCACGACAATTCCAGCTTAAAATGATCATTAGTCCGGGCAGTCCTGGCTGTCAGGACTTGCCGTTAAAAATGTTGCAGTGCTTTGTTTATATCCCTATCATCTCTTTTTCCTTCCCCCTTCTTATTTTTCTCTCCACTTGCACTTCTATATCATCAAGTTATGTTGGAGGTATGGTGGAATACGTTTGGTTTAGGTTAGCTTTGTTTGGAATCATATTGACGATGTTCTGGACTGGGTTAATGATGTTTGAAATCGAATTAATAATGTTTTGGCTCCAGTAATGGTTTTGCTCAACTGTGACGTTGTCTTGGAAAATTTTGGTCATGTCTATGTGTATTGGTAGCTTAATGTTTCAGTCCTGTATGTTGAGTTGGAATTGATTTATTAATGCTTGGGTACTTGTTTACGGTGATTTCCGGTAAACAACCGCTAGTCCTCCAAACTATGAATATACTTTGGTTACTTGCAGGATCGACTAGATTGATCATAGGACATGTGTCGAAAAGCTGTCTTTTATGATGATTTGGTTCATAATTTCTTGGTTTTAGTTCTTTATAACGTGATGGTATAAATCTATGAATAACTACGAAATAAAACTAAGTAAAAATGCAATGAAACATAAATTGGTTAGACAATAATCGTAAATGACTTCGACGAAAATGTAAAGGAAAATAAACTACAAATATGAAAAGACTCGATGAGAAAGTAAAGGAAATTGAAAATACTCCGATCTTATAATAGAAAGATAAACATATATAAGGTGTTGGTGTTACACGTACATTTCTCAACGAAAACTCTTTCTCTAACGCTTGATACTTGAGTGATTTGTACAAAATAAACACCCTTGGATTCTACCACTAAGACCCTTATTTATACTAATTCGACCCTAACGGTCCTATACTAAGTATCAGTTAACTAACAGGACATTTCGAATTTCAAACCTTCCCGCTCGAACCGTCTTCGAATTCGTGACAACGTGTCCTTTGTGAGAATATATCGAAATACCTTGAGTCTCAATTGGCCTTTATGTTTCGAAAATTACTTAAGGTTTCGAAGGTCACCTATTTCCATTTAGTTTCGATTTAGGAACCTTCATGATATACAATCATCTCAAAAATAGCCATTCAAAGCCATTCTTCCTCCGAAACTTATATCTTCGAAGAATATACACATTATTCGAAATCTCCAGCTAACAGTACTATGATAAACGTTTGACTTAGTGGGGTTAATGCTTAAAACCTGATTGAATATTATGTGTATAGCTGTTGGATTCGATTGACTATTATTGTGTATTGAATGACTCAATTGATTGAGATTTATTGTGATGTGTAACGATGACTCATGTTGATTATTTTGGGAAAGTTTTAATTTGTGAGTCATTATGAAAATTTGTCGTATGTGCATAAAGAAACAGTAAGTTATAATTATGTAATGATTGTGCTGCTTTCATTGGTGGAGTAAATAACAACTACATTTACATCGCTGCTGCAGTTAATATTTGCGGGCCCCACTCCTTACTGCACACATTCTCCATGTGATTGGACAGAACTCACACCATCGTCTGTCCCATCCCTCTTCCACCTCAAAACTAGTGTGCCCCCATTCCTCCTAAACTCTAATCCCTTATGACCACCCCTTCCTCTATCATCAATCTAGAATTTTCAATTTTAAAAATAAAAAAAAATCATAATTTTTTTATATTTAGGAACACATGTATCATGATTAATTAAATAAACAATAACTATAACTAACACTTCTTCAATATCTTGAAACAATTAAAGATATATAAATTCTAGTATTAATAAGATTTTGATTTCACTTCATTGGAACAAAATCAATAAAATCTAATGAGATTTACGTAGTAACAAATAATTATAAATAAACAAAAACTTGGAATCCGAAAAAACAGGAACACTTGCTGACTAACGATTCTTACATTGTTAGTACTATCATTCTCATTCATCGCCGCACGGTGTTTGGTCACGGATCACTGACGTGTACGGCCCAGATTCAAACCCTACTCATTCTTAGATTCATCTTCGTCATTTTCAAAATTCATATAAATAAATAAATAAATTACTATTAACCGTTTTCTATTTTTTCTTCTTATTATTATATTTATTTATTTTTCTCTCTGCTTTTTTCATTCTTCGTTCTTCAACTCTCGCTCCTCGACCTCGACGGCGTCTCTGTATAATCGGATCTGAAACTTCGATCTCGTTTTCCGATCATCGGAAACCGATTCCGATTCCGATTTTAACATTATTGTTTCATCTTAAATCTAAATCTCAATAGATCTCGAAAATCGAAATCGGAAAATTGTTGTTGTAACCCTAATTTAATCACTGACCTAATATTTTTTCTTGCAATTTCGATATTCGCAACCGATTTGATTTGCGGTTTACGGTTTCAGTAGTTGAAAAGTTGAATTGTTGTTGTTGTGAATTTGTATTCTGTTTTTTATTAATGGTTTTTGGATCGTTTTTGGATTGTGATAATTTGAAAAACTTGGAGGAGATGGGGAAAGAGGTTGTTGAAGATGTGGAAGAGGGTGAGATTTCTGATACGGCTTCGGTTGAGGAGATTAGTGAAGAGGATTTTAAGAAACAGGATGTTGTTAAAGTGAATGGTAGTAATAGTGATAAGGCTACTAGTGGTGGTGTTGGTGGTGGCGGTGGTGGTAAATCTAGGGTTTTGGCTGTTCAGGATTTGTATTCGAAGTATCCGACTATATCGCGAGGTTATGCTGCGGGGTTGTATAATCTTGCTTGGGCGCAGGCGGTTCAGAATAAGCCTTTGAATGATATTTTTGTTATGGAACTTGATGGTGTTTCGAAAGATACTAATGCTAATAGTAATAATAGCAGTGATAATAAGGATGATTTGAGTACGTTGAATGAGGTTATTGTGGTGGATGATGATGATAAAGAGGAAGGGGAGTTGGAGGAGGGTGAGATTGATGGTGATGATGATGATATGGATTGTGTTATGCTGGGTGGTGATGCTTCGGAGACTATTTTTGATTCGGAGGTGATTGATGTTAGGGATGTTTTGGAGAGTATTACTGTTGCTAATGTGGCAGAGTAAGTGAAAACTGTTTGTGCTTTTGTTGTTGGTTGTTGGTTGTTGGTTTATGAATAGCTGATATTGGATTTGCAACGTTGAATTGACTTGTGTGTTTGTTGGGTGATTTTTGTTTTTGTAGATCGTTTGCTGAAAGTTGTACTAGGCTTCAGAGTGCCTTGCAGAGCAAAATGTTCGCGGGTTCTGAAAAAGATGTTCTTGTTCCTTTGTTATTTAATGCAGTTAAAGTGATTTATTCTGTAAGGCCCCTAGAGATCTTTATCTGTTTCACTTTTGAATTTTGTTGTATCGTTTTGGTTTCTGTTGATTATGTAGTCACTGATTTATTGTGTCTTTGTTGTAGGTGTTCTGCTCTATGGAATATTTGCAAAAGGAAGAGAATAAGGATAACTTATTAAGGTTTAAAAAATATTTGTTATTGGTTTTTAGCTTTTAATTCTTTCAAATTGCAGTACTATCCATCTCTAAACTATGTTTCCTTGGTTACATTTTTCATGTTAGATTGCTTTCTTCTCTGAAGAATGAACATGCTCATTTATTTACTCAAGAGCTTAATAAAGAGGTGATGTTTAATGCCAGCTCTTTTTGTAGTCATGCCCCATTTCTATGTATAGTGCTTGTTGAATGAAATGAAAATTTAGCTAGAATCTAAAACTTGTTTGCTTTTTTGTACAGATTCAGGCCATGATTACTTCGATTGTTTCTGTTGATGCTCTGGGCAATAGTCAGGTTATTGACAAGGAGGGAAAATTGGAGGCCTTTAATAAGTCTCAGCAACTTCTAGGTTTACAAGCCAGTGGATTGATATCTTCTAGTATGCTTGTCCATGATAGCCCAGCCTATGCATCCGAAACCTTGTTTTATGGACAAAATAATTTTAAAGGCCCTATGCTCCCACTGTTTGACCTACACAAGGATCATGATTTAGATAGTTTACCGTCACCCACGCGAGAAGCTCCGTCCTGCTTTCCTGTGAATAAATTGTTTTCGGTTGGAGATGGAATGGATAGATTTGGGGTTCCTCTTGCCTCTAAGACAGAGCCTGAGAGGATGGAGCTGGATGGTAAGGATTCCAAGTTTCACATCTATGAAAATGATGCTCTGAAAGCTTTTTCCACATATCAACAAAAGTTTAATCAAAGTTCCTTTTTTACGGATGATAAGTTTCCAAGTCCAACTCCTTCAGGTGACTGTGAGGAAGGGGTTGTTGATACCAATGGTGAGGTTTCTAGTGCTTCTATAGCTGCTTCGCTAATAAGCTCTAAGTCATCTCCCTTGGATCAGATGCCTGTTTCTTCTACTTCTACTTCCATCAATCGGTCTTCAACAAAGAGTAGAGATCCTAGGCTTCGTTTCATTAATTCTGATACTTTAGATGTTAACCAACCTTTAGGGACAAATAATATGCCTAAAGTGGAATATGCTGGAAGTATAATCTCAAGAAAGCAAAAGGCTGTTGAAGAACCTTCTTTGGATGCTAGCCCTCCCAAAAGACTTAGAAGGACTTTGGAAAATTCCCAGCACAATACCAGAGAGGAAAGAACTATGGATGGAAAAGGTGGTTGGTTGGAAGAAAATACATTGGTTGGATCTCAGTTGATTGAACGGAACCATTTAATTCAAAAAGGGGAAACTGAACTCAAAAGGACTATGAGCACTAGTTCTAGTAATTTGACCATGACAAGTAGTGGAAATGAGCAGACACCTATTACAAGCGGCAGCACCACAGCTTCCCTACCCGCGTTATTGAAAAACATAGCTGTAAATCCAACCATGTTACTGAATATACTTTTAGAGCAACAACAGAGATTAGCAGCAGAAGCCCAAACGAAGCCTGTTGATTATGCTACAAGTACACTGCATTTAATCAACTCAAATTCAACAAGTGGAACAGACGCAACTGTGAATACAGGTCCAACAATGACTGCTGGTCTTCCTCAAAGTTCTGTTGGAATGTTTCCAACTTCATCACCGGCAACTTCCATGGTAACATCCTTTTATGAAATTATTTCTCTCATGTGAACACTTCAAAATTCAATTCTTGATATTCTCCTGTGGTCATGGTGTTATCTTCCAATTTTCTATTTCTTTCCTCTGCTTGCATTTGAGAATTAATGTGGAAAGTTTAGCATTTTGATTCCTCATTATGAGTCTAGGTTGTTTACTATCATGGAAGCCTGCTCCTTAAGGCTAACTGCGGCTTAACTTTTTTTTTTGGTATGTTTTTGATACTCAGGCACCAGTCCTACAAGTCGATTCTGGAAAGGTTCGCATGAAACCCCGCGATCCACGCCGCTTTCTCCATGGAAGTAGTACTCTCCAGAAGGGTGGGAGTTTGGGGAGTGAACAATCCAAAACAACTGTATCCCCTATGCCAAATAACCAGGCAACAGATTTGACATCTCCGTCAATCGCACAACCTGATATTACTCGGCAATTTACCAAGAATCTGAAAAACATTGCTGATATTATGTCTGTTCCCCAAGAACCATCAACTCAATCTCCTGCTACTCAGAATGTTTCTTCTGCATCTGTCCCCTTTACATCAGATAGAGCTGAGCAGAAATCTGTTCTACCTCACCCTCAGAACCTGAAAGGTGGCGTAGAATCAGCTCCTGAAACATGCACATCAGGTTCCCCTCAACCCCAGAATACATGGGCTGATGTTGAGCACCTTTTTGAAGGTTATGATGAGAAGCAGAAAGCTGCTATACAAAGAGAGAGATCTAGGAGGCTTGAAGAACAGAATAAAATGTTTGCTGCTAGAAAGCTGTGCCTTGTATTGGACCTAGACCATACACTTCTTAATTCTGCTAAGGTAATTTACATGGAATGGGTTCTCCTGTCTTGAGGATTAAAGTTTGGACAATGGCATACTAACCTTTTTTCTTTCAGTTTATGGAAGTTGATCCTGTGCATGATGAGATATTGAGAAAGAAAGAAGAACAAGATCGCGAGAAGCCTCACAGGCATCTTTTTCGTTTTCCTCATATGGGAATGTGGACTAAACTCAGGCCAGGAGTCTGGAACTTCCTGGAGAAGGTAATATGAGTTTTATATTATGTTTTAGGTATGATGTTGCACCTGTCTTAATGTTCTATTAAAGCATTCACATCTTTTCTTAATGCTTTACAGGCTAGTAAGCTCTTTGAGATGCATCTTTACACTATGGGAAACAAGCTATATGCAACAGAAATGGCAAAGGTGCTTGATCCAAAGGGAGTATTGTTTGCTGGTAGAGTTATCTCTAGAGGTGATGATACTGAAACAGTTGACGGTGACGAGAGAGCGCCTAAAAGCAAAGATTTGGAAGGCGTTTTGGGTATGGAATCATCTGTTGTAATTATAGATGATTCTGTGAGAGTCTGGCCTCATAACAAACTGAACCTTATAGTGGTGGAAAGGTCAGTGCGTCATAGCATACAATTCTCTTAGATGCAATTCTTTTGTCTTTTCTGCTATTATTATTGAGTTGATGCATCCCTGTATTAAGTTTTAAAATATTTGCAGGTACACATACTTCCCTTGTAGCAGACGTCAATTTGGGCTTCCTGGCCCTTCACTTCTTGAGATTGACCACGATGAGAGACCTGATACTGGAAGTCTGGCATCCTCTTTGGGGGTAAAGTTATATTCAGTTTTTCTTTGATTTAGGACGATTTCTTATTTTTTGCGGTCTATAATTCCTTTCTCCCTGGAGTAGGTTATCGAGAGAATACACCAAAACTTTTTTGCTTCTCAATCCTTAGAAGAAGTGGATGTCAGAAATATCCTAGCTTCAGAGCAGAGGAAAATCTTGGATGGTTGTCGAATAGTATTTAGTAGGGTGTTTCCTGTTGGCGAAGCCAATCCCCACCATCACCCATTGTGGCAGACAGCTGAACAATTTGGCGCTTCTTGCACAAACCAAGTTGATGATCAGGTTACTCATGTAGTTGCTAATTCCCTTGGGACTGATAAGGTATACTTTGGTTTCAAAACTTTCACCTTGCTATGGTAGTGCCTACCTGTGCATGCATATTTTATTTTGTTTTTTGAATCGGCCAATGTTAGTAGATAGTTGTTAGGTTAATATTTTCTCCTTCACTAGAGTTTCCTCCAACTCCTTTAACCCTTATAGCGTAAATCCTTAGTTCAAACCGTGAAGCTACCCAACCCCAGCTTTTTTTGGTTTGATGGTGTTATAAAATAACAGACACATGCAAAACTGTAGTAATTGTAATTAACCATAAAAGATTTACCCTTAATGGAATAAAAAGAATAACAAACCATTGCTTGAAGAAATGGATATCATGGGGTTCCTTCTAGCTAGCTACCCTTGCTACTCTTCACAATTTGTTAATATGTCAACTTCATTATCAACCAATAAAAGATCATTAAACTTCTATCAATTTAGAGAGAGCCCTTCCTTTCCTATTTTTTTTTCCCACATGTAGAAAGTCTTCATTACTGTGATAGACACACAGACTTAGTTGCTGTGTTAAATCTATTTCTGATGAGTGTTGGCTTTGTCCTGCACAGGTGAATTGGGCTATTTGCAATGGGAAATTTGTAGTCCATCCTAGCTGGTGAGTACCGTAAAAATTATGATATTCGTGTTTTATCCTCTTCCTGTTTTTTTTAATCTAAATTAATTTGTGCTGCTTCTTTCCTACCCTAATATAAAACAGGGTTGAAGCATCAGCATTGCTTTATAGGAGGGCGAATGAGCAAGAGTTTCTCATTAAACCAGAAAAATGACCCCCAGCCCTTGGTAAACTAAAATATATGAAATATAAATCAAGAATCACATTGATTCCGGGTGCGTGAATTCATTAGGTCAAATCTGGTCAGGGGACAATTTTAAATTGTGACCCCTATCCATTGGAGGCGGTTATTGACGAGTGTGTTATTTCTTTGACTGGCCGGAAGCTGAGGAGTTAATGGAGGATTGTATAAATGCCCTTTGGGATTTTGCTACTGGTTTTGGAACTAGGGTGGGTGATATTGTGGAGTTGACATATGTGAAACCGGTGAAAATGGGATGGTGACAGGAGGGAAATACTTTCGCTGACTGTAAAATTAAAGGCCTCTGAATGAGTGTTAAAATATGTGGAATAATTCTGACTAAACCTAATTTAGGGAAAACAAATCCTTGATTAGTGATTGAGTCTAAGGAGATGAGGGCACTAGAGTTGGGATTTTTCAGAGGATGGATAGTTGGCCCAGCAAAATGAATCTCTTATAAAGGAATTTGTATATCAAAGATGTAACTGCCTAAAGCATTTTAGGAGGATTGAAATAATCACCATTCCCTCCCATAAAACAAATAAAGTCGGGCAGGGAGGTAGAGGATAGAACAAGATAGAAAATGCGTCTAAAGTCTAACTATGAATTGTAGTCAAGGGTCATATTTATCCATTGAAAAATTGCTCCAACCTTCAATTTATGCCTCAACAAATCCCAATTGGAAAATTTTGAAAAATTGTAAAAACATCATTCATTTATGTTATTCTTGCTGAGATCCCATCATTATAGCCAAAAAAAAAAAGTGGATAGATTGAAAAACATTATATATGTTTGAAGGCATAATAATGGAGATTGCTGCTCAGTACTGAAAAGGGAAGGAACCATAAAAGGTTTACTCTGTTTTTTGTGTGTGCCTGTTCATTCTTGGAAACATTAATGGTCCTATCTAGTTTAGTTGCAGTAACTCAGGTGCAGTGTGGAAACTTGCCATTCCAGTAAGTCTATATTTAGAAAGACAAACTTGCACTGTGATATGCTGATATGCTTGAGGAAATGAGTGTCCAATGGCAATAAAAACACACAGTACCTCCAAACATATTTTCCATTGACAGCTAGTTTCCTGCAACCAAAGTTTGATCAAAGCTAAACTAGAATTTTCTTAAATATATACAAGTTTTGATATAAAACTATAAAACAATTGAGTAATCTTTTAATTTACAAACTTATAATATATCAAATGAAAACACAAAACACATTTACAAATTTTCTTTTTCTAATTTTAGTTGAATTTTAATTTTAAAAACACGGGTTGAATTGTTTTTCATAAACCTATTTTTAACTTTTTGATAGTTTTTCATTAACAATAATAAAAGATTGTGCTTTGTAATTTCTACAGATATATCGGAAAACATTATAGTTCCTCAGATTGATATTTTAAAATGATCTCTAAATTATAAAATATTAATTAAACTTTTTTATACTCTGAAATAAAATCAAATTTGTTACTTCGTTAGTATTTGTGAAGGCTGAAATGATATGAAGTTGGTAATAATGATTATGAATTTTAAACCAATATTAATAACAAAGGTTGAGGGATAAACATGATTATTTTTTGTACTAATTTTAAATATTGAGAACCTGTGGTATAAAATACTAGTATCACACAACTTTCTGTTGTAAAATATTAATTGAAAATTTACATTTCTAAGCAAGTGTGTAGTTTGGTACTAGTAGCTTTTATAATTTTGTTTTGACAAATTTCTATATAAATTTTAAAAAGCTTAAAATAACAATTGATGTCATAAACATTAAACAAATCAGGTCACATTTTGTTCTTTTTCTTTATAACAGTTTCATCTATATGTTCAGCTAAGTATGGCACTGTTACTATTACCACAAACCATTGGACGAGTATACACATCCACAACAACTAACTACTTTAACTTGTTTAACAAATGCATAAATGAATTTGGTAGCTTAAATGAATTTTACCCAATGCTTTATATTTCACTTTCCAATTATTTAAACATTTTAATTATATATTTTTAAACATTTATAAAATCTGTTAAGAGTCTCACATCGAACAATATATGGCCTGAACATGTCCTTATAAGTGGGGGCAATCCTCACCTTACAAGTCGGTTTTATAGGGTTGAGTTAGGTTCAACCACACTTCTTAACATGGTATCAAGAGTCTCGTTTAAGATTCGGTGGGTCATGTCCTTATGAGTGGGGGTAATCCTCACCCTACAAGCCGATTTTGTAGGTATGAGTTAGGTCCAACCACATTTCTTAATATGGTATCAGACTCTGGTTTAAGATCTGGTGGGCCACCTTTTATGGTTTCTGCTATCGGGCCACCCACTGTTTATTTCCATGCTCCAGTTGTCTAGTCCTGGGCGTGAGGGGGTGTGTTAAGAGTCCCACATAGGACAATATATGGCCTGAACATGTCTTTATAAGTGGGGACTATCCTCACCTTACAACCAGTTTTGTAGGGTTGAGTTAGGTCCAACTACATTTCTTTACATGGTATCAGAGTCTCGTTTAAGATCCGGTGGGTCACCTTCTATGGTTTCCGCTATCGGGTCATCCGTCATTTATTTCCACGCTCCAGTTGTCTAGTCCTGGGCGTTAGGGGGTGTGTTAAGAGTCCCACATCAGACAATATATGGCTTGAACATGTTCTTATAAGTGGGGTCAATCCCACATCGGACAATATATGGCCTGAATATGTCTTTATAAGTGGAGGTAATCCTCACCCTACAAACCGGTTTTGTAGGGATGAGTTAGGCCCAATCACATTTCTTAACAAAATCTGTCAAAAAATTTTAAATGAATTTTATTAATCTTATAATATATTTTGTGCTCACATATAAACAATTGAAACCAAATAGTTCTAACATATCAAGATGTTTTAAAAAGAAGATATCATATATTTAAAATAAATTAAAATATTCAAAAAGTCAAACTAAATTAAAAATATATTAAATAATACACTACATAAGACAATAAATTATAAAAATATATTTACAAAAATTACACTAGCACAATATATTTGAAAAATATAAAATAATTTTTAATTGTTGTTATTTTCATTTCTAAATTTTTTTTTGTATAAGTATTGTTAAAAGATGTTGATGATCTGACTTATCAACAGTATCAAATCTTTTACGTAGACTCTTTAAAATTAATATTAGAATCACAAAAATAATTATAAGAATAATCATAATTCAAGGTTATTGAAGGTATAAGTAGAATTAACTTTAGCTAAGCATTGTAACTGACAACTGTCAGTATTGTAAGTGTCTTACCTACTATCACAGGTTTCCCACTTGTGCTATATAAAGCACAAGTGTTTGTTGTAACTATTCATTCAATCAATATACACAAATTCTGTTATAACAGAAATGCAATCTCTCTCTACCTTTCTATTTTCTATAATATGGTATCAGATTTCTGAATCGATCCATGGCTGATATTACTCCGCCTCCGTCGCCGCCGCACTCTAACCTTGGCTCACCGGACGGTACGCCGGTGGTGCCACCGGTTGCTGATGAATCTCGTCGTCTTCATTTCTCTCTCAAGATCGCGCAAAAATTGGATGAAAAGAATTTTCACCTTTGGCGCCAACAGGTTGAGCCGTACATCAACGCACATGATCTCACCGATCTGGTGGTTTGTGCTTGTGTACCGCCGAAGTTCCTTTCTGAAGCCGCTCGCCGTGCCGGTTCTTTTAATCCGGTGTATTCTGCGTGGATCCACAAGGATTAGATGCTTCTCTCGTGGCTTCAATCCACGTTGTCGAGTGAGATCCTCTCGCGAGTTCTTGGATGTTCGCATTCGCACGAACTATGGGATCGTTTGTTCAGCTACTTTCAGAAACAAACTCGTGCGAGAGCGCGTCATCTCCGTGTTGAACTACATGCACTAACACTTGATACTCTCTCTGTTCAAGACTATCTCCTGAAGATTCGCACAATTGTTGATGCGCTAGCTTCCATTGGAGATCCTATTCCTCTATCTCATCACATTGACGTTATTTTGGAAGGTTTGCCAGTCGAATTTGCTCCTGTTGTCTCTGTTGTTGAAAGTAAGTTTGGTGTTATGGATCTGGATGAAGTTGAGATTCTACTGTTAGCTCATGAACTTCGTCTTAACAAGTTCAAGAAACAGTCTCCACCAGATCTAGTGTCACTCAATCTTACACACTCTGTGGCTCCTTCAGCACCTCCCTCACCTGCAGTGAACTCCTCTTCCACCTCTACCAATGCTTCCACTTAACATGTGCAGGAATCTCATCAGTTCAGAGGAGGCAGGAGTTCTCGTGGTGGTATATTCACTAGAGGAAGAGGTGGTAGATCTTCCACCTCTCACATTCAGTGTCAAGTGTGCTCCAAACCTGGTCATACTGCTTTGCAATGCTGACATAGGTTCAACCATCAGTTCCAGTCAGTTGCACCTCCAGCCTCAACTCCTTATGTGCAACCTCAGTGGCCTGGTGCTGGTGTTTACTACACTCAGGTACCTCAAGCATGTCCTCAACATTCTCCTTATGTGTGGGCTTGGCCTCCTGTTGCTGTTGTTCCTACAGCATTTCCTGCCATAGTTCCTGCAGCTGCTCCTGCAGTCATTTCCCAGGCTCCAAGTACCTTTGTGGCTAGTACCTTGCCCTCATCCTCTGGTTCCTGGTTCCCTGACTCAGGGGCATCATATCATGTTACAAATGATGCTTCCAACTTGCAGCAGTTGACTCCCTTTGAAGGCCATGACCAGATCTATGTAGGCAATGGACAAGGTCTGCCTATTCACACTGCTAGCTCAATTTCCTTTACATCACCTCTACACTCTCCCACACACCTCACTCTTAAAAACTTACTTCATGTTCCTTCTATAACCAAAAATCTGCTAAGTGTCAGTCAGTTTACTAAGGATAATAATGTCTACTTTGTCTTTTCTGCTAATCACTGCCTTGTTAAATGTCAGGTGTCTAATGCCACTTTACTAGAAGGTCATGTGGGTGCTGATGGTCTTTATGAGTTTCCTTCAATCAATGTCTCCAAGTCTGCTAAGTCCTCATTGGCTTCCATCTCTAAGTCTTCTAATAATGCTGCACCTAGTGCTTATACATTTTCTGTAAATTCTAGTTTGCCCTATATGTGGCACCTTAGGCTTGGGCATCCTAATACACATGCTCTCAAACTTGTTTTGCAACAATGTAATGTTCCATTTACAAATAAAGCCAATGATCTTTTCTGTTCTGCTTGTTGTATTGGGAAATCTCATAGACTTCACTCACCCACTTCACACACTGTATATACTCAACCACTTGAATTGATTTACACTGACCTTTGGGGTCCTTCACCTTTCAAGTCCACCACTGGTTTCTTCTATTATATCTCTTTTATAGATGCATACTCCAAGTTCACTTGGCTGTATCTTATTAAGAATAAATCTGAGGCAATATCTGTTTTTCAGAAGTTTAAAACTATGGTTGAGCTGCAGCTCAATCTCCCCATTAAAGCTGTCCAGTCTGACTGGGGTGGGGAGTTTAGACCTTTTGCCAAATTTCTAACTGACTCAGGCATTATTCATAGACTGATATGCCCTCATACACACCATCAGAATGGTGTCATTGAGAGAAAACACAGACACATTGTTGATTTAGGGCTTACTTTACTCAGTCAAGCCTCTCTACCTCTTACCTACTAGGATTATGCATTTTCTACTACTGTTTATTTTATCAACAGGTTGCCATCTGCTTCAGTGCAGTTTGCCGTGCCATTTACTCTTCTGTTTCATCAGCAGCCTGATTATAAATTCTTTAAGGTCTTTGGCTGCTCTTGCTTCCCTCTCTTGAGACCATATAATACTCACAAACTAGCCTTTAGGTATCAGGAGTGTCTCTTCTTAGGTTACTCCACCTCTCACAAGGGGTATAGATGTTTAGCACCTAATGGTAGATTGTACATCTCCAAAGATGTGCTTTTCAATGAGTCCAAATTCCCTTTTCCTAAACTATTCTTAGCTCCAATGTCTAATAACTCTTCTTTCTCCTATTTAGCTCCTAGTTGTTCAAGTCCTATTCTCAGCTCTCTTACTCCCCATCTCAACAGAGTCCCATCAAGTCCCCCTGTTCCTATTCCCTCTTCTTCCTCTCCTTCTTTATCTAGCAGTCCTGTCACTGCCCCCAGTCCTAGTATTCCTTCCCCCAGCCCTATGTCAGTTTCTCCTAGTGCTTCCTCCAGTAGTGTCAGCTCTTCTTCTCCTACTGGTTCTGCTCCTATTATTCCCTCTAATGCCATTCCTGTGTCACAAGTTCTTGTTAACAGCCATCCTATGAAGACTAGAGCCAAATCTGGTTTCATCCAGCCTAGGCTTGAACCTAGGTTGCTTCTTGCCCACACTGAGCCTAAGTCTGTCAAACAGGCTCTTGCTGACGTCAACTGGAAGTCAGCTATGCAGGCTGAATTTGATGCCCTGCAGAAGAACAATACCTGGTCCTTGGTGCCTTTGCCTCCCCATAAGAATGTTATAGGGTGTAAGTGGGTATTTAGACTTAAAGAGAATCCTGATGGTTCTATTAGTCGTTACAAGGCACGCCTAGGGGCTAAGGGTTTTCATCAGAGGCATGGGCTGGATTTCACTGAGACTTTCTCACCTGTGGTTAAGCCTGTTACTATCAGGGTGATCCTCACCATTGCAATCACTCACAGGTGGCCTCTTCACCAGCTAGATGTTAATAATGCCTTCTTGAATGGCTTGCTTTCTGAAGAAGTATACATGGAGCAGCCTCAGGGCTTTATTCATTCTGACTCCACACTTGTGTGCAAGCTAAATAAAGCCCTCTATGGGCTCAAACAAGCCCCTAGGCAATGGTTTGAAAGACTGCAGTCAGCCCTAATCCAGCTCCACTTCAAACCCAGCAAATGTGACCCTTCTATTTTTACCTATTTCTCAAAGGGTCATTCTCTTTATCTACTTGTCTATGTTGATGACATAATACTCACTAGAAGTTCACCTGCCCTTCTCAAGGAGGTTATTTCCAAACTGAACTCTATTTTTTCTCTTAAACATCTTGGAGAACTTGACTATTTTCTGGGCATAGAGGTCAAACAAGCTGCTCAGGGTTCCTTGTTGCTGACTCAAACTAAATACCTCAGGGATTTATTGCAGAAAACTAATATGCTTGAGGCTAGCCCTGTCTCTACACCCATGCACTCCACTTGTAAACTTACAAAAACTGGATCTGCAGCCTTTTTTGACCCTTTTATGTACAGGTCTGTGGTTGGTGCCTTCCAGTATGCCACCATTACTAGACCTGATCTGACTTATGCTGTTAATAAGGTCTGTCAGTTTATGTCCCACCCTCTTGATACTCACTAGATTGCTGTCAAGAGGATTCTCAGGTACATCAAGGGTACTCTTCACCATGGCTTGTTTCTAAGTCCTCTCTCCCCCAAATCTCCTCCTTCTCTTCATGTTTACTGTGATGCTGATTGGGCTTCAGACCCTGATGATAGGCGCAGTACTTCTGGTGCTGCTATCTTTTTTTGGTCTAATCTCATCTCTTGGTGGTCTAAAAAGCAACCTGTTGTGGCCAGGTCAAGCAGTGAATCAGAATACAGAAGCCTTGCTCAGGCTACAGTTGATCTGCTATGGATTCAAACCTTGCTCCTTGAACTCTGCATCAGTTCAAAACCCCATGTGGTGTTATGTGACAATCAGTCTGTTGTGCTCCTTGAGAAGGTGCTGGCTAAGCAAATTCAAGTTGTTCACATTCCTGGTACTGACCAGATTGCTGATGTTCTTACTAAGCCTTTGGCTTCTACTAAATTTCTTGAATTGATTCACAAACTTAGGGTTGCTAGCTCCTCTGCGTTTGTGGGGGGGGGGGGGGGGGTATTGAAGGTATAAGTAGAATTAGCTTTAGCTAAGCATTGTAACTGACAGCTGTCAGTATTGTAAGTGTCTTACCTGCTATCACAGGTTTCCCACTTGTGCTATATAAAGCACAAGTGTTTGTTGTAACTATTCATTCAATCAATATACACAAATTCTGTTATAACAGAAATGCAATCTCTCTCTCTACCTTTCTATTTTCTCTAATAAAGATTAATCAAGATTGCTATTATAGGTAACACATTCATATTTGATATTTTTTTAAAAGAATGATTTTATATAGAATGATAAAAAAGTATTAAAATGATCACTATATTTTTTATTTTCATAATATTATAATACCATAAAATATATTTGAAAAATTTATTTAAGTCCTTTAACACTCTTAAAAACTCTCATTCAATATAAATTTTGAGTTCCCTTAAATTAGGAGGTTTTTGATATAAATAAAAGTAAGTTCTCAAAAACTCTGTCAATCGAATTCCTCAATTCTTTCCACTCAATCCTGTTCTTTTTTTCAAAACCATCCCCTCTATCCCCCTTTAAACTCCAAAACATACCCTAAATATCTGGATAAGGATTCACGGACTTTAGCCCGCAATTTCAACTTGTATGGATTATTAGATTGATCGTATGGTTTTTATATTGACTCGTGCCATTGTTTTTAATTTTAAAAAAGCTTGGAAATCATGGTTTCATCTTCTTTCTCTGACTATCAGTTTGTGTATCATTTTTTAAAATTCGTTAACCACACCATCACAAAATTCGATGCGCAATGAATTCATATAATTTTTAAAATGTAAGCTCACATATATATATATATATATATATATATATATATATATATATATATATATATATATATATATATATATATATATGGGAAAAGCTAACATGTGCCCTAAGGGCACAAGTTAATGAGATATTTATAGAAATATTTTCTTGGAACGCGTGCACTCAATGTATCGAAACTTTAAATATGGCTTTATTGCATTTAATTACTTTTAACTTTTTCTAATTATAGTATCCTTAACATGTGCCCTTAGGGCACATGTTATATATATATATATATATATATATATATATATATATATATATATATATATATATATATATATATATATATGTGTGTGTGTGTTTTTTTTTTTTTTGAAAAATTAAAGCAACTCAAATTGGGTTTTCATTTACGTATTTCCTCAGTGTCATTTTATATTATTCCTTGTGAAGACATGATTATTAACCAAGGATAATCTTAATGATTACATAAGCAAAGAGCATAAAAAGCCAAGAGAATTTCTCCAACGTATAAAAGTGTGTAAATGTTTCCATTTGTGCTCCACTATAATAATTGCATTGCAATGATGATAATTGATCATGGTTTAAATATTTAACTTATCATAGCACTAAAATCTTGATCCAGAAAATCAAATGCAAGAAGGAAATTTCTAAAGATATGACTATGAAAGTTGGTTAATTTTTGTTATAAGTATGTAACTCACTTAGGGTTTAGTTATAAAATTAATATTTGACACAAAAATCAACTAAGAGAATTCATATTTTAGCTGTTCTAATTTTTCTTGTCATTTCTGTTTTTTTTTGGGGGAATTGACTTTAGATTAAAAGATTCTATAATTATTGTAATAATAGTACAATAGCTGGAAAGATCCAAACATTATGGATACATGGCATTTTTTGATAAATAGTAATAGATCTATTATCATCTATGCAATTACAAAGTAGTAGTTGGTTGAAAAGATAGAGAGACAAGCTTGTTATCTTGCCAAGCAAGTAATCATAACCATTTTGACATCCATATTCACCTGCCTTAAAGAAAGAAACAGAGAAGGTGCAATTTCCAATCTCACCTCCCTTTTTACTGTCCTTTTTCATCATACATATTGGTACACTTTTGCTTTACATTGTTCTTTAGTTAAATTTTCAAAATTTATGTTCATATTTACTTATTTTTAAAAAATTATCATGTAATTGGTTTTTGATTTAGGAGAAAATAAAGGAAGAACTAAATTTATGTGAAAAGTTTACATCATTTATTGGTCCTATTTTCAATGGTAATTAAAATCATACCAGACAGGCCGATTCAATCGATCGGACCAAGAACTAAAACTCTAATCAGTCTATTTAAATCTAAAAATCGACATGTTGAAGAATCAAGATTTAAGCTAGAAAATTAGTTGAAAACCAATCAAACAACAAAATACTGTGGGTTTGAACGACTTATAAAATCAAACTGAATTTTGCTTTTGAATTATAAGAACATAACAAAGGGTTTCGTTTTGAATCAAAATGTTCTTAGATTTAATTTTCTTCTTTCTTTTCCAATCACTCTAATGCACTGTAGCGTAGAGAAATCAAATTAAAAAACCAAAGTAAAAAATTATTTTTAATTCTTTTGCTGCCTCTTTTTTTCATTTGATAAATGAAAGTGGATTTTATACTATACTCTTCAGAATTAAGATCAACACAAATGATTTGGTTAGAGGTAATCTAGCAGCAGGATGTGAAATTGCAAGGGATTATTAAGGAGATTTTTGGGCGCCTTTGTGATAAATCTTGGGGTTTAAAATGTTCTCAAAGCATAACTTCTTTTTATTATGATAGCGATATAGGAGGCTAATAGGGGAGGTTGGCTGAATGTTTGGATATAAATAGACTCCCTAAATGTCCTGCAATGTATAATGAATGAGGAGCTCATACCTATAGATTTTCGTAACATATGATTTAATTATCGATATTTTCAGATGAATATAACCTATACCCATATTTATAGAGAAGACAACAGGTGTGTGAAGTGTAACGCCCATTTTTAGTTTGCACATTTTATTTAATTATGTCATGTTATGCTATGTGTTTTATTTCACTAATTAAGTGTTTATGTGGTATTTATATTATTTTTGGGAATTAATAGTAAATAGCATAAGTTAATATAAGTTAGTGAGGCCTTGAGTTATTGAGCTTGAGTTAGCATTAGTAAGTGTAGGGTGTGATTTAGGGTCCATTAGCATTATGAGAAAGATAGTAAGGTTAACCAAAACAAGGGTTTTAGAGGTTTAGAGAATAGAAACTTATTTTTCATAAAATTGGGAAATAGAAGAGGAGCGTGAAGAGAAAAGAAAGGGAGAATTCCAAGATTCAAGTTCATAGAGTTGGCTTCAATCCAAACCTAAGGTAAGGGTGGGATTCTTTCATGCTAAAGGGATGTATGATGATATTTTGGGTGGGATTTGATTGTATGCTTGTATCCATGGAAGTTGTGTGTAGAGATGTTAGGGTTTATGAACAAAATGCATGAATTTATGATTTGAAATGTGTTTTTAATTGATATGTGATAAAGAATGATGATAGATTTCGTGCTTATACCTGGTTAATTGATGTTTAGAATGAGTTATGGGTGAGGGGAGGGGGATTATACAGGTCTGATACTGATACTGAGTTTCTGCACAATCGCGCCTCCGCTAAGCGGAGCGGACCTTGCTTTGCATTTCGCTTCTGTCGCTAGTGCTCCGCTAAGCGGACCTTGTTTATATTTGGCTTCTGGACCCCTTCTCTAGTGCCCCGCTAAGCGGACCATGTTTTACAAAAATGGTTCCAACTTTGAAATGATGTACCTTGTGAACCGTAACTCCTTTTCAAGTGCCGTTTGAACTTGCGTGAAGCCCTAATTGATGTCTTTCTATTGTATATGCTTAGTATAACTTAGGAAACTCTTTGAATCTTTTCTTGAATTGGATTGTTATAAGATGTATATGTTATTGTGAGATGAGCCATTGTTGTATGATGGTACAACATAGCGTCGTGGTTGCGAGGTAATGAATTACTACAAAAGTAATGATGTTTAGACGATGTTTAGATGGTGTTGTTGCACGTTATGACTATGTGATTTGTGGATGTATGTTATTGTGTCGCATCCATTGCATAAGTGTCTTTTAGCCTGAGAATGGCAACGACTATTAGCCTGAAAGATGGCAACGACTATTAGCCTGAGAGATGGCAACGACTATGGCCCAATGGCGATGTTTGAGACGGGAGGTCACTCCAATGGTACCACATGCATTTGCATTGTTTGAGTTGCATAAGTAACGTCGTATAAAGAGTCGTAATTGAATGTTTGTGTATGCATGACATGAATGTTAAGTGATATTGAAGTGTTGATTACTTTGTCGATTGTACGTGATAATCGATCGTGTGTGCCTTAGTTGAACTTGATCTTATTGTTGTTGATAATATATCGAATGATGTGAATTATGGTACATGATATGTGATGAGAAGTGGTGAACAAATGTATGATTATTTCTCTGCTTTGAATATTATTGTTCTGGACTGAGCCAAGGCTAGGCCCAACACCGCTTTCGGCCCAATAAGCCTCAGAGGCCCATGTATAGTTCATGGCCTTCCGACACGCCTTGCTCGGCACCAACACCGCGCTCGGCGTTCATTCTCCCCCGGACATCATCCTCGCCGAGGACCCTGCTCCGCGCAGGGCTCCTTCATATCCAATCCTCCGAATAACTCGGATCCCACGTGGCTCCTAAAAGACCGCGTCTTCCCTTGGACTTCGGAGCGGTTAACCAGGACAGAGGGCATACACGCACCTCCGATATTTCCGCTCAGGAAACCTGGCAGTCTCCTAGTTGGGCTTGGGAATCCAACCCAATAGCGAGATCATGGCCCAGCGCTGGGGGCTATATATACCCTCTTCAACTAGAGGGTCAGGTATTCAATTCTTACTCACTCTTAGCTAGTACTTGCGCTCCTCTGCTCGTCATCTTACTTTGGCATTGGAGTACCTTGCAGGTACACCCCCCTCCTCCTCCTTCCTAGAAGATCCAGTCCGAGCAGCCTACGACGATCCTTCTGATCAGGTACGATCAGTGGCGCCGTCTGTGGGAAACTTGCTTCCCCATCTTTAAAGAACAAAGATCAAAGCTAACCATCACCAATCGTCATGGCTGACAACAACAACATCCCAAGCGCTGACCCTTTCCTCCTTCAAGAGCTGATCGAGGAATCCTCCCGCGAGCTAGCTAATCATCGTCGGGGGAGTCGTCGGCGACAAAGGTCCGGGCATGAAACCCAGGACACCCAGCTGCTGCAGGTCCTACAACAGGTCCAGAATGTTGACCATGTTCCTCCAGAAGGGCACGTTCAGAACGGCGAACCGATCCGAACGACCAACGTGCCGGAACATGCCCAGAATGTGAATGAAACCGACCCTCGCGACGGGCAACATGCTTCCTCATTCACCCACACCTCCGAGAGGCAGAGAGCCCGTCATGGAGAAGAAGAGGAGCCGCTCAACATTCCCGAAGGCACTGACCCCATTACCGTCCGCTTGCTCAAGGAAATACAACTGACCAACAGCCTCCTCAGAATTCAGGATGACCGAATTCACGAGCTGGAAAGACAGCGGCGACGTCGCCCTTCCCCACGGAGACGCTACAGGTCACACTCCTATTCCTCCTCGCGCTCACCGCCGAGAAGATACCGTCGGCGTTCCCCGTCCTCTTCAAGGTCTCCCCCGAGAAGACATCGCCGCCGGAGGACTCGTTCCCGTTCTCCACACAGAAAGAACAGGAAGAACCAGAAACCTGAAACCGCTGAACAAAGAAGCCCCTCCCCCGAACAGGGCCGTCGGGGTCCCTCCAAAGCAACGACGGGTAACAACCAAGAAGATCCCCGACGAAACAGGCACTACGATTCACCAGGGCCGAGCGACGAGGAGGACTTCCGCAGCCCCTTGTCCGCTAGTATACGGAGAGCCCGCCTCCCTCGGGGGATGGAAAAACCGCCAGCATTGGACCAATACGACGGAACCACTGACCCCGACGACCATATCCGGAGTATCGAAGCGGTCATGGACTATCACGTCGTCAGAGGCTCGATCAAGTGCCGCATTTTTCCGACCACCCTCAGGAAGGGAGCGATGAATTGGTACAGGAACCTCCCTTCGAACTCCATCCATTCTTGGACCGAGCTCAAAGAACTCTTCTTGAGCCACTTCACAGCCTCCCGACGGCAACCGAAATCGGAAGCCAATCTCGAGGCCGTAGTCCAAGGACCCAACGAGCCTCTCCGAGATTACCTTGAAAGATTCAACAAGGAGGCCGTCCAAGTGCAGACAAAAGACTACATGAAGAGGTACATCTTGGAACGAGGACTTCTCCCCGGCAGTGACTTCAAGAAAGCTATTAAGATCGAGAAGGTAAACTCGATGAATGACCTCCTCAGCAAAGCAAAGGTATTCATCGATTTTGAGGAAGGCGAGGCAGCCGCAATCAGAGCCCCGAGGGGCAGTGGCGCCGCTCGCAGCTCAAACCTCGAAGACTCGGGGTCGCGCCGAGGACAAGACAAAAGAAGGGACGACCGGGCCCGAGATGTCAAAGAACGGCGAGGACCAGCAGGGCGTTTCAACGACTACACTCCTTTGAACACCTCCCGGGAGAAAATCCTGTCCGACTGCCAGAACGCCGAGTTCAAGAAATCCAACATCAGGCCCCCGAAGTCAAATCCTACAAGACCGGGGACGGACAAGTCCAAATACTGCAAGTACCACAAGAGTCACGGGCATATGACCGACGAATGCGTACATCTCAAAGATGCCATAGAGACCCTGATCAAAGAGGGCCACCTGGCAAAATACACCAAGAAGGGAGAACCCTCCAGAAGAGACATCCCTCGAAACTCTGACGAGGGGAACTCACCAGACAGCAGACCGCTCCAAGTCGCGCTGTCCGTAACCCGACCGGAAGACTTCATCCCTTCAGTCGGCGTGACGACCGCCCTCAGCACCTGGGAACATTTCCCCACCGCAATGGTCATCTCCAACGGCGGCGACCCCGGCTCTCTCACCGTCAGTTCGGTCAAGAGAAAGTTCGACGAGCTACTCAGCGCCAATGCAGATCTCGGCCCTACTCTTCGGAAATTCCGAGGAAAGTCAGAGCCAATCACTTTCTATCTCGAAGAACTGCCCGGCGGAGCTCCAAATGCCACCATTCCCCTTCTCGTCCGAGCCAGAATGGCAAACTTCGATGTGCGACGGGTCCTGGTAGATGAAGGCAGTTCAGTCGACATTATGTACTCCCACCTCTTCCGAACACTTCAGCTGGACGACTCGCACCTCACTCCCTATGTGGGTTCCGACCTCCAAGGTTTTAACGGAGCCACCACCAAACCATGGGGCTACGTCGAGCTGATTGTCACCTTCGGAGAAGGGGAAGCGTCCAGACAAGTCAAAACCAGGTTTCTGGTAATCGACTGCAAAACATTGTACAACTGCATCATCGGACGCCCAACACTGGCCGAGCTAACTGCCGTGCCCTCCACAGTCCATCTGAAGATGAAGTTCTACACGAGGACAGGGAAAGTGGCCACCATCAACGCCGACATTGAAGCTGCGAGAAGGATCTTCGATGCATCCGTCAAAGGACTAGAGCTGATCGCTCCTCCGACCAGCTCCAACAAGAAACCAAGAGCCGAAGATAAGCGTCCTCGGGAAGATCAGGTTCCAACGGCCAACGTCAGCTCAGTCGACCTCGATGCAAGGTTCACACAAGAAGAACTGAAGACCGGGGAGGAAACACAATCGAATCCCGTCCGACCTGTTCCCGACGGAGACTTCGAGCTGATCCCCCTGGGAGACAACCCCAACAGAGCAGTGAAGATCGGCAAGGGTATCCCTGACCTGCCGAGGAAGCAACTCATAGCCTGCCTTCGAGCCAATGCCGACCTGTTCGCCTGGAGCGCCGCAGAGATGCCCGGACTCGACCCTGAGGTCGCCTGTCACCACCTCTCCATCAATCCAACCGCCAAGGCCGTAGTACAACGTAGGCGTCGGCAGTCTCCCGAGAAAGCGGAGGCTGCCGAGAAAGCTGTAAAAGACCTCCTAGAGGCAAATTTTATTTCCGAGGCCAAGTACTCAACTTGGCTCTCAAATGTTGTACTTGTTAAAAAATCTAATGGAAAATGGAGAATGTGTGTTGATTATACTGATGTTAACCGGGCATGTCCAAAAGACGCCTACCCTTTACCTAATATTGATAGACTGGTCGACAACTCGGCCGGCTATAAACTGTTGTCCTTCATGGACGCTTATTCTGGTTACAACCAGATTCCCATGGCGAAATGCGACAAGCAATGCACGGCCTTCATGACCGAATCGGGCAATTATTACTACAACGTAATGCCCTTCGGACTCAAAAACGCCGGGGCAACCTACCAGCGGATGATGAACAAGGTCTTCCGAGGGGAAATCGGCGACACACTCGAGGTGTATATGGACGACATGATCGTCAAATCTCGAGAAGACTCCGACCACACACTACATCTCGAGCGGGTCTTCAAGCAGGCCAGGTCCTGCAGGATGCGCTTCAATCCGGAGAAGTGTACCTTCGGAGTACGGGCAGGCAAATTCCTCGGTTTCTACTTAACAGAACGAGGAATAGAAGCCAACCCTGATAAGTGCCGAGCATTCTCAGACCTCCCTACCCCCACCAATAAAAAATCCATCCAAGTACTAAACGGAATGCTCACGGCATTGTCCCGCTTCGTCGCGAAATCCGCCCAGCATGCACTTCCATTCTTTAAGCTTCTTCGGAAAGAAGCAGCTTTCGAGTGGTCCGAGGAATGCGAACAAGCATTATCCCACCTCAAACAAGTGCTCTCCAAACCCCCGGTGCTATCCCGACCAGACAGCAACGAGGTTCTCTATCTCTACTTGGCCGTCTCTGGCGAGGCAGCCAGCGCGGCCCTGATCCGAGAAACGGAAGACGGGCAGAAGCCAGTGTACTTCACTAGCAAAGCCTTACAAGGACCCGAGGTCCGCTATCAACAGATAGAAAAAATCGCGCTGGCCCTAATAACGGCCGCCAGAAGACTGAGGTACTACTTCCTTGCCCACACTATCGTCGTCCGGACAGACCAACCGATCAAACAGCTTCTCAGCCGACCAGACATGGCCGGAAGGATGCTGAAATGGTCCCTCGAACTGTCCGAGTTCGACATACAATACGAGGGCAGGAAAGCGCTAAAAGCCCAAGCACTCGCCGATTTCGTGGCCGAGATGACGACGATCTCCAACTCCCTAACACCCACCGTGAATAAGTGGACCATCTACGTAGACGGTGCCTCAAGCCACGCGGGCAGCGGAGCTGGGATCATCTTGGAGAACGACGAGGGACTCGTCATCGAAGTATCCTTAGTCCTCTCCTTCGCCACATCGAACAACCAGGCCGAGTACGAAGCCCTCCTAGCGGGCCTACGCCTTGCAGAGGACGTAGGCGCTCGGGAAGTCATGATTTATACCGATTCACAACTGGTCGCGTCGCAAGTTAGCGGCGATTACCAGGCCAAAAACGACACACTAGCCGAGTATCTGTCGCTCGTCAAAGAAAAGATGAAAGGGTTCGCGAAGGCAGACGTCGCACACATCCCTCGGGAACACAACTCGAGGGCCGACCTCTTATCCAAGCTCGCAAGCACGAGAAAGAAGGGAGGGAACAAGTCGGTGATACAGGAAGTCTTGTCCGATCCAAGCGTAGCCAAAAACGCGCCGGCCATACAAGTGTTTGCCATCGGAGACGACCATTGCTGGATGACTCCGGTATACAAATACCTCATGAACGACGAACTCCCCGATGATCCGAAGGAAGCTTCAGCTATTAAAAGGAGAGCCTGCTCGTACACAGTCATCGAAAATAAACTCTATCGGCGCGGCTTCTCCATTCCCCTTCTCAAATGCATCGACGACTCGCAGGCAATGGAAGTACTGCAGGAGATCCACGAAGGGATTAACGGCCAGCATCTCGGCGGCCGGTCGCTGGCAAGGAAAGCCCTCAGAGCCGGCTACTATTGGCCGACCATGCAGCAGGACGCCAAAGAGCATGTTCAAAAATGCGACAAATGTCAGCGGCATGCCGACATGCACCTAGCTCCCCCCACCGAGCTCAAATCCCTCTCCTCTCCTTGGCCTTTTTCCACCTGGGGAATGGACCTCCTCGGCCCTTTCCCGGTCGGCTCGTACCAGAATAAATATCTCGTGGTCGCCGTCGATTACTTCACGAAATGGATAGAAGCCGAGGCGCTTGCCAAGATCACATCTCAAAACGTGCTCCGTTTCTACAAACGAAACATACTTGCCCGGTTCGGGGTCCCTCAGGCCATAATCACCGACAATGGCACCCAGTTCACTGACAAAAAATTCCAAGAGTTTGTGGCCAAGCTTGGCACGAAGCAACACTTCACCTCAGTCGAGCACCCTCAGACGAACGGGCAGGCCGAGGCGGCCAACCGAGTCATCCTCCGAGGATTAAAGAGAAGACTCGGCGAAGCCAAAAAAGCCTGGGTCGAGGAACTACATAGTGTACTCTGGGCGTACAGGACGACGCCTCATTCGAGCACAGGCGAAACTCCTTTCCGACTAACTTACGGCACCGAAGCCGTAATTCCCGTAGAAATCCGAGAGCCTTCTCGGCGCACCGAATTCCCCCTCGAGGAAGAACTTAACGACGAGGCCATGAGGGAAGAACTCGATATGGTAGAAGAGATTCGAGCAGGGTCAGCCCTCCGAGAAGCTAAACTAAAACAGCAAATAGCTCTTCGCCATAACGCCAAAGTTATAAAGCGCGAATTTGAAATCGGCGCCCTAGTACTTCGCAGAAACATGAAAGACTCGCGCGAAGGCAAGCTAGCCCCAAACTGGGAAGGCCCGTACCGAGTTTATGACAAAACCGAGAACGGCGCCTACTACCTCGAGAATCTTCTCGGTGAAAAACTTGCTCGACCCTGGAATGCTGAAAAACTCAGACGTTATTACAGTTAAACATAAGCTAAAACGCCCGGCCCCCAACCAAACTCAGGTAACGGACGGGCACGGAGCCACGTCGTCGGTACGGACGTGAGTGTTCCACGACAGCAACGATCGGTTCCTCTCGTCGGATAGACGGACCGACCCCTCGGCGGATTCTACACCTAGACCCCCCGTGGAAGTACCTGCATGGCAGAACCCCAGCTCGCGATGGGATCGTTCACGCCGCGAACGCTTGGCCGCAACCGCGGTCTCGCGCTCGCTAAAAGCGCATACCTGCTCTGCGCACCCGGCCCGTACTCAACACGCCCGGGCAATCAATCTAGGTCGAGCATAGCCCACAAAACCAATAATATCACAAGTATACTGGTGACTCTCCGGCATGTCCGAGCATAAGTCATCGGTCACCTAGAACAACCGCAAAATACTTTAAGTTCAGAGGAAATACCTCGTCATACAAGCACGGCAGGAATGTTATCGAAAAGAACAAACATACAGTGATAACGCCGAAAGTAAAAATAAACAGATATAAGCAAGAAGAATTGTAAGACATTAAAATTGCCGACCAACTTGGCCGGCGATGTCAAAGGTTACAATCATTACCGGGCACGCAGGCCCCAAAAATTATCCGGGCATAGCCCAACAAAAAGAATGGCACGCAGGCCGAGAAAAACGGACACGCAGGCCCGGAACTACACTTTCTACTCTTCACTCCCCGGGGACTCAGGCACCAACACGCCATCTACGATCCTCGAAGAGAGCCCGACATTATCCTCCTTCAAACCAGGGTTCAGAAGCCTCAGCTGGTTAAGAGCACGCTCGAAACCGACGTCGGCCATGTCGGCCAGGCTTATCTTCAGGCTTTCTATCTTCTCCGCAAACTCAGCCCTGGACTTCAGAGCTGCCACATCCGGCGACTCGTCAGCCGAGGGAGCCCATTCGAGTCGAAGGTCAGCCAGCTTTTTCTTCTCAGCCGCGACCTCCGCATCTTTCTGCTTCAGGGCCGCATCGACCTTCTTCCTCAACTCCTTGCGCTCGACCTCCATGGTCTTCACCTTGTCCTCGGCCACCTTCTTAGCCGCCTCGGCCTCCTTCAGGGCCTCGGTCGAGCCCGAACCTCCACTAGCCAACACTTGGGCCATCTCCAAGACCCTCACCACGGCGGCACTGTCGCACGCCAACTGTTTCTGAAGAGACGGGGGATCCATATCACTGATCCGACGAGCTTCATCCGGTGAGGTAGCCAAGGGGAACTTCTCAAAATAGCCTCCATCCTTGTAGCAAGAAGGCAACACGAAGGCGCGCCCGGGACCCAGGTTCGACTGATCCGGACGTACCCCCTCGGAAGCACGAGGTCTCTTGGGTAACCTCTCGTCGACATGAATCTTGTGAGGGGAGCCTGCCGAGCCTGAGTTCTCTCCAGCTCCGGTACCCTGGTTCCTCTTCTTCTGATTCTTCCTCGCATCCAATGCTTGTTTCAGGATATTATCCTCCTTCTCCGGCATAGCCTCTGCAAAGAAAAAATAAACGAGTTAGCAAAATACCGGACAGAGATCACAAAGCAAGGGGAATAGACACAACCTAACAACGCCCAGGTCTCCTCGGGAGTCCGACAAGCTAGCAAAGCCTTGGTATTAATAGGCCGCTGCTCCGTGATCGGCACCCCGTCCTCGTTCAGTATGGGATCTCCATTCCTCGTCACCCAACGAGACAGGGTAAAGCTATCTACATATTTGCAGAGGACCGAGTACGACTCCCGGTCTTGATCATCCAAGTCATCGTCCTCCCAAGCGTAGTATTTCGGAGGAGACGCAAAATGACCCTTCCACCAGAAAAACGGAAACGTCGTGCAGAACTCCTTTACTTCCTGCCCATGTTCATCCCTTACTATCTCCCCCTCGGCATCCCGCTCGGCCACCATATCCGACACCGAAGAATAGGCCGTTGGACTTAGGGGGCGGACAACGAAGTATCGATCCTTAAAACCCTTCACGGAGTCAGTATACATTCCGAAGAGTTTACGCTCGGCGTTCCTGAACGAAACCCAGCTGTACCGCCCGTTTGACGCCTGCCGTTGAACACGAAAACACCTTCCGAACAACGCAGACGTCGCACCTATACCCAAATAATCACAAACAATCTCGAATGCCCGCATAAAGGCAAAGGCATTCGGATGAATTTGGGACGGTGCCAGAGATAGAAACGCCATGACTGAAACCTGAAAATCAGAGAAGGGTAACCGGAAGCCGAGCTCCCTAAACACGTAATCGTACATCGCAAATCCGTCCCCGGCAAACCGAGAACATATGCGTTCGTCTGGAGACGGGCAACCTATTTGATAATTGGGCGGATCACCTTCCCCCAGGACCTCAATTTCTGTAAACGCCCCATCCAGAGACGCGGTATACCGAGAAACAACAGACAGAGCCTCCTCGGCTATCCAATCGGGCGCAACGGTATGTTCATAACTGAATAACGGCATAGGGGAAACCCCTCCCTCGGCATTCGAACCAGGGGATCCCGTGTGAACGCCTTCGGCCGAGGGAGTGCCCTCTTCCTCAATAATTTCGACGTCGGAACTAGTTGCCGTCGAGCTGTCGGAATCACTGGTCGTCGAGTCGGTGTCCGAGCCAGTTCTTGAGGAAGCGCTCGAATCTGATTCACCTGCACGCAGAAGGGAGAAGTGAATTCGATAGTCTATCAAATCCACCCTTCCACCGCAAGACAAGCGAAAGGGTAGAGCAGGAGCAGCGGAGCCCCCGGCCAAACCCCATCGAGGAACAACGCTCGTCAGCCGAGGACTCACAGATGACACGACAATCGGAAAGCTTATCTTAACGCCAACGTACTACGGCCTGCCAACCCACGCCGACCCCGGGCATCGCTTGGATAACCCGGGGAGGATGACGATGGCGAAGACCTCGAAAGCGAAACACAAGTTCTATGAAAAATAGTAAAGCAACGACAGGCTAAACGAACTTACTTGCAGACATGATGTAGATGGCCGGGGAGAATCCTTCGCTAAGCAACGATCTTGATATGACGAGCGAGCTGGGAAATTATGCCCCGAGGAACCCTTGATCGAAGCCGAGCAGATAAATAAAGAAAGGAAAATTCCCTTATGAGAGAATTCGCCCCCTTTTATAGGGAAAAAGGCTCGGAAGGCGAAGCGTCACCTCTCCTGACAGGCGCCGCCTCCTAGACCCTAGGCCATCAATGCCTACGCCACGTCAGCGCGTGGTTCCCACGCGCGACGTTTCGCCCACCACTGAACTTTCCTCCGAGCGCGTATATGTAACGAGGACCGATCCACCGAGCAACCACGAGAAATGAGGGTCCGAGCGTAGAAGCAAAGTCACAGTTTCTTAACCGGAAAACTCCGACTTGGGGGGCTCCTGTTCTGGACTGAGCCAAGGCTAGGCCCAACACCGCTTTCGGCCCAATAAGCCTCAGAGGCCCATGTATAGTTCATGGCCTTCCGACACGCCTTGCTCGGCACCAACACCGCGCTCGGCGTTCATTCTCCCCCGGACATCATCCTCGCCGAGGACCCTGCTCCGCGCAGGGCTCCTTCATATCCAATCCTCCGAATAACTCGGATCCCACGTGGCTCCTAAAAGACCGCGTCTTCCCTTGGACTTCGGAGCGGTTAACCAGGACAGAGGGCATACACGCACCTCCGATATTTCCGCTCAGGAAACCTGGCAGTCTCCTAGTTGGGCTTGGGAATCCAACCCAATAGCGAGATCATGGCCCAGCGCTGGGGGCTATATATACCCTCTTCAACTAGAGGGTCAGGTATTCAATTCTTACTCACTCTTAGCTAGTACTTGCGCTCCTCTGCTCGTCATCTTACTTTGGCATTGGAGTACCTTGCAGGTACACCCCCCTCCTCCTCCTTCCTAGAAGATCCAGTCCGAGCAGCCTACGACGATCCTTCTGATCAGGTACGATCAATTATCATACGCTCCTTTATAATGAATGATATCTCACCCCTTCTGTTTGAATGTTACCCTTCGTTGGTAACGTGCAGGTAATGGTGCGGAGTAGTCGTGTACCTATAGCTCGAGTCGGTGTGTGTCGATGCTCTGATACGTAGCACTCGGGGGACGTGGGTTACTTGTTTATGTTTTGTTTCTTATCGTTTATGTTTGTTAAAACTTCTCCGATATGTTATGTTGAGATTTGTTGGATATATTGTGCCATGTGGCCATGATGTTATGACTTATATTTTCGTTGATACTTGATTTCCGCTGCGACGTGAATACTTCTTTAATATTGATGATTAACGACTTCGATATTGTTCTCCTACATGTGTGTTACGTATCTAAGTAAATGAGCATGATATGTGTATGTGATTTTGATTGTTTTAAATTGTGATGCCCTGAATCATTCTGTTCCATTATTTTGAGATTTTGTACTCTGATATTTCCTGTTAATTGCGGGGTAGATTTGGGGTGTTACACGAAGAGTCTTGCTAATCACGATCATTAGATGGAAAATTTCATGTGGTGGAAAACGCTACCTCAATTCATTACTGACATATTTTTCAAAGATAGGTTGGATTTGTCGAACTTCAAAATTTTCAATTTGGTTTTCAACGAATGGTAGTTCAGAATTATGGAGGTAAGTATATCCAAATTTTAGGTCAGATTTTTTTTCTTTTTTATTTTTTTAGTTTGATTTATAGGTCAGGTCTAAACCCAATTATAAATACTTTTGTTTTTTCTATAATAAAATTTATTTTATTAAAAAAAAGAATTTTATATAATAATACAGAATACACAATTGTTATTATAAAATATATAAGAGATTATTAATTTATTATTATTATTATATTAAAATAAAAGTCTTAAACCTGCCTAGATTATTTATTTTTAGTTTTGAATTTTTTTATCTTTATAGTAAAAATTAAAATTAATTATTTTTTTTGGAGTAAAATTGGAGAATTTTATTGCCAAAACAGTTCATACACGCCGATCCTAACACGGATCCAGGCAAAACAACACAGTACAAACTAGCACCAATACATCAAGAGAAACACACAAAAGGCAGAGCACCTATCAATAAATAGCCAAGGTTTCCATGTTCACATGATTCTTCAAGGCATTTTTAGAGCAAGCGCGAAGCCCGATAACACCTTTGATCTTCATGACAATATCCCCAGCCGACTGATTTTGGCCAAAAATCTTCTCATTTCGTAGCTGCCACAGATTATATATGACTTCAGCCAAAGCCATTTTGAGAAGACAACGTCTCCATCCCTTTTTTGCAGTCTCAGTCGAGAGCCATTTTTTCTCTTCCTCCCAGTTTTTGCATCTTCTATTATAGCCAAGCCAACTCATGATTTGATTCCAAACACTACTAGTGTATCTGCATAGAAAAAAAAGATGCTCACTACTTTCCATTTGATCACAGAAACTACATAATCCATCGGTTTGGACATTAATTTTCCTCAGTCTATCTTTTGTTGGGAGCCGGTTCAGAATTGCCAACCAAAGAACAAAACACGCCCTTGGTCTAGCATAGTTTTGGATCAGAATCTTCTTCCAATTCTGATTGGTATGTGTACCCCTCAGCTCTTTATACATGGCATTTGTACTAAATCGTTGTTGCTGTATGCTTTCCTTCCAATATTCACTATGGCAGATCAGCTCTTTGACTTTAACAATACTCTTTATCATCCATGAGCTACTAGCTTTGGCCTCCCACTGCATTATGCTAGTCCCCTTCAGATAGTATGCACCAATCCACCTAATCCACAATTTATCAGACTTCATATGGAGATTCCACAAAAGTTTCAGGATTGTGGCCTTGTTCCAATCTCTAAGATATGTCATATTTAATCCCCCTGCATTACACGACAGACAGAGTTTATCCCAAGCCACCAGAGCTTTTCTCCCCACTGCTTTACCAGACCAGATGAAATTCTTGCAAATCATATCAATTCTCTGAATAATTTGCTTGGGAAGAGGGAAAGCTTGCATCCAGTACCCAGCTATGGACATCAAAGTGCTTTTGACAAGCTGCTTCCTTCCTGCATAGCTAAGCATACTAGCGGTCCAGTGTTGAATTTTCTCCAGCATTCTATCAATGATTGGCTGACATTGATTGATGGTAAGTTTTCTAGTAGATAAAGGGACTCCCAGGTATTTGAAAGGCAGTTTACCAACACCAAAATTAATCATTCTAGCCAGCTCTTCCTGCCTTTGTTCTGTCAGCCCACCAAAATATATTTTACACTTAGATGGATTTGCAATTAAACCAGTAGCTTCAGAGAATTGGTGAAATTTTTCCATCATAAGCTTGATAGACATCTCATCACCCCTTGTGAAGAGCAATAAGTCATCTGCAAAACAAATATTAGTGATACCAAGCTTAGCACATCTAGGGTGGAATTATTTTATTATAGAATAAACTATTTTTTTAAGTGCAAAAGATGTTCGAGACATTTTAAATACTTGTGTTAATTTATTTATTAATAATTTTTGAAATATTTTCAAATAATTAAATTTTCAAATTAATTCTCCAAATACATACATATTTCTAATTTTCCGAGAATCTTTAAAATGTGGGGATTCAATACAACTTCAATAAAAATTATTTTAGTTAATTAATTTAGTGTTAAATATGTTTAAAATCTCTTTAAATTTAGGTATTTTTATTTTTCGTCTATTTAAATATGTCCTTAAAAGTTCTATTTTTTTCAAGTTGATTCTCTAAATAGTATATTCTATTTAGTATTTGTGTTGTTATTGTGATATATTGTGGATTAAACTGTGAGAAGTTGAAAAAATATATAGATTCCTTTAAATTACCATTGCTTGAGTTGATTGTTGGTAAAGGAGTTGTTGTAATCCATTATGATATTATAGCATGCTAATATCACGACTCACTACAAAAAAAACTGCATTTAGCCAGGTGAAATTCACCCTGCAAAAGCAAAAATCACTTTGCAACGCTGTAATTGCGAGGTGACCTATTCACCCAGCAAAAACGTTAGTCGCAAATAATTGTAAGAGGATTAACACCCCGCAACTTTGCCAGGTGGTATTCACCCCGCAACATTGCCAGGTATAAAACACCCCGCAAACACGCTTTCCAAGACTTTCAGCGAACTTCGTTCTTTGTGTCAGTTTCGTTCAGAGCAGGTAAGTCAGAGAAGTGTTAAGAGACTTGCGGGGTGAATTTCACCTAGCAATATTTGAATATTCAAAAACTTGCAGGGTGAAATTCACCTGGCAAATATTTTAAAATACCATGTAACATGCACTACACAAAATTTAACGTGGATAATAAAAAAAAATATTTATATTATTCTAAATATTAATTTCAATATTTAAAATAATATAAATATAATAAATAATTTAAATTCAATAAAAATATGTATTTATAGTATTCTAAATATTAAAATTAATATTTAGAATAATATAAATATAATAAATAATTTAAATTCAAAAAAACTTAAAAATGCAAGTTTATAATTAATTCTTATTATTTAAATTCATACTTAATATAAAGAAATTTATAATTAATCCAAAATATTTAAATTCAAAATAATATTCACTGAGGATCTGGAATGTCTTCGTTATTTTCGTTTACTTCATCATTCTCGTCTACCACTCCCTGGTTACCAACCGCTCCAAATCCACCACCACCACCATATTGTTGTTGAAATAGTTGTTGCATTTGTTGTTGCATTTGTTGTTGTATTTGTTGTTGCACTTGTTGTTGAATTTGTTGTTGTGTAAGCATTATTTGCTCTTGTGAAAGTCTCAATGCTTCCTCCAACTCCGTTTGTTTTTTTCTCAATATTTCATTTTCACGTGCTGCTTCACTCTGAGCTAGTTGTCTAATTGTTTCAGTTATTTCAGGGGTTAATGTTGGAGGACGTGAAGACCCTTCTCCGTCTGCAATTCTCCTAAATAAAGAACACCTATCCCCTTTTTTGTAGTTGCCAGCTAAAGGTCCAGTAGCATAAATTTTTCCATTTCTATTCTTTCCCTTACTTGCTTTCAACCACAAATGTTGATCAATAGCTGGATCAAGAGGATGTCGCCCCCGTCGACCACCTAACTCAGGATGTTTAGCTAAAAGTTCCGCCTTCAATCTTTGGTACTCCGCCTACACATACGTAAATAAATTAAATAAAATAAAAAATAGTAATAGAAAATAACATTTATGTTCAGTATGCAAAAACAAAAACAATATCTACCAAACTGTCTCAAAATCTAGCATAGACAAAGAACTCTTAAGAATCCTTTAACATATATCTCTTATAATTTTCTTACTACAATCCAGTCTTTGCAAGCAAATGTCACTGAAAAGAGGTATTTATGGAAATACATTATATACACTGCCATTGTAAAACTATTAGGTGTGACTCGGAAGAAGACAGTGTGTTAACCCTTATTCATACCAATTCTAAGCACTCAATTATGATTAAACATAAGATAACTAAACCAATGTTTGAAATTGCAGTGGAGAAGGTGCATCCAGGCTGAAGCAAGAATATACACTAAAGTATTCAAATATTGATCTATGATTTTCTAAGAAATTCTCTAGAGATTCTAAAGCATCCTAATCAATTTGATCAAGTCAATTCATAGCTACAGAAACTGCACATATAGTATAGCCTGAACAAGAGAATGATGAAATGAGCTTTTGTTTAGCTACACACTTGTTTAGCAAATGAGCTTTTGTTTGGCAACACACTTGCTTAAAAGTAGCAGCAACTTCAACAGGTAAATTTAATTAGCATAGAACATTCCTAGAACTGATTACAAACTTAATGCAGAATTCAAAAAATAGTGATACTAAAAGTGGAATTTTCATGGATATTCAATTCTATCGTGTCTGGTAGCATGTTATAAAGTAGTTGTTTTAGAATCATAAGCATGAATGGGGAATGCTTAAAGAAACACGAAAAAAACATGTTTATATTATGTTTTGCTAACAAATATTACAAATAGGAGAAGAAGAAATTCAGCTGACACTAGTAAAGTAATTCACACAGAGAGATTAAGTGATGCACATCGAGTACAACGAGAGAATTTTCTTTGGATTTAAGTTAAATGTCACAGTCAAGTGATGCACATCGAGTATAACGAGAGAATTTTCTTTGGATTTAAGTTAAATGTCACAGTCGGTTGGATCAGTTGTTTACTTTAGAATACCTTAATTTCTTTATCCCTGGCATGACATTAAGAAATCCAGAGTATAGGTGACACCAGATTGCGACAGTTGATATAGGATCAGATGCAGGAAAATCCTATAAACTATATGTTTAAGTGTATTATCAAATCATTTAGTCTGTCAATATTAATATATCATTCGAGTAATATATTGCATGCCACTAAATGCACCAAAGTCCTATAATTGCGAGTTTCTTCAATATTATATCATTTTCTCCTCCCTCTATATAGACAACTGACTTATATTCTTTCTTCCTCCAACCATTTCTAGTAGTAACATTCCATAACTATATATTATGTTTAATTCACACACAATGCTACCAAGGTCAAACTAACCAGAGATCTAAATTAACACAAAGATAAGAAATACTAATATCATCTTACTTGAGTATCTCTAGCACGGTCGTCACAATACTCTCCATCTCTTCCCCGATAAGTCCTCTCGTGAAGCTCTTGCATCAATGGAGTTCTTCTCTTAGCCACGGCCTAATACACATAGAACTCCAATAAAAATATAACACAATTAAGAATATAATTTAAAAAAAGTAGTGAGATGAAAATATATTACCATTCGTTCAGCATGATCAGCAATACTAATGCTTCCGGCTCTATGGTTAGCGGCACCCTTTTCTGATGCTCTACGTTGCTTTGCTTTTTCAGAATTTTTCTTAAACTCATCTGATTTCCAATAAGCAAGCATTTCTTTAAACACATTCTCGCCCATCCAATAAGGCCTGATCCCTCTTTCTTCATATCCAAGTCTGGCACGCCTAAGCATATCTGAAAGTCGTGCTGATGCTCTTTTCCTAAAATTTATCTCAACAATCTCATCATCTAGTGTGTGCCATACACACTTCTCCTGCAATATTATATTTAACAAAACTGGTACATTATATTATTCAACAAAACTCATATGTTAATTGAAGTTCTAACCTCATATGCTCTTATTCAACAAAACTGGTACATTATATTATATTTACTTAATATTGAGAATTTCAATTGAACATAAATATTTTGTGTTTTAATTTGACATTTATCAAAAGATGTTAAATGTTAAGGTTTCTAAAGGTTTATTAAAAGATGTTAAAGCTAGAAAACTTGTTTTGCTGCATTGAACTAAGTTTAGATACTTCCCTTATCCTCACTGTTAGATACTTTTTACAGCTACTTTTTTTAATAAGTTTAGATACGTGAAAGTTCTTATACAGCTACTTGAACTAAGTAGAATCCTCACTGTTTTTTTTTTCAAACAAGTGACCAACACCAACTAGTATTACTTCCCTTATTAATTAAAATTGAACTGCCTATCATAAAAACTACTTACTATTTGACAACTAACATGCATTATTTAACAACTATAACATGCATTATTTAACAACTAGAAGAAGAAAATTAATTGCCTAATTAAAGAAAATATTATACCCGAAATTTGTCGAACCAACGTTTATATAAATCTGGATCCTTCTTCACAAGTTGTCCGAAAGTCTTCCAAGATGCTTTATACAACTCTTGGATAATTTCCTTTATGCTAACTGCAGCAGGCCTACTTGGCACAAAACTTAAAACCAAAATTTGAATAAGTATTAATTAAATTTAAAAAAATGGAAACAAGTGCATATGCTTAATAATATATAAGAAAGAAACTTACGAGTTTCCAACAGGTCTAATAACCCATCTTCCATCTTGCTTCTCATGTTTATACTCCATCGCAACCACATCCACATCCTCAATGTCCTCCTCCTCCTCCTCCTCCTCCTCCTCCTCCTCGTTAGGCAATATATGATCATCATGCTCCTGGCGGTGATGGGATGTCGAGGATCCATGTGGGGAATGTGAGGTGCCTGAGCCTATGGAATGGTGGGATGACGAGGATCGACGTGGAGGATGTGGGATGCGAGATCCCTCTGGCTGATGGGATGATGAGGGCCCAGGTGGGGGATATGGGATGCTAGAACCCCCAAGCTGCATGTCGGGTATCAAATATCCCGGTGGAACATTCTGTGAAGTGAGAAGTGAAGTATAATATCTATGAGATGGATCTGTCCTCATAGACTGCGGCATAGTCTGATATGGCATAGTCTGCTGAGGTGTAGTCCTCTGAGATCTAGTCTCCTGAGTAGGGCTGTATTTGGGAATGCGGATCCGAGAACCGGACCGGGATCCGAACCGCTAGAACTGGTCCAATGGACCGACCGAAACAGTGAACGGGACAGTAATGGATAAAAAAAATATCCGAATCCAAAATGAAGAACCGGACCAAATATCCAATGAGTAACCGAAAGTAAAAATATAAATATCTTTGGTACATCATTTCCTCACTTTTTCCCACTCCCTCTCTCTCATTCACTCTCAGACTCCTCTGGTCCTCCTCTCCTCCCTCTCTCACTCACGTGTCTCTCTTCCTCTCCTCCTCCCATGTCTCTACCTCAGCCACCTCCGACGGCCTCCTCTTCCCCTCCTTGTCTCCGATAATAACTCCTCATCCTCACACACTAGTTATTGTTTTTACTTCTTCTTGAATCGTGATTTCGTGTATCTGTTTCAGAGAGATATCTTGGAGTATCTTCTTCGTATAACTGTAATGTATTCAATCTTTTTGTATTGTTATATTTCACATAAATTTCATGTTATTTACCATGTTTGCATGTTAGGTTTGATGCTTCGTTCCATAGTATGTTGGTGTTTTGCCCTATTTTGTTTTGCCCTAATTTGTTTTGACCTAAATTTTTTATAAATGAAATGCATGTTACAATTTTGACCTAAGTTTTGCCTATTTCAATTTTCAAGTTTGATTAAGATTAATAAATCGTTAGGGTTTTCTTATACTGAGTTTTTTTGATTTGTAAATGATAATAAAGCTCGATTAGGTTTTCTTATACTGTTCTAAATAAAGTTGGGCTTCTGTTGTTGGGTTTTGTTACAGTTTACTATTATATTATTGTTTAATTCTTTGTATTTTCTTCCATGTCGTTTCAAGATTCATCATTGACTCCTCCAACAATGGTGGATGATCTTATTGATATTGAGTTGTTGCTTGGTGACATCGGGGAAGAGGAGACAACGGATGGAGGTAATTTAGAGATTGGTGAGTTGATGGATATGGAGGTTCCAGTTCCGAGTGATACAACTACTCAAACCAACCCCACTGATAATACTACTACTCAGACCCCTACTCAAAATACTACAAACACAAACACTGATGCTTCAACCCCTCAAGTTGCCCAAGCTCAGAGTTCCCAGAGTCAGAGAAATGCTGATGGTAGAGCTCCTCGTCCCAAAAAATCTGCTGTTCATTCTGAAATGGTGCTGATTGTAGGTCCAGATGGCATTAAGAAGTGGAAGTGCAGATGGTGTGGAAAGCTTTACACATATGATTCAAAGTGGAAGAGTACCTCTAATGGTAAGAAACATTTAGATGCTTGTATTCAGAGAAGGTTAAGGTTGAAAGGAAATAATGAGAAAGAGTTTGCTCAATCTAGATTAAACATAGGTGATAATACTCCTAGTTTAGCTACTTGGACATATAATCATGCTAGGGTTAGAGAAATTGCAGCACACATGATTCTAGGTCATGAATTTCCTTTTTCTGTTATGGAAGGTGTTATTTTTAATGAATTTCTAAAAGAGATTTATCCATGGTACAAAAAGATTACTAGGCAACAGGTTAAGTTTGATTGTGAGACATTTTATGAGGCTGAGAGAATTAAAATGAAAAGGTCTATGGCTTTGATTAATAGGGTCAGTCTCACCACTGACTTGTGGTGGTCTGGTGAACAGAGGATAGGCTATATGACTGTGACTGGTCATTTCATTGATTCAAAATGGCAGCTTCATAAAAGAGTTTTATCTTTTAAGAATGTGCCACCACCACATTCTGGAGAGGTTTTGTGCAGGGAATTGATAAAGGTAATGGATGATTGGGGAATAAGGGATAAGGTAGCATCTATTTCTGTTGATAATGCCAGTGCCAATGATAATTGCATTGCTAGGTTGAAGAGGGATTATTCTGGTAGGAGAAATTTACCCTTAGGTGGTAAGTTATTTCATGTAAGGTGTTGTGCACACATCTTAAATCTGTTGGTGCAGGATGGGCTTGATATGATTAAGGTGTCTGTTGATAAGATAAGAAATGGTGTCAAATACTTGCTCAATTCTGAAACAAGATGCAAATCATTCAAAAAGATTGTTGATGAGTTGCAACTTGAAGGCAGAATGCAAGTGTTGGATACAAAGACTAGGTGGAACTCAACTTGGTTGATGTTGTCTACTGCATACCATTACAGAGAAGTGTGGCCTAGATATGCTGAGGAAAATGGTGCATTTCTCAGTTTTTTGCCTGATGCAAATGATTGGGAAGATGTTCATGATATTTGCAAGTTTTTGGAGGTTTTTGCTGATGTGACATCAATTATTAGTGGCACATCTTACCCTACTGCTAATCTGTTTTTGTCTGAGCTTTACAGAGTGAAGGTTTTACTTGATAATCCTTCAAGAATCTCACATAATCCTCAGTTGCAGGCCCTTGCTAGTGAAATGAAGTTGAAATATGACAAGTATTGGTCAGAGTCCAATACATTGATTTCTATTGGTGCAGTTCTTGATCCAAGGTATGAACATCTTAGCATATGATGTATGATTATTATCTGAGGCATGATTAAAATTCTCTGATCTTGATATGAATGATTATTATCTGATGCATGATTGGTATCCTGTTATTGATATGTATAGTAGTGAGTTGTGACTTAATTATGTCTTATTAAGTTGCCTTGCTGCTGGTTGTGGTTTAATAGTGCCTACTGCCTGCCTATGATGTAATCTTTTCTGGAATTGTATGAATTATTTATGATTACCTGAGGCATATGATGGATCCTGTAATCCTGTTCTTGATAGGCTCATTTAAGTTGCCTTGCTGGTTGTGGACTTGTGGTTTAATAGTGCCTATGATGAAATCTTTTCTTGAATTGTATGAATTATGAATTATGATTACCTGAGGCCTATGATGGATTGTTTTGTTGATATGCATATTAGTGAGTTGTGACTTAATAGTGCCTATTTTCTCATTTAAGTTGCCTTGCTAGTTGTGGTTTAATAGTGCCTATGATGACATGTTTTCTTGATCTGTATTATTAGAATTCAAGATTCTGAGGCCTATTCTGTTACCTCTTGGTGACTTTAGTTGGGTTTGTGGCCTATTCTGTTACCTCATTAGTTGTTAATGCTGCCAATGATGAACAATAATTCTGAGGTCATTAATTGTTAATGTTGCCTTTCCTAATGAATTATTCTGAGGCCATTGTTGTTACCTTATACTTTATTTTATGCAATAGGTATAAGATGATCTTCATCAAATGGGTATACCCCTTTTTGTATCCAAATCCCACTCAATCAGATACATATCAACAACAGTTGTCTGAAAATTTAAGTACCCTCTTCCAATTGTATCAAGATTCCTATGGAACCAATGATGCAACTACCCCTACTGCTGCATCTGAATCTCCAGAAGTAGGATCTACTTCTGGATTGGGAAGGAGGAACTTTGAAATGTTTTTAGAAACTGTTGTGGGTAATAATTCCAAATCTGACCTTGAATTATATTTTGAGGAGCCTCCTTTGAAAGTTCCCCCTAATGCTAAATTTGATGTTTTAACTTGGTGGATGGGAAATGAGGCCAAATATCCTGTTCTTAGTAAATTGGCAAAGGATATCCTAACTGTTCCAGTTACTACTGTTGCTTCAGAAGCAACTTTTAGTGCTGGGAAAAGGATTATTGATCCTAAAAGATCTTCTATGAAAACTAAGACAGTTGAAATGGTGGTTTGTGGAGGTGATTGGGTGAAGGAGAAATATGGAATAAAGAAGGGGTGCACTGCTTCTATTGTAAGTTTATTTTTCATGTCTTCTTTCAATTCTAACTAATAGATGTTTATTATCATCAAATCTTAACTAATACTTTTCAAATTTGTGTTGTAGCTTGAGGAGCCACAAGATGAACCTTTGACATATCATTTTGGTGAAGATTTGGGTGTTTCATTTACTGCTGCTGCAACTTGAAGTTGAATACAATGCCAATGATGAGATTGTTCTGAGGCATTATTATGAAATGTAATGATCTTTTGAGTTTCTTTTGACTTATCATTTTGAAATGCTGCTGCTGGTTGTCATTTTGAAACCTCATGTATTTTTGATACAATTATCTTTGGTAGCCTCTTACCAAAACATCAATATTTATCTTGGTATATTATATAAGTTTGAATATTATATGAGTGAATAGTGATTATGAAATGCTGCTGCTTGTTAATTTCACATGTAAAATTATTAGTTTCATTTCATGTACAGTTTGGAAACCCATAAATAAACATGAAATTTCATTATTTATTTTTTGTGTATCGGGTGGTCCGGTTACCCGATCAACAACAACGGTCCGGTTTCGGTTATTTTATTAAAAAAGATCTAATTCGGTTCGGTCTTCGGTTACCCGAAATTGTTGGATCGGTTTCGGTCCAAAAATTTAACCATCACTGTGCTGGACCGGTCCCGGTTTACCCGGATAAATTTTCGGTCCATGAAGCGGGATATCATTTATCCGGACCGAACCGGACCGATAACAGCCCTACTCCTGAGCCCCCTGACTAGACTGAGGCATAGTCTGATATGGCATAGTCTGCTGAGGTGTAGTCTCCTGAGCCCCCTGACTAGACTGAGTTTGTTGAGGTGTAGTCTGCTGAGCCCCCTGGCTAGACTGAGGCAAAGGGCAATACATAGAATTTGAAGGAACCTCAACTACACGTATCCTCGTGCGACGAGCTTTCTTAGCACTCTTACCTTTATCCTCGGGACGTGGATGCATTTTACCTAATTAAAAGAAAAGAATTTGATTATAACATATTTAATAAACAATATGCATCATTAAGATAAACAATACGTATTAAAATATGCATTAAAAGTTTCATTAAAATACTAGATTCATTACAATATGCATTAAAATACTAGATTCATTACAATATGTATTAAAATACGTATTAAAGGACAACAAAAGCTTCATTAAAATACTAGATTCATTACAATATGCATTAAAAGTTTGAACATATTAAAGCCATCTACATATTAAAATACTAGATTCATTACAATATGTATTAAAAGCTTCATTAAAATACTAGATGCATCATCATTCAAAATCTTCATTATCTTCATTTGAATCAAAATTATCTTCAGATTCCGACTCTTCATCATCTTCATCCACATTATTTGATGGCAACAATATAGACGCATCAACTTGCTGACCCTCAACTTCGTTATCACACAAACTTGTAAGTTGTTCAACTTCAATCACATGATTATTTTGTGACATTTCATCGACTTGATAAGCAAGGTCTTCTACAAGGTCATCAGTTTCAATATGGCCTATTGGTTTTGACTTGATTGCAACACACCAATCACGCTTAGCTCGCTGAATTGAAGGATAGGGCACGAAATAAACTTGCCTGACAAGATGTGCCATGATGAAATGATCATAATGCTTGTACCTTCGGTCCATTTTAATCTCTACGGTGTTATATTTTTTATTTATTTTTGTGCCTCTAGCAGATGGATCATACCAATCACAATAAAACAAGACAACTACTTTGTACCATTTTATTGCACTTTAGGAGATGTAGTTAAATGACTTACAATGGAGGAAGAGGACTATGTTGATCCTTAAAGGAGAGCAAAAAAGCTTTGTGTTGCTCCGGTATGAAGGATATCCTCTTTGAATCAGAAATAGTGGCCTGTATAGGGAGGGTTTGAATGGGAATCATCTTCTGTATCATTAATGCAATTGTTGAAGGAGGCGCCATTTTTTATGAAGATGGGGAAAGGTCTTGCTTTTTAAAACACGCATCGATGATGTGTCTAGACTTATGGAGATATGTGCATATCTTAATTTCACGAATATGACTCTTAAAAGACCGACCAACATTAGGGTCTGTATTGTTGACCAAGTGACTTCAAATACAAGACGGAAGATAATTGTGGTATTCAAAATACCCAACAAAAAAACTGTTTATAAAAATTTTGATTTTGAAAACATTTATGTTAGATAAGATAAATAAACAAAGATACAGTAGAAGAATAATGGAGAAGATAAGAGGTGAAGAAATAAGCAGTGGATAATATAAATAAAAGAGATAAAGGATAGAAATATCACACTATAGTATTTTCCTCGTTCGGTCTAAACCATTTGACCTACTTCAGTCTCTAAGAATTTCCCCTATAGATTTTCACTAAAATAATCTTAAGCTTTTTACATGATCAATCCAAAAATTCTTTCACAACAAATTGAGCCACAAGATCATCCCACTTACAATAACAACCAGAGCTTTTATACGGGTTCAACTCAAAAACCTTCGCTAATTTTTTTAACATGCTTAACTCAAAACCTTGAACGCACAAAGCTTTTATACATGCTTAGCTCAACACCTTCACCCAAGATTTTGACAGGTTTAGCTTGCAACCTTCAAAACTATTACAAAGAAATTACAAAATAATTATGCCCTTGAATAAGCCCTTTAAACATAATACCATTACAACACAACTCTCAGATGAAACTTTTTACTTCATAGTGAGAGAAGAAAGTTTGTATTCAGAAAACTAGTGTGTTGTGTAACGAGGAGAAGCCTCCTTTATTTAATAAAATATTTGGCTAAAAAAGAACACGATCCATGGGCCATTTTAATGAGTTACTCGATTAAACCTATGTATTAATCTATTAAGACATGTAAATTTTGAATGTTTGTAATTTTACATCACTAAATCGATTATTAGAATCCTTAATCGATTAGTACGCGTTACACTTTGTTTTAATCAATTAAAAAGACCTTTTAATCTATTATATAGTATATTTTACCATCCTAATTTATTAAATAATCTTCAAATCAATTAAGTGATTGCCCGAAATTATTTTAAGAAGATATATCAACAAAGAAGAGGTATGAAAATATTGTGTGTGTGTGTGTGTGTGTGTGTGTGATAGGGGTGTTCAAAACCAAACCAACCCAATAGAAAACCGCAAACCAAACCAAACCAAACAGAATATTGTGCAATCCTATGTGGCGCTTGATTCAGAGATAAGATATTGTCTTTGTTTTCAAGATATATGATTAGTTTCTAAATATGGAGAATATTTAGGAAACTAATGATTGGAGCCTTATCTTCATGGAGAAGATTTTGGAGTATTTTCTGGAGTGCCCTGCTGCGGTTTAAAGCCCAAATCCAGAAAATTGTTTTAAAAAGCAAATAACAAACCTAGTTATTTCGTGGAACTTACATTGTAGTTTGTGTTAGAGTCCGTGTAGTCTCATGTATTGTGAACCTCTCTAATGTCTTCTTGATAGAAGAGTTGGACGTTTTCATTGAGTTGTAAGTTCTATGTTCATTCATAAGCTTTTAAGTATTGAGTGACTGTGTTTTGGAAGTGTGTCTTCTAAAGTTTTGTAATTGATTATCACGGTTGTGATTGAGGGGGGATTGAGAAGGGTCTTATACCTAGGTGAGTCTTAGGTAGAATTATAGCACAAATAATGATTAGGCGAGAAGACAGTAAACCGGAGGTTATTTACGTGTGAACCGGAGGTTGTTTGCATAATACTTCAAACTGATACTATCATAGTGGACTTATCCCTGGCTCGGTAGCCCCCAGAGTAGGTATTGTTATGTATCGAACTGGGTGAACAATTACTTGTGTTTTTTTAAGTCTCTACACTTTTTATTGTATACCTTGCCATTGTGTGTTATTTAGATATCATTGTCTCAACATCTCTTAGGACATCTGAGATCTAAACACCGGAATTTCAATTATTGGCCCGGTAGTTGGTTATGGAGAACCTCAGGATGCTCATATATCATCTAAGGGATGCTTCTTTTAACTTTTCCTTCATCAATTTGCATTTGAGAAAGCCAGTCGCCTTGATAGTGACCATTTGTGTGTTGATTGCAATGATGTGATCCTGAGGATCACTTTTTCCAATGAACATCATCACAAAGGGTGGTTTAAAGTTGTTAAGGACATTTGTGTCCCAGATCTGTGCTGCGAAAGGTTGTGGATCCACTAGTTCTTTCGATTCTTCTCATGTTGGTCATGGTTTTTGTTGTTGAAGATCATGTATGTTGTCTTGCAATGTCTTGTTCTAGCGATACATATCCTCCATGGCGGCGAGTATCTCTGTTAAGACGACTTGATCGATGTCATTGTTATTGGGGGTCGCCCTTACCATCGTGAGATGGTAAGGGATTGATGTTAGATTTGATTGTATGGATTGAGATAGTTTTATTGGGTTTTATTGGGCAGTACGGTGGGCACCAAATGTACATGTAAGATTCATTAATTATTAACTTTACCAGCATTGAGGTAGTGAGAGTTGCAATTACGAGTCTAAGCCATATGAAATGTGATTGTCTTTTTCCTCTGTGTTAGTATCCTTTATATAATCATAATGTGTTGTCTCATATTTAAGAATTATAAAGATCATTTAATAGCCATTAATAGTCAGTGTTCTCTTATCTATTTTCACCCATTGCGACCATAAATCCACTTTTACTATGTTGTCCAATTGCTTTCGAGTTATCCTAAGTCAGTCTTATTGAATTGAATTGTTTACCTTCTTAACTATGTATTTATGAATGTGTTAAGAATTGGATAAGCGATTTTAGGTGAAAATCCGGCCCAATAAATTGCAATGTATATTAACTAACTATATTCATTCAACTAATATCTCCTACCAATCATTAGTTGGTCCGGTGGTGATTGGCGCTGGACTTGGTAGGGAGAACCACGGTTCGATCCCCCGCAACTACGATCGGGAGGGGGCTTGACCCACTTGATGCCAGAGCTGTTCCCCCGAACCGGACTACACCGGTGGTTATAAACAAAAAAAAAAAAAAAAAAAAACTAATATCTCCTTAAACTTTTGTAGTTACATATAAACAAGTGATGCAAAATTTCAACTCAATCTTTAAGAGAAACTTAACCGAGTAATCTATGAACATTATTTATTAATTATATACTTTTTGAATAAAAGGTAAACCTTGCATAATTTTCTTTTCCACTCGTATTTGTTGATTAAAAATCGGAAGAAGATGTTAACATTATTGCTATTTTAAACTAGCAAAATATATTAAAATGAAAGGGTTAATTCAACATAATTTAAAATCAACAAGTTAATTAAAGTTGTGAACATGCAAAATAAAAAGAAAAATTAGAAGAAATAAAAGAAGCCAAATATCTCCCCAAATCAAGGTTTTAGTATTGTTACTTTTAAAAGAAAGATTGGAAAATAAAAATAATGTCACAAAAATGGCATGATAGTGACATGAGTGGGGGAAACAAGACAATGGTGGTGGGTGGTAGTAGGGGCCTAGGGTGGTCCCATGATGTTTGAATGAATAATTCAAAATTGCAAAGCATGAAATGAGCCAAACAATTTATGTTCAAACTATTATCAATTTTTGGAGTCAAAGTCATGTTTGGAAGTTAATCATAAATTTTTAGAATCAATTTTGTAAAAATTGATTTTGTTATTTTTAGTGAATTTGTAACTTATTATCTAAGTAACTTATACACACATTCTAGCCGTTACATTCATGAGAGAAAGAAAAGATTAAAAACATCACGTGCATTTGCAGATGATCCAATTTAACTTTTTCTCTTCTTCCTATTCTGTCTTCTTCTGCTATTCACTTTTAACTATTTCCTTTTTTTTATTAAATTAAATTTTGCATTTATTCACGGTAATTATTTTAAATTTTGCGCGTGTTAGTAAAATAAATATTAAGTAACACAAATACCACTAAAGATTAATACATAGTAAAATCATAAATTTTTTAAAATATGCATTTCAAAATTGAATTTTATAAAAAATTATTCTAAGTTATATTTTGAGAATTTTGATATTACAAAAATATAACAAAAGACAAAAGACATAAAATAACATTTCTTTAAAAAAAATATCTAAACCATAATTTCATTTAAATTTATTAAACAGAAAATTATAACACTATAAAAAATATTTTTCCAAAATATAAACAAACCAACCCTTAATCTATAAAAAATATAAATTACCCCAATGTGCTAGTAGTGTAATGATTACAATTTTCTTATTCAAATTTTTACACAAGGTAAAAATAGTATTTTAAAAACTAGATCGAACCAGCTAGTTGGATCGATCAGACCAAAAATCGAAGGAGTTATCGGTCTGGTCTGATTACTGGATCTGATATGCAATTGAATAGGTGAGAACCGGTCAAAATTAGTCAAAACCAAAAAAAAAAGGTGAATCGGCGGTTCAAATGCTTTTTTTTCTGCACAAAACGAAGTTGTTTTCATGATTTTTTAAAACAAAATAAAACTAAAATATAATTAGACTTTATTCAAACCTTATTTGGATTAATTTTCTCAGATTAATTTTCTCGTATTTGCAATTAGATCAGATTTAAAATTTGTTTAAATTTATATTTTGTATTATTTTGTTCTGAGTGATGATTATATTTAGAATTGGAATGTAAAGAATAAACATGTGAAATTATGATATTTTGAAATTTTGTAGGTGTTGTGACATTTTTAAAGACTGAGTCATCCGGTTCGACCGATTTAATAAATATATAGCATTGCAATAGAAACTGATTTATTCAACCGAGTTATCCTCTTTAATCCGATTTAGTCATGCAATTTGACCAGTAATCTAATGGTTCAACCAATGAACCAGTGACCCAATACCCTCACCTCACCGATTTAATGACGGGTCCGATTTTTAAAATACTGCTAAAAACTAAATATATTAAATAAAATATCACGTATTCAAATTTTTTCATTAAAAATTAAATATATTCTATTTTTATTATATTTCTCATTTTCCACTATTATTAATAGCTCTCCTTCCCAACAAAAGGTAAAAACTTTTCCACTTAAATACACAACAAAACAGAACAGAAGCACCATGCTAAGCTTTTTCAGTACTTACTTCTGCAACTCAAACAGAAACCAAAAAAAATAAAAAAACACAAACAACAACAAAAAACCAAACCATGTCTTCTCTACCTTATTGTTCCATTGCAATGTTTGTTACAATTTTCCTCCACCTATCTTCCTTTGCACTTTCACACCCTAACAAAATCAACCATTTACCAGGTCAACCTCATGTTGAATTTAACCAGTTTTCAGGTTATGTTAATGTTGATGACAAAAACCAAAAAGCTCTCTTTTTCTACTTTGTTGAAGCTCAGAATGATGCTGCTTCTAAACCTCTTGTTCTCTGGCTCAATGGAGGTAGTTTTTTTACTTTTTTTCATTATTCATTTAGATGGTTATGATTTTTGAGGTTTTTGAAAAGTTGAAGTTTGTGTTTTGAAGGGCCCGGTTGTTCTTCTCTTGGTGTTGGTGCATTTTCAGAAAATGGCCCTTTTAGGCCTAAAGGACAGGCTTTGGTTAGCAACCAATTCAGCTGGAATACAGGTTTGTATTTTAAAAACCGGACCGAACCAGTTGATTCAACCGTCCTAAAGTTGGTTGAATTATTTCAATTATTATTATGGTTTCGTTTTTTTTGCTTAATTATGATATGATACTAGTACAGACACCACCGGAAACACGACACTGACACGCAAACACCGACACAAACACATTATTTTCGGAGGTGTCTGTGCTACAAAGCTCATTAGCATGTGTGTGATATTATGAATTGCAGAGGCAAATATGTTGTACTTGGAATCACCTATTGGAGTAGGATTTTCATATTCAACTGATACTTCATCTTATGAAGGTGTAAATGACAAAATTACAGGTAATTTTTTTTTTCCTCCTTTAGAATGATTCCCAATGTTATTCTTTTGAATGGTCCAGCACCATTAGATGCAACTATTTTGAAGTTATTTTTCTTTATCTTTTTTCAGTTGTTTCCATTCTCAGTTCATATTATTTCTCTTTTGCTTTTTTTTTGTAATCTTTACCTTTTACTAAATTATGTCATTTTCCTTTTGTCCCAAGTTTTGCATAGCATAATGTTATTTCACTATCTACTCTTTCACTTTAAAGTTATGTATGTTATGTCCACTTCTTAATTTTTTGGAGACCCTGTATAGATTAGTCGCAGTTTAACTATGACAAAACAAATAAATATCCTATTTAACTACGGTTTAACTGAGACAGATATAAGGTTCTATTTAACCACGGTTTAACTATTGCAAATTTCAGGCGCAGTGTGTTAGCCTGTCACGTCCTTAAAGATGATCCTATTTCGGATAGTGTTGTTTTTCTTTTGAAGTTTGCATTGGTTTTCTGAAACTGTTTTGTTTTTCTGTTTACAGCCAGAGATAATCTAATCTTCTTGCAAAACTGGTTTGTAAAGTTTCCACAATACAGAAACAGAAGCTTGTTCATTGTTGGAGAGAGCTATGCTGGTAAAAACAATCATCTATTATTATTGCTTGTATGAATGTGTAGGAAAGTTGAAGTAATGATGTGTTTCGCAATTTATCACTAGGTCATTATGTTCCTCAATTGGCTGAGCTTATGCTTCAATTCAACAAAAAGGAGAAGCTGTTCAATTTAAAAGGCATTGCTGTAAGTTAAACCACAAACTTCCAATCATTCTACAAGCTAGTGTCATAATACAACATGGTGTCTGGTGTTCGTGTTTGTGTTCGTGTATGTGTTAGTATATAGATGGTGTTTGGTGTTCGTGTCCGTCTGTCCGTGTCTGTGTTAGTTTATAACATGGTGTCTGATGTTCATGTTCGTGTCATTGTTAATATACAACATGGTGTTTGGTGTTCGTGTTAGTATATAACATGGTGTCTGGTGTTCGTGTTTGTGTCTGTGTTAGTATACAACATGGTGTCTGGTGTTCGTGTTTGTGTCTATGTTAGAATGCAACATGGTGTCTGGTGTTTTGTGTTTGTCTCGGTGCTTTATCGCTAACGAGCTTCCTTTGATGCAGCTCGGCAATCCACTACTAGAATATGCAACAAATTTGAATTCAAGAGCTGAGTTTTTTTGGTCACACGGATTGATATCAGACTCAACATTCAAAATGTTCACTTCTGTTTGTAACTATTCAAGATATGTGAGGGAATACTATAACGGCGCAGTTTCACCTCTTTGTTCGAGTGTGATGAGTCGAGTTACTACAGAAACAAGTAGATTTGTCGACAAGTATGATGTTACACTCGACGTTTGTATATCATCTGTTTTTTCACAAACCAAAGTCCTCAATCCCAAGGTGAGTTTATCGTCGAATTTGAATTGTGCGCACTCACGATCCCGTAGTCAGATACTTTACTGGCTATATGAAATGATGGTGATGTTTTTGTTTTCATTTGTCAAATAGCAAGTGAATGAAACAATTGATGTATGCGTCGAAGACGAAACGCTCAACTATCTTAACAGAAAAGATGTTCAATCGGCTTTAAACGCGCGTCTGGTCGGAATACAAAGATGGTCTCCTTGTAGCAAGTAATTCTCTTCTATACCCTTCATATGCTGCTTTTTCTAAGAAATATCTTGAACATTGTACTTTATGTTCATCAGTGTCTTGGATTATGAGTTGCGCGACTTGGAGATACCGACGATCACTGTCGTAGGCAAGCTAGTCAAGGCTGGAATACCGGTATTGGTCTATAGGTATGTGCATGCGTCGTGTTTTTAGAATAATTTTGCAAATGAGAATATGTTTGAATTGACTTATCTGAATTTATCTACTGATACAACTACTTGTTATGTTTTGCAGTGGCGATCAGGATTCGGTTATTCCATTGACTGGAAGTAGAACTTTAGTAGATCAATTGGCAAAAACACTGAGAATCAATACCACTGTGCCATACAGGGTGTGGTTTGAAAGGCAGCAGGTGAATCTTGTCGAGTTTTCCTAATACTGAGTCCACGTGCACGGGCACCGACACTTCAGGGTGAAAGTGTGTCTAACACATATAGTTACATTCAATTATCTTTTTTTAAAGACTATTACTGTTGTTGACGTGTGAGTGTCGTGTCTGGTGAATGGTGTTTATGCTTAAGAGTTATTTTGTTTTGGTTTTTAGGTTGGTGGGTGGACTCAAGTTTATGGTAACATACTATCATTTGCAACAGTTAGAGGAGCATCACATGAAGCACCCTTTTCACAACCTCAAAGATCACTTGTGTTGTTCAAATCCTTCTTAGAAGGAAAACCTCTACCAGAAGAATTTTGATTAGTGTTGTTTAAAATTGGTTGTGTGGTAGTTAAGCCTGAACTGATTTTGGTTTTTTTAAAATCAAATCTTATCACCTTTAAGTGTAGAAAATTTTGTAAAGTTGTCAAGAAGGAAAAAAATGATTCATAATTTGAAGAAAAAAATCACCTCGTTGTCATGGTGGTACAGTTTTCCATTATCTTTTAATTTTTAATTTTAAACTTGAAAGAGTTTATCAAATTACTGTAGGAAATGGTATATCGTTTACTCATTGGAAAAACATTTCACCAACTCTATCAGGTTAAGTGAAAAGTGCTAATGAAGGAAGCAGATTAAGATACACTTTCAACTGCTAAAGAGTTTCAATCCATTATTGATGTAGTTAACTCAATAATTTAGAGAGAAGTGATTAAGTCAATTGGCCTTTTGTACACAATCTGTGCCATTGAAGTTTTAGACCTGATAAGGGTATTAACAGTGGCTAAAGTATGAGTTACAACCCTTCTTATGAGTTGATGGGAAAAATCCGAGTTGTTGTTACCCTTTGTATGAGTTACAACACTTGGTTGCAAAATTATTGGGGCTATTGCTGAGAGATATCCATAAACCATAGTTACTAAATAAAGCCTGGTAAGTTGTCAAGTCTATTTGAAATATTATGTAAAAGATTCTTATTATTTTAACAACAAAGAAGCTTAATTTTAATATGCATCACAGCATGTTACTACTTTCAAGTTGAAGATTTCTAGCTGCATTGTAGTGACTATTGAGAAGGTGAAAGATAAATCAAACACAGATAATTAAATATCAAATTGGAAATATTATCTATATAGAAATCAGAACAATGAAACAAAAATTGCATAGACAAAATTACTCAATGCTCAATCAGATGGATATCAAATACCGAGCATTGTACAGAGTTTACAACTAGAAATTCTTTCAACAATGTCTAGAAAATTGATAAAAGAAAACACCATGCAAATATCTTGACTACTTTTACTGATCACCAGGAATTGACTTAATGATGTCGGAATCACCTGAAATAAAACAACAACACATAAAATTAGAATATAAAAACTAATTACATAATACAAGTTTCTAATATTGAAATAGTTGAGGGAAACATCATATACCAGGATCAACAATGCTGAGGCAGCACACTCTGTAGTACTTTCCACAGGCGGTACCCAAGTCAACATTGTCTAATCAAAAGAGAAAATTTTGTTAATGAAAGATCAAAAAAATTATATGCCCACAATACTAAAATGGCAAGCCAACCAATAAATTCATCGGCATCAATGCATTTGACAACAATAGAGCAAGAGTGACAAGTGCCGTCACAAGTATATGCCAAGCATTAGCATATATAGTTATAAATTGATTAGGGAAAACAAGGAAGAATAACAAATGCTATAAGTTCAGTATCATGTGAAATGCATGATTAACAGAAACATGTTTGCAAATTCAGTGCCTCTTAAAATAAATTTGTTCCGTTCCAACTACCAAGAGATTATTGTAAAAACAAAAAACTTATAAAAGAAAAAGCGTTTCCAAACCACCAATGAAACTACTATACCCACAGATTTGATGGATAACATTCATTCTTTGAGTTGTATATCTTACAGGATTAACAAATTTGTTCATAGACATTTAATATTTGAGAGAATGAGGATAAGCCTGTATTACAGCGATACGAGGGAATAACAACATTTATTTTAAACCTAACAAGTATATTCAATTTGGGTCCATTACATTTCATTTTACACCACTAATCAAAAACATACTCTAGAGTTAAGTTAGATTCAATCAGAACAGGAAGAGAAACCAGAACATGATAAAATAGCATTCCGAACAACTCTGAACAATCACTAAATGCACATTAACATTGAGAACATGAAAACTTACTTCCGTTGTAATGGTGAACTCCAACCTTTGCCAACATAGCATAGTATTCAATTTCAGATTTCCTCAAGGGAGGACAGTTGTTAGCAATGATAATCAACTTCCCTGCAAATAATCAAATCAATAACAAATTCACTTATCACTTAATTACACTACCAAATCAACCTAAAAACAGCTCAAAATCAATAACAAATTCACTTATCACTTAATTCCACTACCAAATCAACCTAAAAACAGATCAAAGCTCAATTCACAAAACATCAAAACAAATACCTTTGGAACTCCTTAGGGACTTGAGAACGGTTTTGTAACCTAGGGTATATTTGCCACTCTTCATGACCAAAGCAAGCCTGTTGTTGATGCTCTCATGAGTCTTCTTCTGTAAAATTCAATTCAAAAACGATTAAAATCGAATTGCGATTACAAACCCTAAATCTGAAACGAAATCATCAAAATGATAGTATGAAATATGCTTATTGGAGAGAATGAAGGAGAGTGGTAGCTTGCTTACGGTCTTCTTTGCCGCAACCATTGTTGAAGTTTTGGGTGGCGATTTGCAGAGAAGATGCGGCTACGGAGATGAAAATGGATGCACTGCCACTAGGGTTTTGAAATGGTTGCAATCTGTTTCTTATATATATGAATGGGTAATAGAATGGGTCATGGGTAATTGGGCTAACTTCTTCAAGGCCCATATATATATATATATATATATATATATATATATATATATATATATATATATATATATATATATATATATATATATATATATATATATATATATATATATATATATATATATATATATATATATATATATATATATATATATATATATATATATATATATATATATATATATATATATATATATATATATATATATATATATATATATATATATATATATATATATATATATATATATATATATATATATATATATATATATATATATATATATATATATATATATATATATATATATATATATATATATATATATATATATATATATATATATATATATATATATATATATATATTCTAAAAACTTTTTTTTTTATAGTTTGTTAATACACATTTAGAGATTTTGTAATGTCACCTATTACTCATATTTGGCACCCTCAATTTTTCATAATGTTTAAAATACCTTTGTTAAATTGTTATCAAAAAATAACGCAAGAAAATGCCAGTAGTGCAACTAAAAATTCGATAGGAATAGAATAACTATGTATGCAAGTTAAATTGGGATTATTAAAAAAACATCTTAGAATGTCTCAATATTCGTTTATGTTAGTTGTTTCATTCAACAGTGTGAAACCTCCTATTTATTTTAGGTTCCCTGAGCATACCACCAATATATCTCGTTGTTCTATGATCCTTATTAGTTAATCTATTGCTCCACACCGAGAATAGAAAGATGGGTAAGATCGAGTTTCGTGCACCTTGAATTGATACGGAAGGAAATGTGAAATGCAACAAATTGAGTTGAACATTAATGAAGATTTAAAGCTTATGTGAAGAATATGTCATACGCAAACAAAGGGATCAATCGAGTTTGATGCGATAATTACCAGATATGTCGAAGACATGATTAAGATGTTGAAACATCCAAAATCATCTAGTAATGTCTAAGTTGTGTTATTGATTATTATTCTATTATGTTATGTAATTGTCTGTGTTAAGTTATGTTAATTGTCATGTGTTAAGTTATGTTAATTAGGGTTGTTAAAAAAATCGAACAAACGCAAACTAAAGTTAAAATAACTGAACCATAATGTTTAGTTAGTGAATCAAACCATTGTGCACAAACAATTCTAGAACTGAATCGTAATTGAAACTGAACTGAACTGAAATTGAACTTGAACCGAACCAAAACTAAAAATGAAAAATGCTTAAAACAAGTTAAATTTTTTTCTTTTTAAAAAATTGAAAAATAGCTTAACGGTTCGGTTCTTTGATAAACTGTTCGATTTTGGAAAAATCGTCTTCTAACGTTCGGTACGGTTCAGAATTTTAAAACGGTATACCAAACCAATATTTTGGTTCAATTCAGTTTTTAGTAAATTGAAACGGTTTAGTTTCGTTCGAATGAATTTTTACTATGGTTTGGTTTGGTTCGGTGCAGTTTTTCTCACGAACTGTACCATGAATAGCCCTAATGTTAATCCAACAATAATAAAATCTACATAAGTCCCCCGCATGCTATGTGTGTTACATGTGTTGCCAAAGTATAAACCTCGTCATTTTGATTTACCAAACCCACGAGGTTATCTATAATCAGTGTAATCATTTGCATACACTATTGGTCAATTACACCAGGTGCAGTTCGTGGTACGTCGTTAGAAGGTCCCCTAGCATCAGAAGTTCCAACATCATCTACAAGCTCAATAGGTAGGATGATGTGAGGAAGTGACACAGTAAGGTACCACTCTAAGTAACCATTCACACATTGTTTAGAGAACTGGACCTCCAATGTATGATCTGTAATTGCACGTGCAAAGTTGACAACGTTACCTATAAACTATTTATCAATGCCCTCAGCTGGCATAGTATGAACTGATTATGGGATATCCTAAACATACCCAAACTAGTGCAGACACCTCTCAAGTAAGTGTTTAGCCATTAAGGTCTCCCATTATAGATAATTAGAAAAAAGGGAAGTATCATCAAACTCCTGATGCACTATATGGTATGTGTAGGGTGTCTAAATAACATCGTCTAATGTCTACGCATAGACCCTCTTTCTATACTCCAAAAGACCGCCTAGGTATAAATGTCTGGCTTTTCATCTCTTGGCTCATATGGATCCAACAGCGGTAAGAGTAACCCATCTATCATAAATGGACAGGAAATGCTCGTATATCCAACATTGCACACGAATATTGACAATAAATAAGAACTACACTAATAAGACATAATAACATTTTATACCTGAAATAGACTCATATAACCGACAAGTTTCCTCGTATCAAAGACATTCTTCTCTCTAAATTCAAAATATAACACCGTCAATGCATTACACTCCATGCCCAACTGACATCAGGGGCGGAGCCAAGGCCCAGCTAGCCCGGGCAGGCGCCCAGGCTCAACCCCTATTTTCTTTGTACTCCCCCCAAATTAATAGTCGATTTTTAGACAAAATTAGAGGCAAAATTAGTAAAAATAGAGTTTGAAAATTAAAACAAATGAATAATCAATGGTGTAAAGTTTTTGCCCAGGCTGCCTAAAATTCCTGGCTCCGCCACTGACTGACATGATTAAGGTTAGTAAATATAGATGTGTACCTCACATTAGTATATACATGAGACTTATTCGCTTAGATAGGACATCATATGAGATGTAACATGTATATCCTAGTGACTGCCTTATACATAGCCCGCCCCACCATCTTCGTATACGTTACCCGGAGCCAAGATAGGCGAAAGTGAGCACCCATGTTATCCTTAAATTCCTCTCTTACCTCTGTCTCACTAACCTCTAAGTCATGTATAGCAATAATACATGCAATATCTTGGTTAATGAGAAAAGTAGTGAAAAAACTATGTGACAGGGAGATGAAATAGAACAGAGACATCATCCAAAATAATCGTCATCTCATATCACCAAATGAAAAAGATGAAAGAAGGTTGTCTTCTTATGCCATCGCTCAACAAAAGCTGACAATATTTGAGCGTCGAGCATGGTCAGGGAATAGTCCACCAATAAAAGGATATTGCAATCATCAACAATCTCCCAGACCTTTTGAGGTATCTCGACATATACAAACTTCTTTGGCTTTGACTCGTGGGTGGGCACCTTCAGCAAGAGGCAGTCTTGTAACAAACAAAATAAAAAAAACATTAGTTGTTTTCAATGTATCAATAATAAATAAAAACAAGTTCAAAATAGCTTATATACACTACCCCTGACATAATCTCAATGCCACGTGATCGGAAAATCCGGTGAGCACGGAACGGTTACTAGGCCCTTCAAGAAACCATCCACCAGTATGTACACACGACTTCGTCGATGCCGAAACATTAACCCCATATCAGCCTGAGGAGTCACATTAAGATCAGATGTAGTAATCGCCCATGTATCCGCCTAAGCAATAGCCTCTGTATCAGCCAGAGAAGTAACACCCATATCAACCATGGTCGTTGTCTCAATATGATGGGTCACCTCTATCTCACTCATAATCTGCATGTCATATTGACCTTCCACCTCCTTAGTTATTGTTTGGACATTATTAACAATTGCAGCATCAGGATCATCAACAAGATCTCTAGCCCATCCATCAGCTCCACCTCCTATACGTGGGATAATGCAAGGTGTGCACGCCTACTCAGCCAACCTCATCCTACGAGAATCAATTGGGGCTACCCTCTTTGCTCGGATATGCAAATCCTTGAGGTCATTTTCCCTCATACAAGACCTTTGTGCAACTCTTTCAATTTGCCTAGAAGCAATCGTGTCGTCCTTTCCTCTATTTTTCTCAGATTTTTCAAAAAAAATAGTTAACCATCTCAATATTTTCTTTTAAAAGATATTTTGAAATATTCGGTATGATTGTATGCAATTTTAGTGGACTTTTTAAAATATTCATTTTTATCGATTTTTTCAAAATATTAGATAAAAATGCATGAGAAACATGAGTTTACGTCTCTAAAAATATTATTGATTTAATTATTGGATAGAATATAAGTTAGATTTTTATCAATTTTGTCGGATATGAGTCTATGTCTCTAAAAATAGTATAGATTTAATTATTGGATAGAATATAAGTTAATTTTTTTTGGTTTAATTTTGATTTTTCTGGGTTTTAAATGAATGTGACGTTGAAGGAAAAGAGGGAAGAATTATATAAAAAATATGGTTAAATATGTTTGTGGTCCTACTAAACATCTCAAATTTCATTTTTAATCCTTTAAAATATTTCCATCAAAGAATGGTTCTCCTAAAAAATTCCATACACACTTTTGATCCATAATACTAAAATTGTCGTTAAGTTGGAAAATCCATCGCTAAGTTGCAGGAGGGACCAAAAGTGTAGATGCAAAATTTTAGGAGAATCATTCTTTGAAGGAAATATTTTAAGAGATTAAAAACGAAATTTGAGATATTGAGGAGGACCACAAACATATTTAACTCAAAAAAATACTACGTGTTGATGATTCATTATTTGTTAAAAAGATCAAATAGTTAAAATTAAAAAAAAAAACTTAAATGCAATTTTGATCCCTCAATTTTAATTTATTTTTTAAAGTTTTTAGTCTCTCTTTGAAAAAAACCAGCTTTTTGTCCCCAAATTAAATATTTATTGGGTTTTTTTCCCTACAAAATTAATTAGGTGGCATTTTCTTTTATATTGCGTGGCGTTGACTTGGCAGAGCTTATGTGGCGTCACGTCATACAGCTTTACTATGTCATAAACTCAAAAAGCAAAATTAATTCTATAATATTATTAAATCATAATATAAATTGTTAGATTTCAAAATAAAATAAAAATTATTTTTAAATTATTTGTTTTTCAAAATAATAATTTAACTAATTACTTATTTTTATAAAAGTTGCAAATAATTAATTAATTATTTAATTATACAAATTATGAATATTATAATGTACAAAGCAAAGTTTTAGCCTCAAGGAGGGTCGAACCCTTACCCTAAGGTTTAAAAGCATGATTATCAAATCAGTTGAGTTATGCCTTGAGTTAATATTTCAAACATGGTGATATATTTATAAGTTTTATATTGGAACCAGATCCCCTACAGTTTTTTCAATTCTGTCATCTCTCATGTGCAATATTGGTCGTTGGATTTAACTTTAATAGTTTAATCTTCTTTCACTTTTTTTTCTTTTGTTATATTAGACTAAGTTAATGGCTTAGATTGAAACAGGATGGAAGGCAGCAGACACCCAACTAGAGAATCAAGTTTTATATTTATTACATATGCGTAATCAAACCAACATAGTGCTCCCAAGCACCATATACATCTCTTTTGGATTTTCAATACAACTGAAATTTTGCCAAATAAAATTTTGCCAATGCCACTTAAGACTCTTAGCCATTAATTATCACAATCAACAATTTAAACCTGATCACACACACATATGACATAATAATGGATCATACATGATACATGAACCATTTTTTCCATTGTTTTGTTTTGCATATCAACATCACCATGAAAAGAAAATGTGACTCAATTCCCTCTGCCATTATTTCAACATTTGCATGAGCCATACACGATCCTAGCCTTTACCTTATACTATTGGAGCAAATGCACATTCAAATAAAAATGAAAGATGAAACTAAAATGTATATTTATAAATGTATATAAATGAATATATTAGTTAAGGTTTGAGTTCATATCAATAGTTGGCTTGAAATAGTCATAGCATAGGCTAGTTTGACTCCACATTTTGCACAATGCAGGTCAATGTTGAAGACTTAAATTTAATCTATTGTGAAACAAAATCAGTGACATTATATTAATATTTTGTTGGTTCAAATATGTAATAAATATAAATTTAGGGGCGTGGTGACCAACTGAAAACGTGGCACTGTTGGTTATGTGACGTAGTTGGAAGCCCTAAAAGGATAACAAGCACTAAATCTAGAATGAAAATAGGGTTGCAAGCGCAAAATTTGTAGATAAGCTCTAGAGTCCACCAGGAATAAAGAAAACTTTGAATTCAATTATAATGAAAGATAATCCTTATGATCATGCAAAAATTATTTAAATAAAGAAAGCAAAGAAGTTCTATTAGGCTTTATGGGTTATGGGTCTTTAATCCAAAACAAAATTAACTAAAACAAAAAAATAGAAATTGTTTGAATATTAAAAGATTTTTTTTAAAATATTCAAATGTTTTTTGGCGCGTGATTTCTTCTTCGATATTCGATATGGGCGATCAGTCTTCCTACATCATTATGTAACAAGGCTATTAACATTGGGGGAGAAAGTTTGATCCTCTTAGGTGACAAGTTTTTATTTTGTACATTATTAATATTCAATAATTTCTATTATTAATTAATTAGTTACTTAAAATTTATATAAAAAAATAAACAATACGAAATAATAATAAATTAAATTATTATTTCAAAAAATAAAATAATTAAAATTAGTTAAATTATTTTATTTTTAAATATAATTATTACTTAAATTTTCTATAAAAATAAATAATAAAATTAGTTTTTTCTTTTTGAATATATGATATGACAAAGTTGTATGGTGTGGTGCCCATAAGTTCTGCCAAGTTAATGCTACACCATAAAAAAAGTGCCAAATGATCAATTTTGAAGGGGACAAAAACAATTCAAGAAGTATTAAATTTGGGGAGCAAAAAGTTAGTTTTTTTTAAAAGGGGGACTAAAAACTTAAAAGATTTAAAATTGAGAGATTAAAAATGTATTTAAATTTAAATATATAATTAAATTTATCGCGGACACTCAATAATATTGTCTCACCTAAGTCATTTAAATAATTAAAAATAAAGTTTATTAAACAAGGAATCAAAATAAAACATTCAACAAAAAATGAAGAAAGTCCCACTTGAGAATAGTGGTAAAATATGCATTAAGAAAAAAAATGTTTTGAAAATTTAATTGGAAGGTATTTATAGACTAAAAGATGTTTGGAAAAATATTTTTATAAAACTTACAGACTTATAACAAAATAAAGAAAGTTCCACTTGAGAATAGTGGTAAAATTATTATTAGTATTATTTAATGAATAATAAAACATTTGTTTTAATATTTTTAAGATTGGATATAAATTGACCAATATTTTTAAAAAGTTATATTTATTTGGTTTAGTTACAACTTTAACTTCTCTATTTTCACCAATATGTAGAGTTGGTCATTTTATTTTAAAATCATTTAAGTTTGATGCAGTCTTTATATTGTTAGATTTAAAAACAATGTATCAATCTTGTGTCATATTTTAAATGATCTAGCCTACAACATAATATTTGAGATTGTTGGACACCAATAAAATTGCTACAATTTCTTTTCTACTTATAAATTTTACTCCCTCCGTTCCTTTATATTTGTCACTTTTGTGGAAAAAATTTATTTCAATTTAATTGTCACTTTCAAATTTCAATGTATTAATCATTTTAGTTTTGTCAAAATTGCTCCTAACTAATTATTAAGAGAGAGAGAAAAAAAGTATATTGAAATGATTAAAAGTTAAGGGTATTATAGACAAAAGAAAAATTATAGCTTAAAAAGTAACCATCATTATTAGTTTTCTTGGTATGTGTAAAAAATTAAAATGTGACAATTAAAAAGGAACAAGTAAAATTTGTGTGACAGATGTTACAACATGACATGACTTGGAATTCACTTCATTAAAGAGTGCTTGAAAGCATTTGAAACACTTAAGAGAGAGCTTTAATTTCATCGCATATCATTGTTTTTCTTAATTGGTCGAAGCCATTTGAATATTGATGTGTGATGCAAATAATTAACCTATAGGATTTGTGTTGGGGCAAAGGCATGAAAACGTATTTGACTCCATCTACTATGTAGCAATACATTGATTGATACTCAAGTGAATTATACCATCACTAAGAAGGAAATACTAGTTGTTGTGTTTGCACTTGACAAATTCAAATCCTACTTAGTGGGCACTAAAGTGGTAGTGTACAAACCACTCAACTATTAAATACTCAATTATAGATAAAGATGCAAAGCCTAGGCTAATAAGATTGATTTTATTACTTTACGAAGTTCACATGGATATTAGAGACTATTGTAACAGGGAGTCGTCAAGAATAAACTAAAATTATGAGAAAGATTGAATTTCTTGAACAAACACGAGAAATCCTATTAGGTTTCACGAAAGAGAGAGAATATGGAAGAATCTATTCACTTTCTCTACTAGGGTTTATAGATTACAAGTGAATAACAACAATGGACCTCTCATAACAACCTGAGAGAACTAGTATATTTATAGACTACTAGGCTAACTTAAACAATTGGGCTAAATAGACGGATCCAATTCGACATGCTAACAAATGTAGCATTATCGACTACTACATGCTAGAACACATTATCGACTAGCTTTCACAACATTATCTCCAGTCAAAACCTTCAACACTTGGACTTCTCCATGTTCCATCATTTCTCTGACGAAATGCAGCCTCACATCGATGTGTTTGGTTCACTCATGATAGGCTGAATTCTTCAACATGTGTATTGCACTTTTGCTATCACATTTAACAATGATAGCTCTACCTTGAAGTTTCATCTCCTTAGTAAAACCTTCAAACCACAATGCTTCTTTCATAGCTTCAATGAGGGCAATATATTCCACTTCAATTGTTGACAAGGCAAAAACCTTTTGAAGTGTCGCTTTCCAACTAATTGATGTGCCAAACATAGTGAATACATATCCAGAAATAGATTTTCTGAAATCCATACAACTTTCATAATCAGAATCGGCATACCCTTCAATTGCTGCTTTACTATCTTCACCAAAGGCTCCACCATAAATTAGGAATCTATTTAGAGACCCATTTATGTACCTTAAAATCCACTTCAATGATTGCCATTGCGCATTTTCAGGATTGGCCATATACCTTCTTACAAGGCTCACTCCATATGCTATCTCTGATCTCTTACAGACCCTGACATACATCAAAGAACCTACTATACTAGCATATAGAATGATATTCTTATAGGCTCTTTTGACTTAAGTACTAGGACTTTGAGTCACACTTAACTTGAAATGAGGATTAGTCGGTGTTACAACAAACTTTGAATTCGACGTACCAACTTTGTCGAGAATTTTCTGCAGGTATGTCTCTTGAGATATGCATCATCTTGACTGCTTTCTATTTCTCTAGATGTCAATCCCAAGATTTCTGGATGCAGCTCCCAAATCCTTTATGTCGAACTCCTTATTGAGTTTAGCCTTCACCTTCATTACATCCTCAACATTGTTGCTTACTATGAGAATATCATCCACATAAAGCAACAAAATAACAAGTGAATTTCAGGCCGAAATCTGAAATACACACAGTGGTCGAACTGGCTCTTAGTGAAACCTATGTATGCCATGTACTTGTCAAATTTCCTATTCCATTGTCGAGGAGATTATTTAAGTCCACATACAAATCTATTCAGCTTGCACACATAATATTCCTTCCCCTTTTCTGCATACCCTTCAGGTTTCCTAATCAAGACTGTTTCATCTAGATCACCATACAAGAAAGTAGACTTCACATCCATATGTTCCAGCTCTAGGTCAAACTTTTCCACCATGGCAAGCAGTATTCGAATGGATCTGTTCTTCACAACAGGAGAGAACACATCATTAAAGTTGACTCCTTCTTTTTGAGTGAACCCCCTATCAACCAATCTTGCCTTGTATCTCTTTGACATCACTAATTCAATTCCTTCCTTAGCCTTGAAAATCCACTTACAGCAGGTTAATCTGGTCCCCTGCAAGTTTATTGATGAGCTCCCAAGTGTTATTATCATGAAGAGATTTCATCTCATTATTCATGGCCTTCATTCATTCACTCTTATTTCAACCCCTCACAACTTTCTTGTAGTCTCTAGGTTCTTTGTCAAGGACCTCATTTGCAGAGATTAAGGCAGAGGCTATGAGATCTGCTTAACCAAGTCTATGAGGTGGCTTGATGACTCTTCTTGACCTGTCTCTAGCCAGCATGTAGTCATTATCAATCTCCTCATCTTCGTTATCAAAATGGGCTTATTCTTCGTCTTTATTTGGTTATGCAATTCAGAAAAACTATGCTCCACCTTAATAGGAATCTCATCCTGTTCCAACTGTTCTTTAGAGATTTCTGCATTTCAACCAGCATCTTTAGTTTTCTTGAATGTCATTTCTACTTTATTTAATGGTTTAGTAAGCTTATTTAGAATGAGAAAAGGCGGGGGTGAGATTTGGTAAGCACATTTAGAATTTTATGTTAATGAGAGTTTAACAAAACAAGAGAAAGTTGTTAGAAACAGAAATTAGAAAGAAAATAGGAAAAAAGGAAAAGGAGTGTAACACCCTCCTAACCCCGCGGCAATTACATAAAATTCAGAGTAAAACATAAAAACAAGGGTGCCACAATTAAAATAAATCAATTTATCATAAGTCAATTGTCATGCTACACTTAGGAACAAATCATCAAATTATCATAATCATGTTTCTAGACAGCGGAACATTCTTCAACGGATAAGCATAACATCATCTATGCAATATCCCACAAACTAAATCCAAAACAAATAGATAAAGTTATAATCAAAACTCTATACTAGCGTTCCCCCGGTGTTACAAGACCAGAGCATGACACCGACACGACCGAACTAAACGAAGTAACTCTACGAGTTATCCTCACCAAGCACAAGCCGCTACTCCTTAATCTGAAAAATATCAACAGTAAGGGTGAGTCTCATTCACAATTAATCAATATTATAAATCCACCAATAACAAGATATCATGCATATTATTCACCCAATCAAATATATTCAGACATTCCATAAATAATACATCAAACACAACAATTAAATCAATCACACCATATTATAACATTGGACAACTTCCATTCATGTTATAATCATACATAGAACCTAATTCAATGCAACTACATGCATGTGATACCAACCCATGGGATTAACCCATCTTACCGATCCACCATCGTCAAGGATACGACTACTTCCACTCACTAATTCCGCACAATGGGAATTAGCTACCGCTGACCAACACCACCAGGACAGCCACAATTATGATTATGTATGCATGCATCACCTATCTCATGCTAATCATCAACATCAATTAATATGAAAAATCATTATCATATTTCAACTCACCGAAGTAACACCAAGACAATGCATTTATATTTCAGCACCATTCAGAATTACATTATGCATAATCAACATCCAAATACAACATCCACAAAGCAATTACATTGCCACAATTTCACATTATTGATACACTTAACACTTAAACATGTAACATACAACTCATCACCATAAGCAAACATATACATTTGATAACTTAAGCATCATGTATACACACAATTACCAAAATATATGCAAATAAGAATTATCCATATAATCTTAACATATAAGAATATCACCATAATTCAACATATTGAATTATCTACCACTTGTAAAACATACATTCATCATGTAAGAATCACAACATTACATAGAAATTAGCATTCATCAATTCCATGTATCACAACTAGCACATAGTACACAATACCCATACATGTTATTTTAAATAACATTAATCCATGACATACACATACATAATTAAATGTCATTTCCCCAACCATATAATAATTAAATCATCTAGTGCTAATTAATTTATTTTCATCACCAAGAGCATTTTGTTAGCTTTCTAACGCTTCGAACGGGGACCCAAACGGAGTTACGGTTCAAAAGTTATGAATTATTTTAGAAATTAAATTTTGAAAGTTGTCAGGTGTAACGGGTTACAGCAGGGCTGTTACCCAGTTACACATCACCGTCACTACATTTGCTATCTGTTATGTTCAACTGTAACCGGTTATAGCAGGACTGCTACCCGGTTACAGTACCCCAGAATGCCCAATCTGCCTATTTTACAACACTGTAACCGATTACAGCAGGGCTGCTACCCGGTTACAGCGTAACCAGAACCAAAAATCACAGTTTGACAGCATTTCAATTCCTCTACTCATTACTCATTCATTCCAATACGAATCCACACCAAAGCAGCGCCAATTTCAATTACCAAACATCATCATAACACACTACAATTCATATCTAACAACATCCATCATTCGCAGTAACCAATTGCATCATTAATCATGAATTGAATCGAAAGTTTCAATACTACAAACCTAACCTATAACCGAAAGTTCCTCAAAGCCTTCTTCAGAGAGATCCTCCACGATTTCACAATCCTCCATTTTGTGCCCTAATCTGCCACTGACAAAGCAAAACAACGGTAGTCTTTCATATTTAAAATGGAATCTTAGATTCTTCTCCTTAACTTTCACCATCGTTCCTCTCTTCAATGGAGCCCGTAGATCTAACTTAACTTTGATTCGTAAAAACCTACCATTTCTGCAGACTTCTCGAGTATCCATCTCTTCAAAGTTTTCCAAAACACTCCTTATCTTCTTTGCCATAGATTTCGATCTCAGGTTTAGAGGAAGTTGGTAGATTCTCACCCAGAAGGAAGCAAAATGCATATTCAGATCCGACGAATCCGACAGATCCAGAAATTTTAATATGTGGGGTTAACAAATTATTTTATATATAAATAAAGGAAAAAATAACAAACATCGACATTTTCACACTATCAACCAATCAACAATGTATATCTCGCTAAATCACGCTTAATTTTTAAAATCATATCAATTACATAATTAAGGAATTTCTATTGAATGACAATTTAGAACTATTTTCTACTGTGAGTACACTACCTTATATCTCTATATATAAATCAATAAATTATAGGCAAAATACCATGTTTGGTCCCTTAAGTATACCCTCTGGTTCACTTTGGTCCCTCAATTAATTTTCGTGCCAATTTGGTCCTTTAAGTTTCTAAATGTAATCACGTTTGTCCTTCCGTTACTGAAACGTTAGCCAAAGGTCAGAAAAAGCGTCCAGATGGCAAATTTTGTGATGACATGGTCAAGAGGATTCCAGATGGCATAAAAATGGTTACGTGTACACATAATGATATTATAATCCTCAATCAACCCTCATTAAGTAGTAGCAAAATGAAGAAGGAGAAGTGGACGGCGACTGCGAACAAGAGAAGCTGAATACAAAGAAGGAGAAGGAGCGATTGCAACGAAGAGGAAGCAGATACGATTGAAGACGAAGGCACTATACCAGGTAAGTATTTTCTGCACGTTATTAGGTATTGTTATAATTTAGGGTTTAACTAGATTTAGGGTTTTGTTTATTTAGGGCTTTCTGTAGATTTAGGGTTGAAATATTGTTAATGAGCTGTGTTAGGTGAGCATGGACGAAATCCTGGAACTAAAAATTCACCATGGTGGTCATTTCGTTGACTCTGATTTTAGTGTGTACGAGGGAGGCGTGGTTGATAATTTGAAAGTAGATGCTGATAAGTGGAGTTATTTTGAGTTAGTAGGTGTTTTAAAAGACTTAGGTTATAGGGACTTTGAGAAAATGTATTACAAGGATCCACAATTAGGTATGAATTTGCTAGTTGATGACACAGGTGCTTTAGAAATTGCAGACCTTTACAGGGTGCACCAAAGTGTTGACATTTACATTGAACACACACGGTCTCAACCTGATTTTTATGATGGACCAGTGGATGATGTTGTTGTTGAGCCTGTAGATGAGGTTGAAAAGTTTCTTAATTAGTTACATGATGAAATAGCTGATAAATTGGTGATGTTGTAGAAAGTACAAGTCAAATGTAAGTATTTTATATTATCGTATCCACAGGGATTGGAGCGATATCAAAACCGTTCAACAGTTTCTATATCTCTAAGCATAAGTTTCAAGATTTGTTTGGTTAAAGTTACGGAAAGTAAAAGTGCGTAAATAACGAAAGATAAGTTTCAGAGGAAAAGACTTGTTGGGAATTGGTTTTCATCCACCGATTCAATATGAAAATCTCGGATCAGTTATACACAATTTATGCTTGTTTCATTATCATCACGTATTGCTCACAACAAAGTTCATGTCTAAACGTTTGTTGAGATTTCTCACCTTATGGTTTAATCGATGATTTCTCAGTCTATTAAACAATACGGTAGCATTAAGATTCAATACTTAAAGTGAATATTAAACCTAAATCTATGTCTAGCATTTAGAGTTTAATAGTTGTTATCTTGGATCGAGATTAGAATTGTATTTGTCAATATCAATTTAATCCATGAAATAAACGGTGAAACGAAGATAACAACAATAATGATTCAAACATAAATTATATATAATGCCATGGTCAAAGAAAATACATACTGTTTCGGTGAACTACGACCAATCCCAACAAGAGAGGGATTTAGCTACTCATGGTAGCTTGAAGAACAATGGAAGATTTGAGTTGGAACGACATCAATGACGATTTCCCGACTCTCGATATATATCCAGCTCCCTCTCCTTAAAAACCTCTATTTCTATTACTATTACAATGATAAAAACTGAATGTCCCCTTATGATCTGGTTTCTGCTCCTTTTATAGCTGTTCTGGCCGCCTGAGTTCGCTACGCGAACAGAAGTTCGCTGCAGCGAATGTCTTGCTTCATTGCTAAGTTTTTGTTGAACCGCCAGAGTTCGCTACGCGAAGGATATTTCGCTGCAGCGAATGTTTTCTTCAGCTTTAAGGAATTCAAATCTTCTAGAAACCGCCAAAGTTCGCTACAGTGAAATATGGTTCGCTGCAGCGAATGTACTTCGCTTCTGCTCGCTGCTAGCGAAACTGGAAAGTTTGCTTCTGACTTCGTTCGCTACAGCGAAATATGGTTCGCTGCAGCGAATCGGGCCTTCGCTACCATTCGCTACCTTTCGCTGCAGCGAATGCCCTGCTTTCTGGATTTTTGCCTTTGATTTCCTGTAGTTCGCTACAACGAAATATAGTTCGCTGCAGCGAAAGTCCTGTTTTCTGGTTTTTGCTTTAATACTATAACCTGCACAAATGCAAACTAAACCAAGTAATTTTGCACTATGATACTTTATTCAATAGTTGAGGGTTTTTATGTGAGAAATATGTTAAATAAGTAAGATAAGTGCTATGTTATAATAATTCATTTTAGCATGAATAAAGCACTTATCAATTGGATCAGATGAATGCTGACAATGTTGGTGTGGAAGAAAGGGAAGTTGGGTTGAATGGTGATAATGTTGTAGAAGAAGGGGAAGTTGGGTTGAATGGTGATAATGTTGTAGAAGAAGGAGAAGTTGGTTTGAATGGTGGAAATGTTGTTGTTGAAGATGGAGTTGCTAATATAACTGGATGAAATATTGATGGTCAGTCAAACAACATGGGTGAGGTTCATGATGAAAGTGATGATGATAGTGAGGATGAGAACTTTCAGTATGATAGTGCCCTTGAGGTATCATTTGAGGATGAATCTGATGATTATGATGACATAGATGAAAACGAACTTGCTGATCTCATTTCATATGACAGTGATGGAAAGTCTAGTGGGAAAAAGAAGCACATGAAAGATACAGGAGAGTGTAAAGGGAGTGATAATGACAGTGATGATCTTCAAAGTGGATGTGATAGTGATGACAGTAGTGGAATTAATAGGAAGAAGTACCCACTTTACAAAGAAAAGAAAAATATGTCCAACTACAAATGGGAGCTTGGTATGTATTTCACTTCCAAGAGTGACATTAAGGATGCAGTGATATCATATGCTGTGCAGAATGGTAGAGATCTGAAGTTCATAAAGAATGACAAGAAAAGAGTAAGGGTAAGATGTAAGGATGGCTGTCAATGGGAGCTCTACTGTAGCAAGTTACCAGATGAGGATTCTTGGCAAGTAAGAAAGATAATTGATGAACATAATTGTAGTAGGGAGTACAATGTGAAGTTGCTATCTACAAAGTGGTTGAGCAAGAGAATTCAGAACTCGTTGAAAAACAATCCTAGGTTGAAGGTTAAGGATATAAAAGAAAAGGCTTTGAGAAAGTGGAATGTGGGGATAAACAAGACCAAGGCAATAAGAGCAAGAGTGGCTGCCAGGGATAAGGTTGATGGGTCATTTTTGGGGGATTACAATAGGATATATGACTATTGTCATGAATTGTTGAAAGCAAATCAAGGATCTACAATTAAGATGAATGTGGACCCTGTTCCTGAAGGTGTTGATGACCAAAGACCATATTTTAAAAGGCTATACATTTGTTATGCAGCTTGTAAAGAAAGCTTCAAACTAAGTAGACATGTTATAGGATTGGATGGCTGCTTTCTGAAGGGACTCTGTGGGGGCCAAATTCTGGCAGCTATAGGAAGGGATCCTAATGATCAAATGCTTCCTATAGCATATGCTGTGGTGGAAAGTGAAAATAAGGATAGTTGGACTTGGTTTTTGGAGTTGTTGATTGCTGACTTAGGAGGTGCTGATGAGTGCCTAACCTACACTTTCATTTCAGACCAACAAAAGGTAATGTACAACTTCCTCATTGTATATTTATGTGTTGCAAACTTACTATTTCTGTAATGTAAACTTATTATTTCTGTGATGTAAACTTTCATTTTCAGGGGCTATTACCTGCAACAGATGAGTTGTTGCCCAATGCGGAACAAAGATTTTGTGTCAGACACTTGTATAATAATTTTAGGAAAAGATTTCCTGGAAAGATGTTGAAGGAAGTTATCTGGAAGGCAGCAAAGTCAACATATGCTCAAGCTTGGGAAAGAGAGGTGAAAAGAATGAGACTGGCCAATGCAGAAGCATATCTCCATATGATGAAGACTCCACCAAGGTTTTGGAGTAGATCCTATTTTAGGACAACCAACAAATGTGATGCTGTGCTCAACAACATGTCTGAGTCATTTAACAGTGTAATTCTTGACTCTAGAGGAAAACCACTTGTGACCATGCTTGAAGAGATCAGAACTTACCTCATGGAGAGATGGGCAAAAAGCAGAATGAGGTTCCAAGATGTATCTGGTAATGAGATTTTACCCAACATTAGAAAGAAACTGGAAATAACTAGCAATTTTACCAACATGTGGCTTGCAAGGTATGGTTGAGTATTGTCTATTAGTGTTGTTATGTATTGTTAAGTATTGTCTATTAAATTCAGCTATTGTTATTGTAGAATGGCAGATGAGCATATATTTGAAGTGAGGCATTTGGAAAACCCAGCTGAGATATTCAGTGTGAATCTGAAGGATTTGCGTTGCTCATGTAGAAGATGGGAGCTAACAGGTCTCCCTTGTGTCCATGCAATGGCATCCATGAAGAGTAGGAATTTTAAGGTTGATGATTACATTCCTGATTACTATAGGGTTTCTGCTTACAAGGCAGTATACAAGCATGTTCTCTACCCAATGAATGGGTCTAATTTGTGGGTCAGGACTCCATATCCAGATGTTCAGCCACCTAAGTATAGGAAGATGCCTGGTAGACCAAAGAAACGAAGAAATCTTGAGCAAGGAGAGATTGATGGGAGTGACAAAAAGATGAGAAGGACAGGTTTTATTATTAAGTGTTTTAGGTGCAAGAAGGTTGGCCATAACAAGTTAACTTGCAAGGTGACACCACCAGCTCAACCAAGTCAAGCAACAGTTACTAATACAAGTCAGCCAAGTCAAGCAACAGTTACTAATACAGGTAAACCAACTAGTACCCAGGTGCCTGCAACTCAGTCCTCAGCATCTACACAGGCTTACATGAGTGCAACACAATCTTCTAGAGGAAAGCAAGTGACAGGACAATGTTCAAGGGGAAATGCAGGTAACAACCAATCTTCAAAAGTGGATGGGAAGTTACAAAAGCTTGGTGTACGAAGGCCATTTGTAGCCCTAGTGTAAACTCGGTTTTTTGAGGCGAACTGACTCCTTGCTCTCTTTTTTTCTTTTATTATTTTTTTAATTTTTTTTTTGCAAGAGTCGCCACCGACTTTTATTTTATCCAAATAGGAAAGGCATAAAAGAACAGGAAAGACCTTTGGACAGATTTTGGGTTCGGGGGGTTGGTTATACAAAGGGAAGGTTTTAAGCACCCTTTGTATCCATGGTTATCCATGGGCTCTTACTTGCTTAGCTCACTTTTGATTTAAAAATAGAAGAAGTGAAGATGACGGAAACATAAACAATGCGTCCAAATGGACAAAGAAAAAATAGCGGAAGCATAAATAATATGTCCAAATGGACAAAGAGAAAATAGCGGAAACATAAATAATATGTCCAAATGAACAAAGAAAAATAGCGGAAACATAAATAATATGTCCAATTGGACAAAGAAAAATAGCGGAAACATAAATAATATGTCCAAGTGGACAAGGAAAAATAGCAGAAATATAAATAATATGTCCAAATGGACAAAGAAAAAAATAGCAGAAATATAAATAATATGTCCAAATGGACAAAGAAAAAATAGCAGAAATATAAATAATATGTCCAAATGGACAAAGAAAAAATAACAGAAATATAAATAATATGTCCAAGTGGACAAAGAAAAAATAACAGAAACATAAATAATATGTCCAAATGGACAAAGAAAAAAATAACAGAAACATAAATAATATGTCCAAATGGACAAAGAAAAAATAACAGAAACATAAATAATATGCCCAAGTGGACAAAGAAAAAATAACAGAAACATAAATAATATGTCCAAGTGGACAAAGAAAAAATAACAGAAACATAAATAATATGTCCAAATGGACAAAGAAAAAATAGCAGAAATATAAATAATATGTCCAAGTGGACAAAGAAAAAATAACAGAAATATAAATAATATGTCCAAGTGGACAAAGAAAAAATAACAGAAATATAAATAATATGTCCAAGTGGACAAAGAAAAAAATAACAGAAACATAAATAATATGTCCAAATGGACAAAGAAAAAATAACAGAAACATAAATAATATGTCCAAATGGACAAAAAAAAAATAACAGAAATATAAATAATATGAATGATAAAATAAAGTATAAAGCAAGAAATATAAAGAACAATATAATAAAATGCGGAATTTAAAGTTAATTGTTAGTATGTTAGCACGCGAATCATCTTGAAGCTAGTCAAGTATATCCACGATGTTAGTAAAGATCGATGGTGAGTGTATGATGATCTCGGATTTAAAGTTAATGAAAATTTATCAGAAGCTTGATAGAATCATAGCGACTACACGATAAATTTTCAAAAGTCTTAAATCAACTGCATACAATCTCTGCCATATTTGATCTTTTATTCCAATTCGGGACAAAGAAAAAAAAGATAAGAAATAATATCAAATAATATACAAAAATAAATATAAAACAAATTAAACTCAATTCATTTTTTTTTGTGATTTTTTTGGAATTGATTTTAAGTTAATTAACAAACTAATTAAACAAATAATTATACAAATAATTAAACTTAACAAGAAAAAATATTCTTTTTTTTATGTCAAGAATTAGATTATAAAAATATAAACCTAAATCTAAAGGAAAAATATATTTTTGGTTTTTTTAGGTATTTTTAATTTATTATGCAAAGAAAATAAATTGATTAAAAGATATTGAAGAAAATTAAATAAAAGGATCTTGTGTGGTGAGTTTATGATGGATCATGGTGAGCTTGATCAATGGCAAAGAAGTATTTCAATATTTAACATCATCAAGTAAAAAAGGAAACAAGGATGAATACTTAGATAAATCAAAGTATATTTGGAAAATAAAAGAAACTATTGAATTAAAATGAAATATAAATGATGCATATTTTATAGAGTTTCAAAGTGAGGAAACTTACCTTCAAATGATGCTTGGTTTGAGTGGAGGTTTCTTAGTTTTGTAATTCCAAATTCTTACTCCATTTGAAACTTGAAACTTGGAAGAAAGAAAAGAAAAGAGAAAACAAAGACTTGACAATGTTTTTTTTTTGGTGTCCTCCCCCCATTTTTTCCTCTTATTGAATGAAGAAAATGAAGTTCTATTTATAGGCAAATGATTTGATATGGAAGCCTTGCAAGTTGGAATTGTCATGATTAATTTTGTGGAAAAAGAATGGAATATTCTTTCAATGAGTGCATTTCTTTAACCATGGTTAAAACACTCAAGTGTTATTCTCTTCAATCTTGCAATAATATATTTAAGCATCTTGAATGGTCATTGCTTGCACCACATGAGCATCTTGGATAATATCTTTGAATTATCTCACTTTAATTAAACTTTAAATGAATAAAATTTAATTAAAATGAAATAAAAGTGTCATGAATCATGGATAGGTCGTGGATGCCCTTTAGACATATGGGAATCAAGATTGAATCACAAAAGAATTGACCTTTTTGAAAAAGAATCAAGTTTTGGTCATTACTTGTTTCATGCATTTTTCCAAAAAAGGTCAACTTCATCAAGGCATATCTCCCTCAATTTTGATTATATGAAAGTGTTCTTTTACTTTTTGGAAATCCCAAGATGTCCTCTACAAGCCATTTTGGAAGCGTTTTTGCATTTGGAGAAGTTATTTTGATGATATGGGCTTTGACAAAAAACTGCTTTTTGTTGACTTTGAAAATGACCTGTAATGTTTTGGCTTATATCTCTTAGGCGGAAGCATTTCTTGACCTTGGTCCCAACATCAAAGTTGTAGAGAATTTAATTTCCTTGAGAATGAGATTTGGTTGGAATTTTTTTGATAAAGTATGAGAGAGTTATGGTCGGTCAAAGTTCAGTTGACTTTTAGGTAAAAAACTCTAATTTTGCAATTTTGAGTTTTGTCGATTTCTGAACTTTTCTTGATGAATTATGATCAACCATTGATCATATGATGAATCTTTTGACAAAATATGGATGTTGACAAAAAATTGCATTTTTGACTATGTCGCACGCTCGCGAAAAATGAACAGAGTCGCCACCAATATATTTATCCCATAAGGGAAAGGAATATCAGAAAACCTAACAAAGGGAAGGAACAGGGTCTTGCGACCAGAGAATCTAGGTACGGGAGTCGGTTACGCGAGGGGAAGGTATTAGCACCCCTCGCGCCCATCGTACTCGATGGTATCCACCTATGTTTGTTTCTATCTAAAGGGTGTGTACTATGTCTATGTCTAAATGCGAAATAAATGCAAAATGTAGGGAAAATAAAGAATTGTACTCGCACGGGCCCTACCCCGCTGCCTACGTATCCTTTTCAGGAATCAGAGTTACCGTAGCTCGGCTAAAGATTTTCTGTTTGTTTTTGTGTTTTTTAATTGGGCGGAGTCAACGTTCACGTTCTTGCATAAGGGGACAGACCTACGATGCGTACGAACGGAAATGACATTGGCCTTAGGTGCCAACGAGGCAAAAGAAAAAGAAATGATTGGTTTGTGTCTTTTAGGGTAGATGAGTGATGAACAGTTCCCAATACCGGGCCACTCACCACTTTCTCTACTTTGCTTTAGTCTGAACCATTGTTAGATGTTTTAAAGTGTTTTTGGTTGTGTATTTTTTAAGGGAATTTAGTTTGCGATCCGAATCACATAAAATGTATAATGATCGAGAAGCAGATTAGGGAATGAATCCCACTCACTTCCATCCCATTATGTAATGTTCGAGAAACAGATTAGAGAATGAATCTCACTCATTTCTCTCCCATTAATTAATGTTTGAGAAACAGATTAGGGAATGAATCCCACTCGTTTCTCTCCCATTAAGTAGTGACCGAGAAACAGATTAGGGAATGAATCCCACTCGTTTCTATGCCACTAAGCGATTGAGAAATAGATTAGGGAATGAATCCCACTCATTTCTCTATCACTTTCTTAATGTGATTCGCATCTTCCGTTTATTAAGTATTTTAAAGAGTTGAAAAAAGAAAAAAGGATGCAAGAGGGAACTAACCTATTCTCTAATCTAAGTTATTCTAATTCCTATTGTTAACATGGGATAGATTCTAAAGGAAGCATTAAAATGGTATCACAAAATAGGCCTAAGATAAGGCCAAAAACGAGTAACCAAAGTCACACAACAATTATACAAATAGCATGGAAATAATACAAAGGCATAAGAGAAGCAATTCAAGTGTTAGTACAAAAATTAACTCAAAAATACTACTATTTTTGTAAATCTTTGATGAGGGTTTTTTATGTCAACAATTACCTAAAAATCTAACAAATTCTAATGGTAGTTATCTATTCTTTTATCAAAAAACTAACAAAGAAAATTAATTTTTATATGTCATTTTCACTCCCTAAAATCTAACAAAAGTAAGTGATTTTTATCATGTTTTTATTATCTAAAAAACTAGAAAGAAAATACTAAAAGGAAAATTAAATCTAATTACAAAACATGGAAACAGGGGGGTTTAAGTCTGAAAATTAATGGTGTCAGTAGGAGGGGCGCAGGGCCTAATAGATGGCCCAAGGAATGTTTTTGTATACAGATTTTCTTATGCCAAAAACGGTGTCACGGGCCTAGAGATGGGGTGCATTCAGGAATTCGTGGCCCAAAGATTATTTGCTTGCTACCAATTTTTTATTTCATTTAATCTCAGCAAATATCATTCAGCACGTGATTTATTGTAGGCTGCATAGAATATCCCTTATGACTACTGGCTTATTGCAACATCAAAATCAATTGGTCAACTGAACAATTAAAACACTACGGGACAAAACCCGGTCTGAGCCACTCACCAGAAGCCACCTCATCATTCTAATCATTTAGAAACAAACAAAAGCATCATATAATGAGAATCAGCACCCAATGATACCCTGCCACGTATTGACGGGGGGGAGAATACAAACGAAAGAGAGACGTCGGAGCCAAGATTCCGATCGTCTTCTCCGATAGCACCTACGGCGGCGCACGACTCAAAGTTTCCAGAATCAAGAACAAACACCATCATCCGCCTCGGTTTTTCGCATAGATCACAGATCTACCACTAGCTTCTCGTTTTAATACCTCTAACATCCTAACCGCGGGCATATGACTAAGCCCTAACGTTAACATACTTCATGAAAACGAGATCTGAATGCATCAAAATTCACATAACAACGTACAGAACTCAAGTATACAATCCAAATGCTCATACGAAACTCCTCTCATATAAACGGAAATCAAACCTCAATAAATCAACGATTGAATACAAATACGTGAAACTATAGCATGGTAGTTTAAGATGTGGAGCGAGTTTGAGAATCTTACTTGAATGAGTCTTTGAGTAGAATGAGCAAGAACTCGCTGCTGCTTCCTTCCTCAGCGATGGCAATAAGGATGACGTGATAGCTCCGACGATACGCTTCTTCGAACACGAAACGGACTCAGGATGTTGATGATCTTGGACACGCCATAACAGTGAAGATTCGCGGATCTTGGTGGATATCCAGGTTATGTCAAGGTGGCGAGGATCTTAGCGCTGTGCAAGCAAGAGAGAGGTTGACGCTTGTGAGTGGCGACGGTTGCGGAGAGTGAACGATGGTGGAGGTTGTAATGGTGGAAGGAGAACGTTGGTGGTAGTTGGAGGTAGAGGATGTAGGTTGATGGTGGTTCACGGTGGTTGCAGTGGAGGTAGGTGGTGGTTCAAGGTGAAAGTGGAAGAGTTTGTTACAGTTTGTAACAAACTCTTGGAGAGTGGGTGAGGAATGAGAGAGAATCGGAGAGAGAAGAGAGAGCTGGGTGAATCGGATAATGAGAGTCTCCTCCCAGTTATGAGGATTGTCTTGGTATTTATGGATTGAGTGTGCATTAGAGTGTATGGTGAGGGTGAGGTATTGTATTATTTCTCAAGACTTTGTGAACAAGAATTGTGCAATTGAGGAAAGTTTCTCTTCAGCTTTTACGTGTCATGATCACTGCATGGCTGGTTATGGAATTGTGGTGGATTGGTGCATGGTTTGGCTGCAGAATGGCATCGCATGCATTGCACTTGTGACTTGCCAAGAGGTCCACTCTATGCTCATATATCTTCATCTATGGTTCACCATTTGCATCAACCCTATGATCAATGTAAAGAGGACATGGAGGTGAACATGAGGATACCAAGACTGCATCTAGTGGGCCTTTATATTCTTCTAAAATTAGTCCCAAAGTCAGCACGCCACGTGCTCGATGAAAAGCGTGCGCGTGACTTAGGATCTTGGTTGGCACTTCTTGCAGCGTATACTATGGCAAGGGCTTGACTTTGAGCATTCATAAATGATTCATTATTCAACCAGCTGACCCAAATCTTGTTGCATTACATAGAGGACATGGCAAAGAGATGAAGCATACCAAGTTTGCACTTGTAGAGTTCCTGCATTGCCCTAGAATTGGCTTCAAAGTTGGCACGCCACATGCTTGATGAAATGTGTCACGTATGACCAGAATTGTGCCCAGCCTCATGACTTGCATAAATGGATTTCTTCAATCTTTGAGCTCTTATATCTCTCAAACCACGCTTCGAATGAAAATGTTCCAAACTATAAAGTTGTAGAGAGCTATGATTAGAGCATTTTTCATGTTGTGACTTTTCTGAGAAAATGGCTGTTGACACGTGTAATCTGATGCCGAAGTGGACTGATCATCATGCCTTAAGATGCCAAAATAATTTCTAAGTATGAAAATTTCCATTTTTAGCCATATTTCCCAAAATGAGAACTTTGACCGATTCTTCCTGACTTTATTATTCCTTTGACTTTTCTCGATTAATTTTCCACCAAAAGTCGATATTTGCATAATTTCACGGTTTTGACTCAAAAGTCAACTGTTCCGATTTTTCCGACTATTGATGTAATTTCCGATTAAATCTCTTCCACTCACATCCAGTCAAACAAACACATCCACACGGTCAGTATGAGAAGTTTTCCACACATAGGAGCCGCTTCTGATTAAATGTTGACCAGAAAGTCAACTGGTTGACTTTGGTCAAAGAAACCCTGATTTAAAGAACCAAATGATTTGTAAGCTTGCCCTCTAATCAATGCCCTGATTTGAAGCAGAGAGACACCCCGATCCAGGAGGACTTCAATGAACATAGAGCCACATGATTATACCTCAGTTTCCTCATTCTCTGATCAAACTTCTTTGCACTGAAGCTTTTTCTTGCTAGCCTTTGAATAGTACCCATGGTATGGGTGCATGCATGTGGATTATGACCTAGATGATGTATGTACATGAATACAGAGCCTAAGCCAGTTAGAAGTAAAGGGGTAGGACAAATTTGGGGTATGACAGCTGCCCCTATTTAATCGTCTTAAACCTGAAGGTGAGATTGGCGTTAGCCTTTCGAACATTCGAGGTAGAAGAAGATTAAATATCAAGACCTGAAATTTGTCCTGAAGAAAGGATAGCGTGAGTGTTATTTTTGTTTGATATCTGCTGGGGAAGGAGATTTTTGTTTTTCTGATGGAAATATTTACAACGGGTAATGGGTTCGAATGGTGGTATCCGGTGATGTGGTAATGGTGCTGATACAAGGTTCCCGGAAAAGGTGGTATTTACATGGAAATGATTGGGAGAGAAGCAGGTTTGACAGAAAGATAAGGTGACATAGACAATTGTTTTGAGGGAGATACAGACGAGCATCAAAAGGAGGTACAGACGAGTATTGAAAGGATGACACATACGATCATCAAAAGAAGGTACAGACGAGTACAAAAGAATGACACATACGAGCATCAAAAGAAATACAGACGAGCATCAAAAGAGATACAGACGAGCATCGAGGGAGATACAGACGAGCATCAAGGGAGATACAGACGAGCATCAAAGGAGGTACAGACGAGTACAAAAGAGACACAGACGAGCATCAAAAGAGGAGATACAGACGAGTATAAAAGAGACACAGACGAGCATCAAAAGAGGTGCAGACGAGCATCAAAGGGAGATACAGACGAGCATCAAAAGGGATACAGACGAGCATCAGAGGAGATACAGACGAGTATAAAAGAGACACAGACGAGCATCAAAAGAGATACAGACGAGTATAAAAGAGACACAGACGAGCATCAAAAGAGACACAGACGAGCATCAAAGGGAGATACAGACGAGTATAAAAGAGACACAGACGAGCATCAAAAGAGACACAGACGAGCATCAAAGGGAGATACAGACGAGCATCAAAAGGGATACAGACGAGCATCAGAGGAGATACAGACGAGTATAAAAGAGACACAGACGAGCATCAAAAGGAGGTACAGACGAGTATTGAAAGGATGACACATACGAGCATCAAAAGAAGGTACAGACGAGTACAAAAGAATGACACATACGAGCACCAAAAGAGATACAGACGAGTATAAAAGAGACACAGACGAGCATCAAAAGGGATACAGACGCGCGTTTGAGAAACTTGGTAGATGGGCTTACTGGGGATTGGGGATTGGTGAAAACCAAGTGTCGGCACTGTGGGTGGAGGAGGTTTGCGATGTAGTAGCAGATATCAATTGGAATTTGTGAGGGCATTTTATGTGAGGATGTATCATTGTCCTGATAGAGGAGTGATTTGTATGATCTGGCTTATGCTTTGTATGCATGTTTGACTTTCTCTATGGCGTAATGTTCCATTTTTGACGGATATGTTACGCTTTTGAGGATGCAAATGCTATATGCAATGGATTCTATATGCAAAGAGTGCCAAATAAAGGCACTGGTGGAACAGAAGAGTAGGATCATTGGGGTCCGTTGCCTGTGATCTTGAGACGCCATTGTGGGTGGGCGTTGGAAGCTTCATGGTGCCAAGGATTATTGGCAACTGTGTGGAGGATTAGAACATAACTCTGTTGGGGAGGAAGTGACTTTGCTCGACTTTCTTTACATCCTATACTGCTCGGGGAATCACGAGCTTTTGAGAGACCATTCTTCGTCTGCCATATGGGAGGGGATATGGACCTTTTCATGTGCTCCATGCTTACCAGTACTGATGAATTGTATTCTGGGACTTTCATGCGGGATGATGATGACCTTTGTGACACGTCATGAGCCAAGACGGTGGCTAGAACCTGCAACCTGCACAGAAAACAACGTTTGGATGCAAATGGTGCCCCTTCGAGCACTTTTATGTTTACGTAACATCATGTTTCGTTTTGATTTTGTGATTATTGCCCCCCATGTTCTCAATGCAATGTTTAATAACGAATTAAGTCACACCTCGCATGCGTAAAATGAAAAGAAAGAAAGAAAGCTTTTGCATCAAAAGATTATTTCATTGATGGAATGCCTGTGAACAGGCTTCTGTACAAGGAAGCAACTCCTAAATGAGGTAGTTGCGAAAAAGAAAATACAAACGCAAAGAGCGAAATGGCAAAGAGAAATGCTCGGATTTCCACTAAAACTGATATTGCTACAGTTCCCATATCCTCGATCCTCTCAATGCTTTGCTTCAGAAGGGTAGTGGTTGGATTGATCTGTCCGTCCTGCCAAGGGCGTATAGTGGTCTTTGTGAAGGATATTCAGACTGCAGCCTCTCGCTTTTGATCCCTAACTTTTGCCTGGATCGCCCTTTCGGGTTTTCAATCCAGCGGGATACCCCTTTTTGCCTAAGTCGCCCTTTCGGGTTTTCAACTTAGCGGGTTATTCTTTTTTTGTTTTATCCCTAATTTTTGCCCAAACCCTTTTTGGTTTGCCGGGATGCCCTTATTTTTGCCTAGGTACATCGACCTAGCGGGTCTTTTATGCGTAGTATTTTTTGACTGAGTCTGAATTGACTGGAAGCGGAACGTCTTCCCCATCCATCTTTGTCAGGATTAAAGCACCACCTGAAAATGCTTTCTTCACAATGTATGGTCCCTCATAGTTGGGAGTCCATTTTCCCCTTGGATCGGTGTGAATTGGCAAGATCTTCCTTACAACTAGGTCACCTGTGTGGAATTCTCGAGGCCGAATCTTCTTGTCATACGCTTTCTTGATCCTCTTTTGGTACAACTGGCCATGGCAGATAGCAGATAAGCGTTTTTCCTCAATTAGATTGAGATGATCAAGCCTCGTTTGAACCCATTCTGTTTCATCGAGTTTGGCGTCCATCAAGACTCTCAACGAAGGAATTTCCACTTCGACAGGTAGTACGGCCTCCATGCCGTAGACAAGAGAAAAGGGAGTTGCCCCGGTTGAAGTACGAACAGAAGTTCTATAGCCATGCAAAGCAAATGGCAACATCTCATGCCAATCTTTATACGTTCTAACCATCTTCTGGACAATCTTCTTTATATTCTTGTTAGCAGCTTCGACGGCGCCATTCATCTTTGGCCGATAGGGTGATGAATTGTGATGTTCGATCTCGAACTCTTCACACAACTCTGCCATCATTTTGTTATTAAGATTGGACCCATTATCAGTGATGATCTTGTTTGGAATCCCATATCGGCATATGATCTCTTTCTTGATGAAGCGAGCAACGACTTGCTTGGTCACGTTCTTGTAAGAAGCAGCTTCAACCCATTTGGTGAAGTAGTCGATGGCAACAAGAATAAATCTGTGTCCATTTGAAGCTTGTGGCTCTATCCGTCCAATCATGTCTATGCCCCACATAGCAAAGGGCCAAGGCGATGTTAGAACATTCAAAGGAGTTGGAGGAACATGAATTCTGTCAGCATACACTTGGCATTTGTGACATTTCTTCACGTACACATAACAATCACTTTCAATCGTCATCCAATAATATCCTGCTCGCAAGATCTTTTTGGCCATAGAATGTCCACTGGAATGAGTTCCAAAAGATCCTTCATGAATTTCCCGCATGATCAATTCTGCTTCGTGTCTATCCACGCATCTGAGCAAAACTGAATCATAGTTTCTTTTGTACAGGACGTCTCCTGACAAGAAGAATTTGGATGCTAACCTTCGAAGCGTTCGCTTATCACCAATCGTAGCATCTTCGGGATACTCTTGCTTCTCAACATACCTCTTGATGTCGTAATACCATGGCTTTTCATCATACACATCTTCAGTAGTGAGACAATGAGCAGGGAATACATGGGCAGGTTCCTTGTAACGGAGGATCGTTATGTCTGGTACTTCTTTAGGGGAGCTAACTCTGAACATAGCCGCCAAAGTAGCCAAAGCATCTGCCAATTGATTTTCCTCTCGGGGGATGTGATTGAAAGTGATTTCCTCAAAAGCAGGCAGCAACTCCAAAATATAGTCCTTATAGGGGACTAAATTGGGGTGTCGCGTTTCCCAATCACCTCTCACTTGATGTATAACCAATGCAGAATCCCCATACACCTCAAGGATCTTGATCCTTATATCAATAGCCGCCTCGAGACCCATTATGCAAGCTTCGTATTCTGCGACATTGTTTGTGCAATCAAAGCATATTCTAGCTGTGAAAGGGATGTGGGTTTGACGAGGAGAAGTCAAAACTGCCCCAATACCATGGCCCATAGCATTTGATGCACCATCGAACGTGAGAGTCCATCGCTCTCCTGGTTCGGGTCCTTCATCATCGTCCAGTTTCATGATATCTTCATCAGGAAAGTCAAACTTCATTGACTGATACTCTTCTAATGGCTGATGAGCCAGATGATCTGCAAGGACACTTCCTTTGATGGCCTTCTGTGTGACATACTGGATGTCGTATTCTGATAAAAGCATTTGCCATCGGGCTAGTCTTCCTGTAAGAGCCGGTTTTTCAAAGATGTACTTTATCGGGTCCATTTTGGAGATCAATAGAGTGGTGTGAGTCAACATATACTGCCTCAGTCGGCGAGCAGCCCATGCCAAAGCACAGCAAGTTTTCTCGAGTAGTGAGTAACGGGATTCACAATCGGTAAACTTTTTGCTCAGGTAATAAATGGCGCACTCTTTTCGACCAGACTCGTCATGCTGGCCCAACACACACCCCATAGATCCTTCAAGCACAGTTAAGTACATAAGAAGCGGCCTCCCAGGAACCGGAGGCATGAGAATTGGTGGCTCTTGGAGATACTGTTTAATCTTCTCAAAAGCTTCTTGACAATGATTATCCCAACGGATATCTTGATTCTTGCGCAGCAGTTTGAAGATGGGTTCACAGGTGTCAGTGAGATGAGAAATGAACCTGGCTATGTAATTCAATCTCCCAAGGAACCCTCGGACCTCTTTTTCATTCTTTGGTGCTGGCATATTCTGTATTGCTCTTACTTTGTCAGGGTCGACCTCAATCCCTCGTTGGCTCACAATGAATCCGAGTAACTTTCCAGATCGCACTCCAAAGGTGCACTTGTTTGGATTAAGCCTCAACTTGAATTTACGCAAACGAGCAAACAGTTTCTCAAGATATATCAAATGTTCCTCCTCAGTTTGGGATTTTGCAATCATATCGTCGACATACACCTCAATCTCCTTATGGATCATATCATGGAAAAGGGTCACCATAGCTCGTTGATATGTTGCACCGGCATTCTTAAGACCAAAAGGCATCACCTTATAACAATACGTACCCCAGGGAGTGGTAAAAGTAGTCTTGGTCATATCTTCAGGAGCCATTTTTATTTGATTATAGCCAGAAAAACCATCCATGAAGGAGAATACCGAATACTGAGCAGTGTTGTCGACTAGCACATCAATATGAGGCAGAGGGAAATCATCCTTCGGACTTGCCCTATTCAAATCTCGGTAGTCGACACACATGCGTACCTTTCCGTCCTTCTTAGGAACGGGTACTATGTTTGCAATCCAAGGAGGATACTCACACACAGATAAGAAACCAGCCTTCAACTGTTTTTCAACTTCTTCCTTGATTTTCAAAGCCATATCAGGTCGAGTTCTTCGTGGTTTTTGTTTTACCGGCGGACATTCTGGTTTGAGAGGTAGCCTGTGCATAACTATATCCGTGTCTAAACCAGGCATGTCTTCATATGACCAGGCGAAGATGTCAACATACTCTCGAAGCAACTCAATCAACCTTCTTTTTACATCACTTTCCAAAGCGGCACCTATCTTGACTTCTCTCTTTGCTTCTTCTGTACCGAGGTTGATGATTTCTACGGCTTCCTGATGTGGCTGAATAGATTTCTCTTCTTGTCTCAAAAGTCTTGCCAATTCCTCGGGGACTTCACAGTCTTCCCCACTATCCTCGTCAGCTTGGTCAATTGGATTCTCAAGGATATTAAGACGTGGAACTGTAACATTATCGTTTTTGATGGAATTCGAACCAGATCTGCACGATGGATGATTTATGCCTTAGAATGCAACACATAAAAAGAAAAGGGAAAAGAAAAGCTTTGCCATTTTTGAAAAAGTTTTTAAAGTAAAAAACAAAAATGAAAGAAATGGAACAGTAATTGCATGCGAAGATATGATTTTCATTCAATATTAAACAAATTGAAACAACATGGGGGCCCTTCTTTATACAAGCGGTCAAAATGCTTAGGGCGAAGCATATGACTTATCGAAACAAGAAAATTACATCTCCATAAAAGTGACTCTGGGGACGTCCAAAACAGTCCAATTGTTGAGCTCCTGTCCAGGCGCAGCATGGCAAATGAATCTGGAGAGATCTTCTTCATCATCATCATCCACGGCGAGAACCTGACTTCCAGAACTGGTGCTTGCACTGACGAACACTTGAGAAATGGGGGGAATCACCTTCTTTCCAGGAATTATGCTGAGCTGAGTAGAGGAAGATGGTTGATACCCAAGGCCATACTTGTCTCGTTTCTCATGAACATCAATCAGCTTGCCCCAGGCACTATGGGGAGTACCAGCTTCTAAGAAGGCCTTAGCATCATTCAGAGACGAGAGGGGTGCTCCGAGTTCCTTCTTATTTTCAACCACGGGGAGTTTATCAACCGACACAATCTCTAAGGCCTGAAAAGGTGTCTCTTGTATCTCTCCCTCCACTTCAACATAACGGTATGACGCCAGATTATTGACGATCAAATCCTCTTCACCAGTGATCACAACAATCTTGTCATTCACAACAAATTTCAAACACTGATGGAGGGTAGATGTCACAGCCCCAGCAGCATGGATCCAAGGACGACCCAAGAGGCAAGTGTATGAAGGACTTATATCCATGACATAGAAGGCAATATAGAACATGTGAGGGCCAATCAAAACAGGCAGATCAATTTCCCCTTCTACGGACCTTCTGGAGCCATCAAACGCTCTGACACTCATAGTGCATGGTCTCATCATAATCCCATCCATACTCAGCTTAAACAAAGTAGTTTTGGGCATCACATTAAGAGAAGAACCAGTATCAATCAGAACTCGAGACAACACAGCATCCAGACACTTGACGGAGATATGCAACGCTTTGTTGTGTGCCCTACCCTCAGGTGGAAGCTCATCATCAGAAAAACCCAAACAATTACCAGCAGCAATGTTGGTCACAACCCCTTCAAACTGAGGCACGGTAATGTCTTGAGTTACGTGAGCGGAAGCCAGAACTTTCATCAGAGCATCACGATGAGCTTCAGAATGTACCAAGAGAGACAAGATGGAGATCTTGGCTTGGGTCTGATCGAGTTGGTCAATCACTTTGTAATCACTTTTCTTAATGATTTTCAAGAGTTGCTCGGCATCTTGTGCATTACGTGTCACAGGAGGATCAACAGCAACTTGCTTTCCTTTTGCTTGTGTACTAGCCTCTTTATTGGTCTCTTTAGGAAGCGGAGGAGGGGCAGCAAAGATCCGACCACTACGGGTAATGCCACTAGTGCCAGTAATATTAGTGATGCTCGAATTACCCACCGGAGGACAATCATATTTCTTCCCTCGAATATACACGGCATTATAACTCCAAGGAACAGCCCTAGAATCATTCACAGGAGAGGGAACAATAGACGAGGTTGAAGGAGCCGAAGGAACATTTGGAACCTGAATAACCAATGGAGTCCTCGGAGCTTGAATGACCAAGGGAGTACTCGGAGCACGAATGATCAAAGGAGTACTCTGATTCTTTGACACCTCAGCAGGATGGTAAGGTATCTCTAGAGTAGCCACATCTTTGACAGGAACGACCCTTTCCACTCTAAGAACACCTTCATCCATTAGTTTCTGAATTTCTTCTTTCAACCTAGTGCATTCCTCAGGGTTAGAAGAACATTGCAAACAGTAATCATGTAGTTCACACAAAACCTTTTGTTGCATAAGATATTCTCTGACAACTGCTAGCGGCATCTTTACCTCATTAACATCACTCACTAGGATCTGATCATCACATAACTCAATAGCATGGGTCGCACCGGCATGAGGAGGCATAGGATTATTCTGCACATTAGGACCAGTAGGAGTGAACGAGATGAGCTTGTCATCGAGAAGATCCTGGACTTTCCACTTGAATGCCCTGCATTTCTCAATTGTGTGGCCGGGAGCCCCAGAATGAAATTCACAATGAGCATTCGCATCATACCCAGGAGGAAGAGGGTCAGGTGGAGGACCCATTTCGCGGAGTTGCACTAATTGACCAGCAAGTAATTGGGGAAGAAGCTGGGCATACGGCATTGGAACCGGATCTATACGCCTATCAGGGTATCTTTGCCTCTGTGGACCTCTTTGACCTTGAGGCCTAGGATTCTGTTGGCGATTCTGAGAAACAGCAGCTTGTTGTTGTGGTACGAAAGGCTGCTGGGGTGCCATCCATGGTTGTGGAAGAGCAGCAGCATATGCTTGAGGGACATACGGACCTGGAACAGCATAAGGCATCGGATAATAAGGAGGTGGAACAGCAGAATATGCAGGAGCTCGACCTTGGTCAACAGAGGCAGTGCTAGTCTCACCTTCCTTCTTCTTCACAAACCCAGAATACGGCTTCTTACCATTACCACTTGAGTTGCTAGGATTAGTAACACCTTGAATGGTACCAGCTTTGACACAGTTCTCAACCCTCTCACCAATGATGACCACATCCGAAAAGGAAGGAGAAGTATTACTAACCATGTGCTGAAGATACGGCCCTTTCAGAGTCCCCATAAACAGATCAATCAACTCGCGGTCCAAAAGAGGAGGTTGGACACGGGACGCAAGTTCACGCCACCTCTGGGCATATTCTTTAAAAGACTCCTCAGATTTCTGTGACATATTTTGTAGCTGGGCACGGCTGGGAGCCATAGCAGTATTGTAGTGGTATTGTTTCAAGAAGGCGTCGACAAGTTGTCCCCAAGTACTGACATTAGACCTCTCAAGTTTCATGTACCATTCCAACGGGGCTCCAGTGAGACTATCCTGAAAGAAATGCATCAGCAGAGGCTCGTTCTCAGCATGAGCAGCCATCTTACGGCAGTAGGAACGAATGTGAGTCTCTGGACAGGTGACTCCCTTGTATTTATCAAAATCTGGCACTTTGAACTTCGGGGGAATAACAATCCCAGGTACCAAGCACATAGCAGCAGTGTCGAAACTCGAAGTTTTAGCAACCTCAACAGCCTTAAGGCGTTCTTCGAGAGCTTGGTACATCTTAGCAGTCTCAGTCAGCTCAGCAGTAAGATCATGTTCAAGATCAATAACCTCATGGTGGTCGTCCACTACTTTCAGTGTCTCATTAATAGGAGTCTCTTTAGTTTTCACCCCTCCGTCAGCAGAATTGGTAGGAGTATCTTTGACCAAACTAGCGACGCTCTTTCTGAGTTCATCCTGTCCCTGAACAACAGCATGGAGAGTCTCCATGAGTTGGGCCATTCTTTCCCCCATAACATCCATATCCCTACGGAGGGCAGCTTGATTCTGTTCAAATTGTTCCATGATTCTCTCGTTACTCCTGGTGCGGTAAGGATGTAAGAAAGTCAGCTTCGTCGTCGGGAAAGAAATCTGTTGCTGAAAAGGACCCCAATTAGTTTCTTGTACAATAACCTGAAAAATGCAATGTGATAATGTGAATGTATGAGTGCATGTGTGCATATGACGTGATGTGCCATTTTCAGAGTATCCAAGATTTAATATTGATCCAGAATAGCTAACAACGTGACAAAAGGTAAGTATCAAGAGAAACTAGTTCTTTTTCATTCATAACAGAAATTTAAACTTGGGCAAGCCATACATCAACAAGATAGCCTTTTTATGATCTTCTCGTTATCCTCGACAATGATAGCGGTAGCTTTTTCACCCTTTTCAGTTCTAGTCCTCTTTTGAACTCTGGAAGATCCTCCTTTCAACATTTTAACCTCATGTGCTAATTCAGCCCTTTTCTGATTCACCAAGAAGTACTCTATCTTAGCATCTTCCCCCTTCTCGCGCAACCGGATGTTTTCCACATGTACCTGGGTATAGTCTTCAGCTGGCACAGTGGCAGTCAAAACTTCAGGTGGTTGTTCATACAATGGTTTAACCTTCGGGAAAGGCAATAGGCGCTCCTTGACTCTATCTTTTACCCAATCAGTGTAGGCTTGTTTAGCAATGGCATTCTTCCCTCCCAAGGAAGTTCGGTCATCTGTATGAATACTATTCCAGGCGCTCCTCACTTTTTCTAGACCCTCTGGATCAGCCCCTTTCTTAAAGCAAACAGATTCAAATATTTCCTTGTCTAATGGCTTGTCCTTTAGTGCAAAACCCAACTGACGCAGCGCTAGCCTCGGATTGTAATTGATAACTCCCTTCGTTCCTATGAGGGGAACGTTGTCAAAACTACCACATCTAGTAATAACTTCCTCTATCCCTTTCCCAAGGTGATACCAAACGATGTCATTCGCCGTAAGCCCCATGATCCTTTGAGGCCACTTCTGTGAGTCTCTTGTTGTGACAAACGGTCCACTTTTAGGTAAGTGTGAAATGAACCACTCGTATAACAACGGCAAACAGCCTCCAACGGCTCCCTTCGTCCCATACCTGGAATGAACAGCATAATAAGTATCTGCCAAGAGAGTAGGCACGGGGTTTTGATCCATAAAGAGGCAAATGGCAGTAAGATCGACAAAATTCGGGATATTCGGGAACAACACCAAACCATAGATCATAACAGCTAAGAGAGCATTGAATTCTTTCCATTTCTTCTCAATAACAAGGGCATCAGCTTTCCTCATCAGAAATTTAACATAGAATCCGTGGGTTCCACCATTAGGCTTCCAGTTATCTGTAACATCTTTCATGCTCAAATAAAGAGCACCAGCAATTCGGTCCATTTTCGGTTTCTCGGGTACACATACAAAAGGAATCCTGTGTCGAACCTTAATCTTGAGGATATCAGCATATTCTTCAAGGGTTGGTGCCAGTTGGTAATCAGGAAAGGTGAAACATCGTAACTCAGGATCATAGAACTGAAGAAGTGTGTAGAGAGCCCATTCATCAACCCGAGAAGTTAACATGTGTAGGATATGACCATATGTCTTCCTGAACTCATCCAAGTTTTGCCCAGTAACTGAAGTACTCAAACGAATCAGAGGTGTTATATCCTCACGGAAGAAACTGCAGGTGAAGGTGCGCCTAGTAACTTCTTTGGTAACTGTCACGTTGTTAGCCATTTCAAGTGAAGAAGATAATAACCTTGGATACCCTGAAAAAAATGGCATGCACATGAGAAATAATAATACTTCTTTTCTTTCCCTTTTTTTTTTCACATATCTTTTCTTTTCTCTTTTTTCTTTTTTCTTTTTCTTTTCTTTTCTCTTTTTTTTTGAAAGGTAAATATGCCATGATGTAAATGATGCAATGGAAGTTTCCCCACATAGGAGAAGTGTGTGCGGCCTCTGGATGAGATCGGACGTTGCAAGATCAAAGGTCCGGCATAGGCACAGTGAAACCATAAGAACACAAGTCACCAACAGAACGATCACCAACGGTACCTGTCATGTATATCCCACCCCACTCACAGGTGTAGTCTAGGTCAGGGTAGGTCAATGGCTTCCAGCGTTATCAGTTCTCCTGAAACACCATCATTGTCGCAAATACATGCCAACAACGGTATCTCATTTGAACCTCGACTGGTCGTGGGTCTCATGATCGCAATCAACAGAACCTGACATTCTGTTGGCGTCATGACTATCCACTCTATCCTAGGTATCCTATGTGTCACTCTGGCCTGGGTATTGGGCCTTTTACCTCATAAAACATCCCACCCAACCTGCAAAACAGAACAGAAGACCCCACGGAACACAGAATATAATCCATATGCATGATGTGCAAACAGAAATAAACATGCTATGCAAACAGAAAAGTAAACATGCAAACCTATATGCAAGGTATAGACATAAAAACAAATAAACACCCAGTAAATAAACAAACAAACGCAGGCTAGGATCGACTCACTAAGGATGGACCAGCAACAGGTCTAGCAACATCCCCAGCAGAGTCGCCAGCTGTCGCACGCTCGCGAAAAATGAACAGAGTCGCCACCAATATATTTATCCCATAAGGGAAAGGAATATCAGAAAACCTAACAAAGGGAAGGAACAGGGTCTTGCGACCAGAGAATCTAGGTACGGGAGTCGGTTACGCGAGGGGAAGGTATTAGCACCCCTCGCGCCCATCGTACTCGATGGTATCCACCTATGTTTGTTTCTATCTAAAGGGTGTGTACTATGTCTATGTCTAAATGCGAAATGAATGCAAAATGTAGGGAAAATAAAGAATTGTACTCGCACGGGCCCTACCCCGCTGCCTACGTATCCTTTTCAGGAATCAGAGTTACCGTAGCTCGGCTAAAGATTTTCTGTTTGTTTTTGTGTTTTTTAATTGGGCGGAGTCAACGTTCACGTTCTTGCATAAGGGGACAGACCTACGATGCGTACGAACGGAAATGACATTGGCCTTAGGTGCCAACGAGGCAAAAGAAAAAGAAATGATTGGTTTGTGTCTTTTAGGGTAGATGAGTGATGAACAGTTCCCAATACCGGGCCACTCACCACTTTCTCTACTTTGCTTTAGTCTGAACCATTGTTAGATGTTTTAAAGTGTTTTTGGTTGTGTATTTTTTAAGGGAATTTAGTTTGCGATCCGAATCACATAAAATGTATAATGATCGAGAAGCAGATTAGGGAATGAATCCCACTCACTTCCATCCCATTATGTAATGTTCGAGAAACAGATTAGAGAATGAATCTCACTCATTTCTCTCCCATTAATTAATGTTTGAGAAACAGATTAGGGAATGAATCCCACTCGTTTCTCTCCCATTAAGTAGTGACCGAGAAACAGATTAGGGAATGAATCCCACTCGTTTCTATGCCACTAAGCGATTGAGAAATAGATTAGGGAATGAATCCCACTCATTTCTCTATCACTTTCTTAATGTGATTCGCATCTTCCGTTTATTAAGTATTTTAAAGAGTTGAAAAAAGAAAAAAGGATGCAAGAGGGAACTAACCTATTCTCTAATCTAAGTTATTCTAATTCCTATTGTTAACATGGGATAGATTCTAAAGGAAGCATTAAAATGGTATCACAAAATAGGCCTAAGATAAGGCCAAAAACGAGTAACCAAAGTCACACAACAATTATACAAATAGCATGGAAATAATACAAAGGCATAAGAGAAGCAATTCAAGTGTTAGTACAAAAATTAACTCAAAAATACTACTATTTTTGTAAATCTTTGATGAGGGTTTTTTATGTCAACAATTACCTAAAAATCTAACAAATTCTAATGGTAGTTATCTATTCTTTTATCAAAAAACTAACAAAGAAAATTAATTTTTATATGTCATTTTCACTCCCTAAAATCTAACAAAAGTAAGTGATTTTTATCATGTTTTTATTATCTAAAAAACTAGAAAGAAAATACTAAAAGGAAAATTAAATCTAATTACAAAACATGGAAACAGGGGGGTTTAAGTCTGAAAATTAATGGTGTCAGTAGGAGGGGCGCAGGGCCTAATAGATGGCCCAAGGAATGTTTTTGTATACAGATTTTCTTATGCCAAAAACGGTGTCACGGGCCTAGAGATGGGGTGCATTCAGGAATTCGTGGCCCAAAGATTATTTGCTTGCTACCAATTTTTTATTTCATTTAATCTCAGCAAATATCATTCAGCACGTGATTTATTGTAGGCTGCATAGAATATCCCTTATGACTACTGGCTTATTGCAACATCAAAATCAATTGGTCAACTGAACAATTAAAACACTACGGGACAAAACCCGGTCTGAGCCACTCACCAGAAGCCACCTCATCATTCTAATCATTTAGAAACAAACAAAAGCATCATATAATGAGAATCAGCACCCAATGATACCCTGCCACGTATTGACGGGGGGGAGAATACAAACGAAAGAGAGACGTCGGAGCCAAGATTCCGATCGTCTTCTCCGATAGCACCTACGGCGGCGCACGACTCAAAGTTTCCAGAATCAAGAACAAACACCATCATCCGCCTCGGTTTTTCGCATAGATCACAGATCTACCACTAGCTTCTCGTTTTAATACCTCTAACATCCTAACCGCGGGCATATGACTAAGCCCTAACGTTAACATACTTCATGAAAACGAGATCTGAATGCATCAAAATTCACATAACAACGTACAGAACTCAAGTATACAATCCAAATGCTCATACGAAACTCCTCTCATATAAACGGAAATCAAACCTCAATAAATCAACGATTGAATACAAATACGTGAAACTATAGCATGGTAGTTTAAGATGTGGAGCGAGTTTGAGAATCTTACTTGAATGAGTCTTTGAGTAGAATGAGCAAGAACTCGCTGCTGCTTCCTTCCTCAGCGATGGCAATAAGGATGACGTGATAGCTCCGACGATACGCTTCTTCGAACACGAAACGGACTCAGGATGTTGATGATCTTGGACACGCCATAACAGTGAAGATTCGCGGATCTTGGTGGATATCCAGGTTATGTCAAGGTGGCGAGGATCTTAGCGCTGTGCAAGCAAGAGAGAGGTTGACGCTTGTGAGTGGCGACGGTTGCGGAGAGTGAACGATGGTGGAGGTTGTAATGGTGGAAGGAGAACGTTGGTGGTAGTTGGAGGTAGAGGATGTAGGTTGATGGTGGTTCACGGTGGTTGCAGTGGAGGTAGGTGGTGGTTCAAGGTGAAAGTGGAAGAGTTTGTTACAGTTTGTAACAAACTCTTGGAGAGTGGGTGAGGAATGAGAGAGAATCGGAGAGAGAAGAGAGAGCTGGGTGAATCGGATAATGAGAGTCTCCTCCCAGTTATGAGGATTGTCTTGGTATTTATGGATTGAGTGTGCATTAGAGTGTATGGTGAGGGTGAGGTATTGTATTATTTCTCAAGACTTTGTGAACAAGAATTGTGCAATTGAGGAAAGTTTCTCTTCAGCTTTTACGTGTCATGATCACTGCATGGCTGGTTATGGAATTGTGGTGGATTGGTGCATGGTTTGGCTGCAGAATGGCATCGCATGCATTGCACTTGTGACTTGCCAAGAGGTCCACTCTATGCTCATATATCTTCATCTATGGTTCACCATTTGCATCAACCCTATGATCAATGTAAAGAGGACATGGAGGTGAACATGAGGATACCAAGACTGCATCTAGTGGGCCTTTATATTCTTCTAAAATTAGTCCCAAAGTCAGCACGCCACGTGCTCGATGAAAAGCGTGCGCGTGACTTAGGATCTTGGTTGGCACTTCTTGCAGCGTATACTATGGCAAGGGCTTGACTTTGAGCATTCATAAATGATTCATTATTCAACCAGCTGACCCAAATCTTGTTGCATTACATAGAGGACATGGCAAAGAGATGAAGCATACCAAGTTTGCACTTGTAGAGTTCCTGCATTGCCCTAGAATTGGCTTCAAAGTTGGCACGCCACATGCTTGATGAAATGTGTCACGTATGACCAGAATTGTGCCCAGCCTCATGACTTGCATAAATGGATTTCTTCAATCTTTGAGCTCTTATATCTCTCAAACCACGCTTCGAATGAAAATGTTCCAAACTATAAAGTTGTAGAGAGCTATGATTAGAGCATTTTTCATGTTGTGACTTTTCTGAGAAAATGGCTGTTGACACGTGTAATCTGATGCCGAAGTGGACTGATCATCATGCCTTAAGATGCCAAAATAATTTCTAAGTATGAAAATTTCCATTTTTAGCCATATTTCCCAAAATGAGAACTTTGACCGATTCTTCCTGACTTTATTATTCCTTTGACTTTTCTCGATTAATTTTCCACCAAAAGTCGATATTTGCATAATTTCACGGTTTTGACTCAAAAGTCAACTGTTCCGATTTTTCCGACTATTGATGTAATTTCCGATTAAATCTCTTCCACTCACATCCAGTCAAACAAACACATCCACACGGTCAGTATGAGAAGTTTTCCACACATAGGAGCCGCTTCTGATTAAATGTTGACCAGAAAGTCAACTGGTTGACTTTGGTCAAAGAAACCCTGATTTAAAGAACCAAATGATTTGTAAGCTTGCCCTCTAATCAATGCCCTGATTTGAAGCAGAGAGACACCCCGATCCAGGAGGACTTCAATGAACATAGAGCCACATGATTATACCTCAGTTTCCTCATTCTCTGATCAAACTTCTTTGCACTGAAGCTTTTTCTTGCTAGCCTTTGAATAGTACCCATGGTATGGGTGCATGCATGTGGATTATGACCTAGATGATGTATGTACATGAATACAGAGCCTAAGCCAGTTAGAAGTAAAGGGGTAGGACAAATTTGGGGTATGACAGACTATCTGTTGACTTTTTGGTCAAACTGGTCGTCTGTTGACTGTTTGAGCTGTTGACTGTGCGTCCGAGCGAATCGAAGTTTGAAAATTTGTCTGGTGGTACTTTGAGACATATGGAGATCCATGAAATCCATTTGAGGTCTCAAAAACTCGTTCTCCTGAAAAAAAAAACAAAAAACCTAGTTAGGGACTGTTTGTGTAGGAGACAGTTAGGCGTACCTGATTTTTGTGCAGTGTTGAGTCTCTGTTGATCACGTGATTATCAGAAGACTTCTAGAACAAAATCTTGAAAATTTGAAGTGCGAAAAATTGATTTGACTGATGGTACAAACACGGAGAATTGCGCTGATAGCGGGTTTGACTGGTAACTAGCAGTATAATCTGAAACCCGGACTCCGCGCCTGCAAATTTTAATTTTGTACCAACTGCGTCAGCATTATTTATCTGAAAATAAATCTGAAATAAACAGTGTATGAAGTGATAAATAGTATTTGACGTTTATGTAAGAATAAATTTAACAGCGAACCAAAATACTGTATAAAAAATTCTAAAAATTGAGTATTCATAAAATCAGGATATTTATGAAATAAAAATCCAAGATTGTATAAAACTCCAAATTTTTAGACAGAAGTCTTTTGACTTCTCTTTGAAAAAAAAGACGCGGGCAAATTTTGGGGTATAACAATAATGATCATAACACTTAGAAAATGATGGGATCTCAGAGGTCAAAAATTGGGGTGCAACAGATGCCCCTATTTAAGTTTCTTCTATCCGGAGATGTGAAGATTGGAAATCTTCGTTTCGACGTGATCGAAGAGACTTAAATATATATAAAAACACAATTTTTGAACCTGAGATGCAATGTAATGCTTATGATTATGAATGCATATGATTTCCACGAGATGGAAACAGGACACCACAGGGTAGAAGTAAACAGACTCCGTTGGGGAAAAGGTATGCGTCATCCAGGGATATAATCGGACTTCACAAAAGAAAGAAACAGTCAACAGAAGCTTTCAAGAGTAAAACGTGAAAGGAACTTTGGAAAGGAAATCAACAGAGACGTTCAGAAAGAAAAATCTCTGGAACCCACATCAGAAATAATTCAAGAGTAAAACATGAATGAATTTGGAAAGGAGTATAAATTGACAGAGGCATTCAAGAGTAAAACATGATTGAACATCACCATAGGCAATCAAGACTAAAACATGATTGAATAATCATCAACGGACAATCAAGAGTAAACCTTGATTGGATAACATCATAGGAAATCAAGACTAAAACATGATTGAGTAGTATCAAAAGCAATCAAGAGTAAACCATGATTGGATAACATCATAGGCAATCAAGACTAAAACATGATTGAATAGTATCAAAAGCAATCAAGAGTAAACCATGATTGGATAACATCATAGGAAATCAAGACTAAAACATGATTGAACATCATCAAAGACAATCAAGAGTAAAACATGATTGGACAATATTAAAGGTCATCAAGAGTAAAACATGATTGAACAACATCAAGGGTAAACATGATTGAGACACCAACCGAGAGTAAAGCACGATCAAACAACATCAAGAGTAAAACATGATTGAATATAAATAAAGATCAATCCAGAGTAAAGCGTGATTGAATAATATTAAAGGTCAATGCCAAGTAAGTTGGACTTTGATCTCAAGGTAAGATGTTGATAACAACAAGACTTGGAAAAATATAAATGAGCATGAATTTGTTTCTATGCATGATGTTGAATTTTTTTCTATGCATGATGAATGCTCAATGCAATGTAGTTATTTATGACAACTGAGATTGACTCTTTTGTGAGGCAAGATTGGAGCTTTGATTCCTCAACACGGGAACTCTACCAACTCTGCTTCGGAAGATGCTTGAACAAACTTCTTGTCACACTGATAACTGTATCAAACAAATGATCCTTTGAGAAGGACTGATAAATTGTGCTTGGGGATTGCTGAAGAAGATTGCCCCTGATTGAATAATTGTTGCAAGTTAACTGATCATGGCTTCAGTTGAACTATGTTGGGGATAAACTGATCACGGATTCAACTCTTGAAATGAATGTTGGGAAGACTTGCCATAGTATACATCTTGAAGAGGATATTCTGATCAATAAGTCTTGATTAAACATATGAATAACAGGATCTTGAAGTAACGTGCCCCTGATAGGATCAATGACCAAGTTTCTCGACCGTTTGAACTTCCTAGAAGATGAGTGCTTACTTGCAAATAAATTGTTCATTCAAGAATGGTAATTTTAATGCAATGCTCAAAACATATTTTTGAAATCAAAGTCACTTTGTAAAGAAAATAGAATCACTGGTCAAAACATAAAGATTAAAACAATCAACGTGAAAGATAAAGCAAAGATATGGTATCAACATAAATGATTGGTAAATCTCTTGGGAGTCAGCTTACGCAACCTTGTTGTAGTATGCTTTCAAAATAAACCTTGCTTCAATTAGGGCTTTTGAAGGTTGTAACGTGGTCAGGTTCACGGTTTAAAAAGAACAAAAGGTATAAGGCTCAAAATTTTTGTAACCCACCCCATCTTCGTGATGATCTTCAGTCCTAAACCCAGTTAATTCAAAATATGCATTCAGGTTCTAAGAGACTTCTGGAATTTTACCTGTTGTAATGATGATAGTTCACAAGCCAAGAAAACTTAGAGATGACAGACACTTTTTCCTTTTGATAGTCACAACATTTTGTGGTTCAAGAATTTATTGACTTATCTTTTCTTTTTTCCTTCTTTTGATATCCCTAACTTTTGCCTGAACTGTTTATTTTGAACTTACAGTCAGCGGGATGCCTTAATTTTTGCCTAAGTCATTTTTTGATTTTGACTTAGCAGGCTTTTCTTTTATTTTCTTTTTTTGATACCTTTTTTTTTGAAAGATAGTGACTACCTTGCTTAATGATTGTAACGAACCATCATCGAATTTTGCTTGGCGTTTCCAACATTTCTTTGATGTATGCGGAGGAAAGCTTGTGATTAAAACACTTGTTGAAAGGTGTATTGAATGATTCTCTTAAAATAGAATGCACAACCAAATTAACTGGGAACTACCCTGCCCCGAGTTAAAATGTGGGTTATTTCGTATAGAAAGAAACATCAACTTCTAGGCTCAAAGGGGTTGACGAGGGATTAACTTCCTTATTTCTCCAGTGTTTGGGAATTGAAACAATGCCTGTACATCGTCAGCAAAGTTTTATTTGAAAGCATACAGTTCAACAACCTGGGTACTTCGTTGTCATCATCCTCCCTCCAATCTTTGCATAAAACACAAGTTTGATAGAGAAAGCAAAATAGATTTTTCTTTTCTGAAAGAAGCATAAACATAGACATAGTAGATGAAAATGAATTCAAACATACGATGCTCATTTCATTAAAACTAACATTTAGGAATAAACAAAGTTTAAAAGCAAACAATACAACTGAGGAAATGCAAACAGTAAGGAAACATGGCCTAGTGACTAATCAGTGACGAGGATGAGCTGTCCTGTCTTGATACACTGGCTTTAGGGAGATAATTGTCTTTGACCTGTTTTCAGCCATTTTGATTCGGCAAAGGATTAGTGATAACATTGGGACCAACATTCTTAAAACATAACATCTTTGATCTAATCAACTCTTGAACTCTGGCCTTCAAAGGGAAACATCTTTCTAAATCATAGCCCGCTGCCCCTTGATGGAAAGGAAAATGAAGATTAGACCTAAAACCTTCTGGAAGAGGATTCCGAGGAGGAAGAATCAGCTCGATGGTAGACAGATAACTTTGAAGATGGAGACAGACAAGGATAAGTTTCATGGGTAACCTGGATGTATGTATGCAAATGATGCAATTGTTGTTTATATTTTTTGAGTTTCAAAGAAATTAAGATATTAATTTGCAAACATTCAAGCATTGGATTAAAGCATTGATCAGGTTATCATCAAAGTCAATCATCCATTTTGGTGGATTAGAGTTTTCACCCCATCAACACCCAAGATCCATTGAGTTTGATGAAACTTACGATGTTTACAAAAAAAGACCTCTGAGTTCATTGGAAATCAAAGGAAAAGATTTTTATGAATGTATGAATGCATGAATGCCACATATACATAAATGGTAACACAAACATGGTGCACATAAGGTAGGTTCCAAAGTTCAACGTCACGAGCATGAGGTTAAAGAACCAAAAATGGGATAGTACTAAGGGTTAATCACCTACACAACATGTTCTACTGATACGTCAGAGTCCACATTCTTCTTTCGGATATTACCGGCTTGCACAACTGAACTTGTGAGCTAGCAATATTCTCAAGAAAAACTCGTCTGAGTGTGGCTCTCCGCATGACAACTAATCCAAGTCTTCACCTGAATAGTTTCTGCGCCACAACCTAATAAGGCCAGGATGGGTTGGGGTTCTACGACCAACTCAGCTTCTACAGTTCAATGAAAGCAATAATGTCTTCGCTACGAAACATGCTAAACATATATTACCAACAAGGAACCTCCACTGAGCGGAAGGATTCTCACGTACGCCTGTACATGACTATACCCTCCACCTAATTCTTATGTGTACTTAATCCGGGTTAGGATTTGTCCATAATGTATCTCAAGTGACGGAACCACACATATATCAAGAATAGCATGAAATAACAAGTATGTACAAAATAACCAAGTATAAGCAGATATTAAAGTGATCAAAAACTCTAAGGTAACCCCTCTAAAAAAATTTTCAAGTCCCCAGCAGAGTCGCCAGTTCTGTAAACTCGGTTTTTTGAGGCGAACTAACTCCTTGCTCTCTTTTTTTCTTTTATTATTTTTTTTAATTTTTTTTTGCAAGAGTCGCCACCGACTTTTATTTTATCCAAATAGGAAAGGCATAAAAGAACAGGAAAGACCTTTGGACAGATTTTGGGTTCGGGGGGTTGGTTATACAAAGGGAAGGTTTTAAGCACCCTTTGTATCCATGGTTATCCATGGGCTCTTACTTGCTTAGCTCACTTTTGATTTAAAAATAGAAGAAGTGAAGATGACGGAAACATAAACAATGCGTCCAAATGGACAAAGAAAAAATAGCGGAAGCATAAATAATATGTCCAAATGGACAAAGAGAAAATAGCGGAAACATAAATAATATGTCCAAATGGACAAAGAAAAATAGCGGAAACATAAATAATATGTCCAAATGGACAAAGAAAAATAGCGGAAACATAAATAATATGTCCAAGTGGACAAAGAAAAATAGCAGAAATATAAATAATATGTCCAAATGGACAAAGAAAAAATAGCAGAAATATAAATAATATGTCCAAATGGACAAAGAAAAAATAGCAGAAATATAAATAATATGTCCAAATGGACAAAGAAAAAATAACAGAAATATAAATAATATGTCCAAGTGGACAAAGAAAAAATAACAGAAACATAAATAATATGTCCAAATGGACAAAGAAAAAAATAACAGAAACATAAATAATATGTCCAAGTGGACAAAGAAAAAATAACAGAAATATAAATAATATGTCCAAGTGGACAAAGAAAAAATAACAGAAATATAAATAATATGTCCAAGTGGACAAAGAAAAAATAACAGAAATATAAATAATATGTCCAAATGGACAAAGAAAAAAATAACAGAAACATAAATAATATGTCCAAATGGACAAAGAAAAAATAACAGAAACATAAATAATATGTCCAAATGGACAAAGAAAAAATAACAGAAATATAAATAATATGAATGATAAAATAAAGTATAAAGCAAGAAATATAAAGAACAATAATAATAAAATGCGGAATTTAAAGTTAATTGTTAGTATGTTAGCACGCGAATCATCTTGAAGCTAGTCAAGTATATCCACGATGTTAGTAAAGATCGATGGTGAGTGAATGATGATTTCGGATTTAAAGTTAATGAAAATTTATCAGAAGCTTGATAGAATCATAGCGACTACACGATAAATTTTCAAAAGTCTTAAATCAACTGCATACAATCTCTGCCATATTTGATCTTTTATTCCAATTCGGGACAAAGAAAAAAAAGATAAGAAATAATATCAAATAATATACAAAAATAAATATAAAACAAATTAAACTCAATTCATTTTTTTTGTGATTTTTTTGGAATTGATTTTAATTTAATTAACAAACTAATTAAACAAATAATTATACAAATAATTAAACTTAACAAGAAAAAATATTCTTTTTTTTATGTCAAGAATTAGATTATAAAAATATAAACCTAAATCTAAAGGAAAAATATATTTTTGGTTTTTTTAGGTATTTTTAATTTATTATGCAAAGAAAATAAATTGATTAAAAGATATTGAAGAAAATTAAATAAAAGGATCTTGTGTGGTGAGTTTATGATGGATCATGGTGAGCTTGATCAATGGCAAAGAAGTATTTCAATATTTAACATCATCAAGTAAAAAAGGAAACAAGGATGAATACTTAGATAAATCAAAGTATATTTGGAAAATAAAAGAAACTATTGAATTAAAATGAAATATAAATGATGCATATTTTATAGAGTTTCAAAGTGAGGAAACTTACCTTCAAATGATGCTTGGTTTGAGTGGAGGTTTCTTAGTTTTGTAATTCCAAATTCTTACTCCCTTTGAAACTTGAAACTTGGAAGAGAGAAAAGAAAAGAGAAAACAAAGACTTGACAATGTTTTTTTGGTGTCCTCCCCCCTTTTTTTCCTCTTCTTGAATGAAGAAAATGAAGTTCTATTTATAGGCAAATGATTTGATATGGAAGCCTTGCAAGTTGGAATTGTCATGATTAATTTTGTGGAAAAAGAATGGAATATTCTTTCAATGAGTGCATTTCTTTAACCATGGTTAAAACACTCAAGTGTTATTCTCTTCAATCTTGCAATAATATATTTAAGCATCTTGAATGGTCATTGCTTGCACCACATGAGCATCTTGGATAATATCTTTGAATTATCTCACTTTAATTAAACTTTAAATGAATAAAATTTAATTAAAATGAAATAAAAGTGTCATGAATCATGGATAGGTCGTGGATGCCCTTTAGACATATGGGAATCAAGATTGAATCACAAAAGAATTGGCCTTTTTGAAAAAGAATCAAGTTTTGGTCATTACTTGTTTCATGCATTTTTCCAAAAAAGGTCAACTTCATCAAGGCATATCTCCCTCAATTTTGATCATATGAAAGTGTTCTTTTACTTTTTGGAAAGCCCAAGATGTCCTCTACAAGCCATTTTGGAAGCGTTTTTGCATTTGGAGAAGTTATTTTGATGATATGGGCTTTGACAAAAAACTGCTTTTTGTTGACTTTGAAAATGACCTGTAATGTTTTGGCTTATATCTCTTAGGCGGAAGCATTTCTTGACCTTGGTCCCAACATCAAAGTTGTAGAGAATTTAATTTCCTTGAGAATGAGATTTGGTTGGAATTTTTCTGATAAAGTATGAGAGAGTTATGGTCGGTCAAAGTTCAGTTGACTTTTAGGTAAAAAACTCTAATTTTGCAATTTTGAGTTTTGTCGATTTCTGAACTTTTCTTGATGAATTATGATCAACCATTGATCACATGATGAATCTTTTGACAAAATATGGATGTTGACAAAAAATTGCATTTTTGACTATCTGTTGACTTTTTGGTCAAACTGGTCGTCTGTTGACTGTTTGAGCTGTTGACTGTGCGTCCGAGCGAATCGAAGTTTGAAAATTTGTCTGGTGGTACTTTGAGACATATGGAGATCCATGAAATCCATTTGAGGTCTCAAAAACTCGTTCTCCTGAAAAAAAAAACAAAAAACCTAGTTAGGGACTGTTTGTGTAGGAGACAGTTAGGCGTACCTGATTTTTGTGCAGTGTTGAGTCTCTGTTGATCACGTGATTATCAGAAGACTTCTAGAACAAAATCTTGAAAATTTGAAGTGCGAAAAATTGATTTGACTGATGGTACAAACACGGAGAATTGCGCTGATAGCGGGTTTGACTGGTAACTAGCAGTATAATCTGAAACCCGGACTCCGCGCCTGCAAATTTTAATTCTGTACCAACTGCGTCAGCATTATTTATCTGAAAATAAATCTGAAATAAACAGTGTATGAAGTGATAAACAGTATTTGACGTTTATGTAAGAATAAATTTAACAGCGAACCAAAATACTGTATAAAAAATTCTAAAAATTGAGTATTCATAAAATCAGGATATTTATGAAATAAAAATCCAAGATTGTATAAAACTCCAAATTTTTAGACAGAAGTCTTTTGACTTCTCTTTGAAAAAAAAGACGCGGGCAAATTTTGGGGTATAACAATAATGATCATAACACTTAGAAAATGATGGGATCTCAGAGGTCAAAAATTGAGGTGCAACACCTAGGACCAACAACAAGATTATCTGCAGCAAATAATGTGATCGGACCTACAACTAGAAGGACTACCCTAACAAAGAGGCTCCCATCAAAGAAAATTACTTAGTTTTACAATTAGTATTAATGTAATTTGAATTCTGTTTGAACACTTAGGGTTATGGTTAATGTATTTTGAAGTCATTTTGAACAATTAGGTTTGTTGTTTTGGTTCTGTTTGTAGGCATTTTGAAGAAGTCTATGTAACATGTTAATGGTAAACATCATGCTGGAGTTTGTATTATCAACATGTTTATGTCAAATGCTTTTTGGAATAGTGTGGAAATATCATCAAATGTGTTAATGTCATGTTTGTTTTGGTCTGTCAAATGCATTATACACCAAATATGCCAATACTAAAACTCATTTCATTTCACAATTGTGTTACAATTACACATTCAAAATACACATTCAAAGTACACATTCAAAAACCAGAAACATCCTAATTGCCAATACTAAAACATCCTATAAAACCAGAAACATAACATTACAAAACATATAAACTTCCACTTTTGAAACTTCTTCAATTTGCCTTGAATTTCAGTCACAACATTCCCTAAATCCTCATTTCTGCTCTTCAGTTTTTCAAATTCCTTGGATAAGATTTCAAACTTATGCATCAAATCTTCACATTTGTCTTCCACCACTTCCTCATTGAACCACTTGAAAAAACCACAACCTCTTTGCTCAGACCCCTGTAAATAACAAATTTGTATCAACAACACAACCTCTTCACATTGCTTTAACATACCAAACCAAAAATTAGGGCTTACCTTGTAATTGATACATCCCCAAATTTTATTTCCAAAATTCTTGTCAGTGTTTGCCCTACGAATCACAGCAGCATCACCATAGTAACAAATTGGCATAGCACGAGCCCTACTAAGAACACAAGACTCGTTGCTTTATGATTTGGTCTCTTTGAAGAACTCATAACAATGTTTTTCCTTCATCGTTGGTGATTAACACAATAGAGAAGATGCAAAAGTGATGAACACGAAGGAGAAGGAGAAGAGAACAAGAAGTGCAGAGATGGGGAGAAGGAGAACGTGAAATTGAATTGGGGAGAAGGAAAACCTAATATACTATGACACATCACCTACCAGCTAGACTAAACAAACGGACGTTAGAGCCAACTTGACGGACAGGACTGACGTGATTACATTTAGAAACTTAAAGGACCAAATTGGCATGAAAATTAATTGAGGGACCAAAGTGAACCAGAGGGTATACTTAAGGGACCAAACAGGGTATTTTGCCTAAATTATACTATTGTCTATTTAAAATTTGAAGACAGCTTATACTATTCCATTCCAAGACTATCAACATATCATTTAAAATTTGGGGAAATAAATATTAAAGTCGTAAGTGGCAATATTGACTCTTATTCAAATAAGTTAGAATTTGAGAACTATTAATATTTTATTTAAAAAATATTTAAAATTACTTGTTTGATAATTGTTATTTTATTCATGATTTAATCATTTACTTTTATTAGTTAACAATGTTTAATAAAATAATTCAAGTATTTTATAATCTTTTGCTTTTCTTTTATTTTTGTTTTGATTATCTTGATTGAAAATAAACAAGTTAATTAAAATTAAATATTTTATAACTTACTTTTTCTTGCCTATAATTCCATTTCATATAAAATAAAAATAAATAATATGGATGAATTATAATAGTTTAACTTTGTTGTTTTAATGGGATTTGTGGTGTGTATTGTCTCTCATATTAATTTCTTTTTTATTAAAGGAAATTGAAGTATATATTGTTAATTAAAAACTGGTCTTTGGTCTTAGTTCTCGGGACAAGGCATAAGAAAATAAAAAACAAAGTCTTTTAATACTAACTAGTGGGATACCCGTGCGTTTGCACGGTACTGATACGTTATTTTATTTAGGAATTATTGTCAAAAATATTTAAATCAATAGTAAAATTGTTCTATTATTATTCAATATTTTGATTAGTAATTTTATGTTTCCGTTAATATTCAATAGTTTGATCAATAACTTCATGTCCCCGTTAGTATTTAATATTTTAATTAGTAATTTCATATTCCCATTAATATTCAATAGGTTGATCAATAATTTCATGTTCCCGTTAATATTCAATATTTTGATAAGTAACTTTATGTTTTCGTTAATATTCAATATTTTGACCAGTAATTTCGTGTTCTCGTTAATATTCAATAATTTGATTAGTAACTGCATGTTACCCTTAATTTTCAATAGTTTGATCAATAACATCATGTTCCCGTTAATATTTAATATTTCAATTAGTAAATTCACGTTTATATTATTATTCAATATTTTGATCAGTAACTTCATGTTCCCGTTAATATTCAATATTTTGATCAGTAATTTAATATTTTCGTTAATATTCAATATTTTGATCAGTAACTTCATGTTCCGTTAATATTCAATATTTTGATTAGTAACTTTATGTTGTCCTTAATATTCAATATTTTGACCAGTAACTTTATATTCCCGTTAATATTCAATATTTTGATTAGTAAATTCATGTTTCCGTTAATATTCAATAGTTTGATCAATTACGCCATGTTCCCGTTAATATTCAATATTTTAATATGTAAATTCATGTTTCTGTTATTATTCAATATTTTTTATCAGTAATTTCATGTTCCCGTTAATATTTTATATTTTGATGAGTAACTTCGTGTTACCACGTCATGTTCCCCTTATTATTCAATATTTCAATTAGTAAATGCATGTTTCCGTTATTATTCAATATTTTGATCAGTGACTTCATGTTCCCATTAATATTCAATATTTTGATCAGTAATTTAATATTTCCGTTAATATTTGATATTTTGATCAGTAACTTCATGTTCCGCTAATATTAAATATTTTGATTAATAACTTTATGTTGTCCTTAATATTCAATATTTTGATCAGTAATTTTATATTTCCATTAATATTCAATATTTTGATTAGTAACTTCATGTTCCCGTTAGTATTCAGTAGTTTAATCAATAACGTCATGTTCCCGTTAATATTCAATATTTTAATTAGTAAATTCATGTTTTCGTTATTATTCAATATTTTTATGAGTAACTTCATGTTCCCGTTAATATTTTATATTTTGATCAATAATTTAATATTCCCATTAATATTCAATAATTTGATTAGTAAGTTCATGTTCCCGTTAATATTCAATATTTTGATTAGTAAGTTCATGTTCCCGTTAATATTCAATAGTTTGATCAATAACTTCATGTTACCGTTAATATTCAATATTTTGATCAGTAATTTTATGTTCTCGTTAATATTCATTTTTTATCAGTAACTTCATGTTCAATATTTTGATCTTATTTTTAAAAGAAAGACATATTTTTAAAATAAAAATAAATTTGTTTTACCAAAATTATTTTCTATCAATAATATATATTTTGATTTTGCATATATTATCTTGAATTATAAATAATTTCAAAATAAAAATATTAGATATATAAATGATTAAAAATCAAAACATTTTTATCGTGTTGGGATTAATACATTATTTTTAATTTTCTTTTCTTTAATTGTGCAAAAAATATAATAATTTGTGCGTTTGCACGGATTTTGATATTGTCACTCATGCGATTACATGATAGTGGTGTGTTACTCGTGGGAACACATGATACTTGTTCTTGTTATTATTCAATATTTAAATTAGGGGCAAAACGGGTCATGCCCGCCGGGTCGACTCGTTTGACCCGCCATTTTAGGCGGGATGGGTTGAGGTTTCTGACTCGGTATCTTAAGTGTGCCCTCCCCGGCTAACCAGATTAAAAAAGCGAGCCAAACGGGGAGGGTTTTGCCCGCGGGCTTTTTGTTAATTTTTTATTTTTTACTTAGAATGAAAATAACTTTAACTAAAAAATAACACTCTTCTATTAGGATTATGTTGATTGAATTGTATTCTAAATTATTTTACATACAAATCGAATTATAATTATAATGTTCGTTCTATAACTTTCTAATACATGTGTTGATGGGAAAAATTGAAATAAAAGAACAATTGTATGACATTCATAATTATTAAGTTCTCAATACATTACCTCATATGTTTTTTTTAGAAATAGATGTTGATTAAAAGAAAAGGAAGGATTTGATTAGTTTATACGTGTGACAAATTTAGAATTTAACTATTAATAAATCAGTCAATATAAGACTATAAGAGTCTATAGGATGTAAACAGTGAGACAGATAGTGTTAATATTTTATGCATTACTATTTTATGTATTATACTGTATTATGTAATGTAATTGTTATCGCTGTTTGTCTTGTGTGAAATTCTTAATTGGGTTTTTTTAGTAGTTAGTTTTTAAATAGGATTAAGATAATATGTATTATTTATTTATTTATTTTGATAATTTTTTTATTGTGTTAGAGTTTATTTCATTTTTTTTTGTTGTAATTTGTCTTTAAGACAAGTTGAAGTTCTATTGTGCATTGTTAAATAAAATCTTTTATCGACCTCTTTGGTAATAATAAAAAAATTTGTAAATTATATAGTAAATCAAATTGTAAAATAAAAAAATATATAAAATTGGTGGGCCGGCCCGCCAACTCATTAGTAAACGGGGAGGGCTTGACTTTTGATCTCAGACACCTAAGTTGGCCTGCCCCGCTTTTCGACGGGCTTAAACAGAACGGGCCTAAACGGGGCGAGCCGCCCGCTTTGCCACCCCTAATTTAAATCAATAGCTTAATATTAGTACCACATGCGCGTACCATATCAGTAGTCGTATTTTACAAAAATAATAAAATAGGATTTGAATCAAAAATATATTTTTCCCCTCTAAAAAAATAATAAATATTATTTTTGTTTTGGCGTTATTTATAAAAATATATGAATCAATAGTAAACTTAGTCCCATTTATAAAAATAACATTGTTTAAAAATATTTGAGGATAATAAAAATATTTTATAATAATAAAAATCTTAAATTGACAAATTATAGTGAAGAAATATTCAATCAAATTATATAATTCAATTAGTAATAACTATTTAATATAATTGATTAAAATCAATTTACAAATCAAATATATTATTCTATATATAAAAATATAAATATTTTTGCTTCAGAATTATTTATATAAATATTTAAATCAATATTAAATTATTCTCGTTATTATTTAATATTTAATTAAATGTGTTAACATTAGTACCACATGCACGTATCATATAAGTACTCATGTGTACCCGTACTATATTATTTGGTATTTTGATGAAATTGACTCTGTTAAAGTTTTAATTTTAATATTTCAATTATTTTATATATATATATATATATATATATATATATATATATATATATATATATATATATATATATATATATATATATATATATATATATATATATATATATATATATAGGAGGGATATATTTACTCCAAGAGTAAGTATAGAAGACTTACTCCAAATCTTAACCATTGATTTCCATTAATCTAACAATTTTAATTGATCATTTAATCTAATTATTTTTGGAAATATTTTTCTATATAAAAAAAAGTAATGGCTCTGGGTGGATGTTCTGAACAATAATCGTAACCCTGCAAACGGTTTAGTGATGAGTTATGTTGCTCCAGTGCATTTTGATGATGGAGTAGAAGTTGAAATTGAAGAGGATGATATGACCTCTGAACTTCAATTCTGGGAGAATGCCCTTGTACTATACGTTTTGGGAGAAGATATGAGCATGAACATGGTTAAGAATTTCATGACTAGGGCTTGGAACTTTGTTCAGCTTCCACAGTTATACTACCATGATGATGGATATTTCATCCTTCGATTCAAGAGCCATGAGGATAAGGATTCGGTTTTGATGAAAGGTCCATATACCTTTCGCAATGCACCAGTGATTATCAAGGAATGGAGGCCTGACTTTAGCCTAAAACAGGACATGATGCGTACCTTGCCAATCTGGGTAAAGCTTCCCCAACTACCACTTCAATTATGGGGAGAAAAAATCCTTAGCAAGATAGGGAGTGCCATTGGTGTGCCGCTGGTGACGGATGAGTGCACAGCTCAGAAGCTAAGGGTCTCGTATGCCCGTATCCTAGTGGAAGTTGATGTCACACGCAAGCTGCTCGATGAAATTACTATTAAAGATAAAGAAGGCAAAAAGAGGAAACAAATGATTGAATACGAATGGAAACCAAGATATTGTGATAAATGTCAAGTGGTTGGTCATATGTGTGGTGAACCCATAAAGAAGAAAGTGTGGAAACCGAAGACGCAATTGGAGCCCGACCCACTTGTGATTACCACACCCAAGGAGATACAGAAGCCATCAGCCACAAATATTGAGCATACTTTGGAGGAGTGGACTGCTGTGAATAAACCTACAAGAGACAAAGGCAAAAGAATTCTATATGCTGAGCCAACACCTTCTGTGCCTTGTGTTAATGTGTTTGGGGTCCTGGGGGTTTTGAATGAGCCCCTTGCTACCACATCGAACAATCCATGTTAGTAGCATGGAACATTAGGGGACTTAATAAAGCTGGAAAAGTCAAAGAGGTGAGTTCCCGCATTCATAACATCCAGCATGAGATTTGCATCTTACTTGAGACACGGGTAAAAGTAAATAAGGCTGATCATATCAGACAAAAGCTTCAGCTTAAAGGGCGTTTTTTAGATAACTATGCCTACCACAATAATGGTCGTATTTGGATCAATTGGAATCATAATCACAATGAGCTGAAACACATTAAGAGCTCTAGCCAGTTTATTCACTGTGGAGTCTATGACTTGATTGGTAACTTCAAATATTGGCTTACAGCAATCTATGCCCTCAACCAATTGGAACATCGTCGAAGATTGTGGACTGATATTGAGCAAATCAGCAGAACTCAGCAAGGCCCCTGGTGCTTAATTGGCGATTTTAACAATGTCCTTCAAGCTCAAGACAGAATTGGTGGTAATTTGGTTATTGAGAATGAGTATAAGGATCTCCAAAACATGATGGATACCATTGGCTTAAGTGAAATGCCCAGCAAAGGTGATTTTTACACTTGGTTTAATAAACAGAGTTCTTCTCCTATATACTCCCGCATTGACAGGCTCATTGCAAACACTGATTGGCTTCAGAAATTTAGTGACATGCACCTAAATATTCTTCCGCCTAGTATATCAGATCACGCCATGCTCCATGTGGCTATGACTCACTCTAAAAGAATTCAACATGGCTGTTTCAAATTCCACAATAGTCTTACTGATGCAGTAGGTTTTCAAGATGTTGTTAGACAAAGCTGGATTCTCCCTAGTAGTGGCACTCCCATGAATATCCTGTGGCACAAACTCATGAGACTGAGGAAAGCTCTGAAATCTATACAGATGCCTTTCTCTAGTGTTCAGCTGAATTTGGCTCGAGCTAGGCAGGAACTCACAATCATCCAAACTGAACTCATCTCTCATAGGTTTGATACTGATTTAATTGAAAGGGCAAAAAAGCTGACAACAGAAGTCATTCATTGGAATGATTTAGAAGAGAAAATTATGCTGCAAAGGACTAAAATTGACTGGCTTAGAAAGGGTGACGACAATAGTGCATTCTTCCATGCTTATCTCAAATCCAGGCATGAGGCTAAGAGTATGAACACCCTGCAGAAAGCTAATGGTACCTCCATCTCTGAACAGCATCTTATTGAGAATGAAGTCATGGAATTTTACAGTAATCTCATGGGGAAAGCTGATCATCATCTACAGCACATTGATGTTGATGCTATGAGGAAAGGAAATCAGCTTAATGCTGATCACAAGGATGCCCTTATTAGGCCTGTTACCACTAAGGAGATTGAAGAAGCTCTTAAGGGTATGGGAGATTTAAAAGCCCCAGGCCTAGATGGATATGGAGCCAAGTTTTACAAAAGCTGTTGGAATACCATTAAGGAAGATGTTACTGCTGCAGTGAGGGAATTTTTCACACATAATCGAATTCTCACTGATTTCAACAAAGCTGTAGTTTCCCTCATTCCCAAGACTGATCAAGCTGTATCTGTTAAAGAATATCGACCTATTGCTGTTTGCTCTACTTTCTACAAAATCATCTCTAGAATTCTGTCAGCTAGATTAGGGACTATTCTTCCTGGTATTGTCAGCATAAGTCAAGCTGCGTTTATCCCTGGACAAGTTATCCACAATCATATAATGCTTGCTTATGAAATTATCAAAGGTTACAGCAGAAAGGGAGGGACACCCAGAGTCATGCTTCAGCTCGACTTGCAAAAAGCGTATGATATGGTGAGCTGGACTGCACTTGAAAACATAATGCATGAGATTGGCATTCCTCATAGGTTCATCAAGTGGATCATGACTGTGATCACTAATGTAGCTTATGTTTTCAACATTAATGGTATTATGTCCAAACCTCTAAAGGCGTGCAGAGGAATTCGACAGGGAGATCCCATCTCTCATATCCTTTTTGTCCTTATGATGGAATACTTTCATAGGCTTCTTGCTAAAATGCAACTGAACCCTAACTTTCATCATCATTCCAAATGTAAGAAACTGGCTATTACTGATTTGATATTTGCAGATGATGTGTTACTTTTTTGTAGAGGTGATCGTAGGTCTGTGGAGATGCTTATTCAAACCGTTACAACTTTCTCCAATTCCACAGGTTTACTCATAAACCCTCAGAAGTGTAAAGCGTATTATGGTGGTTTGGATGAGACTGCTAAATAGGAGTTACAGATGCTTACAACATTTGAGGAAGGCAATCTCCCGTTCAGATATTTGGGAGTCCCCTTGTCTAGTAAGAGACTCAATCTTACACACTATCTCCCTCTAATTGACAAGATTCTATGTAGAGTCAAACATTGGACTTCTAAACTGTTAAGCTACGCGGGCAGATTCCAATTGGTTCGTAGCGTGACTTTCGCGATTGCTCAATATTGGATGCAATGCTTTCCTCTTCCGAAATTTGTCATTCATAAGATTGAGGCAATTTGTAGAAAGTTTGTCTGGGCTGGTAACCAAGACACGAATAAGAGGAACCCTGTGGCTTGGGAGACTGTGTGTAAACCGGCGTACCAAGGGGGATATGACATTATTAATCTGGCTGTATGGAATAAAGTTTGTATGTTAAAGTGTCTCTGGAATATTTGCAGGAAATCAGATAATCTTTGGGTCAAATGGATTCACAATTACTACTTGAAGAATGCTAAAATATTGCATACCATTTGCAAGCCAAGCTGGTCGTGGATGATGCATAGCATTCTTCAACAGACTGTTATTATCCCGAGCATTCAGCCTTTGTGGGATAAAACGCTGCACAGAAACAGATTTCTTATGAGGGAAATTTACAAGAGCATAATTGATGATAATATCAGAGTTTCGTGGAGATTCATGCTTAAGAACAACATTGCTAGACCTCGGTCTCTTGTCACGTTTTGGCTAGTTTGCCATGGAAAGCTCGCAACTAAAGATCGACTCAAACGGTTTGGCATCATTCATGATAGTGTATGTAGCCTTTGTTCTGAAGTTGAGGAAACAATTGATCACCTCTTTTTTGAATGCCGTATTACTAATGATATCTGGAAATCTGTTTTGAACTGGCTAGAGGTGGACCATTATCCTGAGATATGGTCTCGAGAGCAAGTCTGGGCTATAAACAGCACGAAGAAGAAGGGTTGGAGGGCTAGTATTCTGAAATTGGCTCTGGCTGAAACTATCCATGGGGTTTGGTTACATAGAAACAGAGCTATTTTTCAACAAGGTACCATAGTTAATACCAAGGAGACTATACTTGAGAATATTATATATAGAGGTTGGATGTCCAAGAGGATTAGACCTCGTATAGCTTCATATATGATGTAATTTTTCCTTTTCCTTTGGTTTTTCTTGATTAGCTGGATCGTGAGCGATCGCTTTGTATTACCTGTTTTTGAATTAATATATATTCCTTTTGATTCAAAAAAAAAAAAGTAATTAATGCCGTTAGATTAATAATGATCAATGGTTAAGATTTGGAGTAAGTCTCCAACAATTACTTTGGAATATATATATATATATATATATATATATATATATATATATATATATATATATATATATATATATATATATATATATATATATATATTGATAGATAAACTTGTCCCGTTAAAATTTTAAATTATATATATGACAAACAAATTGTATGATTAATAATGTCATACAATTTTTTATACTATTTATTCATACATTACTTATGATTGATTCTACTAGTATTTATAATGAAGTTCATTTAATTCATTTAAGTTGTATGATTATTTTGTATCCAAAATTTTTTGTATGATTATTTATTTATATAAATTGATTATCTTCTACCTATATACATTAAAATATGCGATTCTCCTATCAACTCATGGATGAAAAACACGATACACCATTTTATTTATAGTAATAAACTATTGTGTTCTCGTTTATAAATATATAATTTTTTTATGTGGTTCTCATATTTAATATATAATTATACTTTAGTTAATACATTACTAAACTTTTTATAAAGTTTTTATATATTGTAAAATTATAATAGAATAATTGTGTACATATTTTTCTTTAAAATATCACAAGTCTTAATAACCAAAAATAACTTCTTCTTATTTTTAAACAAATTTCACATTCTTTTTTATTATTATTTTATAAAAAATTAAATTCTAACACTTAAATTGATACAATTTTAAATAAAATACGTATGAAAACTCAAAATATGTTTAATAAATTTTTTTAAAAAATGAATAATGAGTACATAATAATTTATAGTTAATAAAAAATTAAACAAAATTATTATTTTTTAAAATATTTAAATTTAGAGGAAAATTATCAATTTCATTTTTTACTTTAATTTTTTTTAATTTAGAATGTAACTAATATGCGATCATTAATTAATATTTGCTTTTTTTCTTTGTTATATAATGTTTTTTAATATAAATTTATACTTTATTTAAAAAATTATAAATTCTATAGCATATTTTAAGTGAATTGAATATAATTTTATTTATAAAAAATTGTGAAGATTGTTAAAAAATTGAGAGTAAATAATATTTTATTATAAATTCACATTTTTATTTAAAAGTATGTTTTTTTGATAAGTTTTTTATTAGTTACGTGAGTTTTTTAGAAAAAATTTAGAAAAAGATTTTATTTAATAAGTTAAAATTTATCTATTACCAAAAAAGTATTAACTATTTTTAGTATGAATTAATTTAGAGTATCAAAGATTAATAAAGACGGTAATTATAATATATTTGTGTAGTTTAATTTTTTTTAGGAGAGATCAAATTGGACAAATAAAACTCACATAATTTCACGTATAGTTTTATAAAAAAAATGATTATAATTATTTATTTACAAAAAAAAATCATAATTCTTAATAACAAAAATACATCTATTACGTTGGGTAATAGTGTGGAATTATGATATCGGTGAAATTTCCTTCTTTCCACTACTTTTCTTCTCAGATATTCGGATCTTCTTTTAGCAAACATTAGAGCTGTTATGGAATTGAGAAGAGTTGAATTAAATCAAACGTTAGAACTATTCTGGAATTGAGAAACTATCGTAATACCTGAAAATTTATTTAAGGGTTAAATATGTTTTAGGTCCCTGTAAATATCCCAAAAAATGCTTTTCGTCCATCTAATATCCCTGCCGTCAATTCCACTTAACAGACGCTTATGTGGAGCATGACTTGGCATTTTTTTTTTTAAATTTTTAAATAACATATGCTGATCTGTTAATTGGAATAGTAACTAAGTAATAAACCCTAAAATTACAATCTTTTAATCTTCATTCCTCTTTCCTCTTTTGCGTTATCACTTTATCTTTCTCTGCTAGGGTTTTTTACCAAGAGAAGGTGAAATTGCTCTCCACCGCTTCCATTCACTTCTGCCAACATTAACAAGCTTCTTTCTATATATGCTAACTTGATTAAGTTTGTCATGGTTGCAGAATCTTCAGTTTGCTGCTCACGATTTCTCTGCGGTCCCAGACAAGGGTTGAAAGGTGATAGTGTTGTGGTCCCTCGACATTGAATCTGAGGTAGGACCAGTTGTCTATTATTATATTCCCCTTTTACAAAGCTTTGTTTGGTATAAAAAATGTTCATTGTGGGTCCCTAGTTTATTGTCGTTTTCACTATTTTTTTTAGGAATGGGTACATTTAAGGTAATATTTTATACTAAGGGTGCTTTTGCAAAACATCCAAATCTGACCTGCGATGGTGGGGAAGTTTATGCTTTTACTGGTCAAGACACTGGGTCGTGGTCGTTTTTTGATTCATGTGATTTAATTATGTCCATAGATCCTGGGTTTGACTACAAAAAAGTTAGGATATGGTGGAAGCATGTTGATGGTAGTCTAGAAAATGACCTCAATCCATTTAGGGATGATAGTGATGCTTTTTGTTAGAACAAGATTTGTTCTGATCAATATTCTATGTTTTGATGATAACATTATATATGAATTTTGTATAAGATAATGTGGTACTTTAATCCTTTGCATTTTCCATTTAAGGAAATACATAAAGAGAATGCACAAATCAGCGCTCAGAAGCACTGACTCAGAAGGTTCTGGATGGCTACATCAGAACATGCTCTGACAAGACATCAGAAGATGGTCAAGCAGAATCAGAACATGAACTGAAAGCATCCGAAGAACAAAGTCAGAAGCAGAAGTTCTGAATTGGTATCACGCTCAAGCTCTTCAAAGTCAGAAGACAAGAAGATGCTTTGCACCAAGCTGTTGACTATGATATTCAAACGTTGTTATTCACAAAATCTGAGTCCAAAAGAAAGTACAAGATGAAAGGCTGAAACGTCTAATCTCTGACTGCCAAAAGGAACGTTAGAAGCTACAAAAGACAAAGTCAGTAAAAGCAGGAAAAGCAAGGCTCGAGGTAGTTGACAAAAGTGTGAAACATTAAATGCAGAGCTGTACTATTCACACAATGCATTAAATGCTCCCAACGGTCATTTCCTCTCAACGCCTATAAATAGAAGTTCTGATCAGAAGCAAAGTAGAACACTTGTGCATAATACTGAAACGCTGTCAAATTCAAATCTCACGAACTTCATCTTCAACCTCACAAACTCTTGTAATATTTAGTGAGTGTTAAGCTTAGAACTTAAGAGAAATATCACTGTTGTTATTACAACTTTATTAGAAGCAATCTTACTTCTGTAAACATTATTTTACATTGTTTGTAAAAGGTTCCTAGAGTGATCAAGTTGTGATCTATAGACTCTAGAAGACTTAGAAGGTCTCTAAGTGGATAACCATTGTAATCAGTTGGATTAGTGGATTAAATCCTCAGTTGAGGTAAATCACTCTAAGGGGGTGGACTGAAGTAGTTTCGTTAACAACGAACCAGGATAAAAATAATTGTGTTAATTGTTTTTATCTTACAAGTTTTAGAAGTCACACTTATTCAAACCCCCCTTTCTAAGTGTTTTTCTATCCTTCACTTTTGAGATGGGTGCTTCAGTCCATAATGAAGTAGGTGATATTGAAATATATGTTGATCACAAACCAAGCACAGGGGATGCAACATTTATGGAGAATGTAAGGAAGAGGAAGAAGGGCATAATGGATGAAGGTGATGATGAACCAAAGGGTGATGAGGGTGATGAGGGTTCCAGTGATGAGTCAGTGAAGGATATTAAGTTTGAAGACAGTGAGGAAGAAAGGATGAATCCACTTGATGAAGGTTTTGATGAGGGCTTTGAAAAGGATGAACCCAATAAGCAACCAACTGCAGATGGTACAGATGTTGCAGGCTCTAGTCAGGGTATGAATCCTAGTTTGATTACACCTGAAATGGGTAAGGAACATGTCATTGAAGATGAGTATTTGACTGATGAGCTTGATAGTGGTGCTGAAGATGATAGTGATGATGATAGTCCTAGGGTTGTTAGGTTTAATGAGGAAGATGATGTAAGCAAAGATTTTAAGTTCAAGGTAGGCATGGAATTTTCATCACTAAGGCAGTTCAAGACTTGTATTCTTGAACATAATGTGCTGAATGGGAGGGATGCAGGTTTGAGAAAAATGATGCAGTGAGATGTAGAGTTGTTTGCAAGGAGAAGGGACAGTGCAATTACACTGTGTTGTGTAGTAAAGTGTTAGCATCAACTACATTTAAAATCAAGACATTGTTTTCTAAACACAAGTGTGGAAGACAATTTTTTAACAAGAGTGCCAAAGCTGAATGGGTTGCAAAAGTAATTGTTGATAGGATGAAAAATTATAGCAAAATGAAATTGAATGATGTAATTGAAGATGTAAGAGTGAGATTTGCAACTGAAATCTCTGTATGTAGGGCATTTAAGGCAAGGCAGATTGCTAAAAGGGTTGTGGAAGGGGACTCTAGCAAACAGTACAGTCTATTGTGGTCATATGGGGCTGAATTGAGGAGGGCTTCCCCAGGAAACACCTTCAAGATGAACATACAAACTCCAGGACCAGGTTTTCTACCAAGGTTTGAAAGGTGTTATTTATGCTTTGATGGAACAAAGAAATCCCTGAAGTTAGCTTGTAGGCCTTTTATTGGACTAGATGGATGTCATCTAAAGCACAAGTATGGTGGGATATTGTTAATAGCTGTTGGGAGAGATTCAAATAACCAGTATTTACCCTTAGCTTTTGGAGTGGTGGAAACTGAGTCAAAAGACACTTGGAGTTGGTTTATGGAGCTTCTACTTCAGGATATTGGTGAAAAAAGATGGTGCTTCATTTCTGAACAACAAAAGGCATGTCTATTTTTTGGCTATCACTCCTTTTATTGGCTTTCCCTATTAATTATATGTTTTAATGGTTTCATTGTTTTCTCAGGGTCTTGTACAAGTGTTTGAGGAGCAATATCCAGCTTTTGAACATAGGTTTTGTGTAAGGCACTTGTATGCTAACCTTAAGAAAATGTTTGGAGGTGGAACCCTATTCAGGGATCTCATGCTGGCTGCAGCAAAGGCTACATATGTGGAGGCTCATCAGCAATTCATGCTTAAGATCAAAGAGGCCAGCAATGATGCTTTTGAATGGTTGGAAGCAATCCCAAAAGCTAAGTGGTGTAAGCATGCTTTTCCTCTGTATAGTAAATGTGATGTCTTGATGAATAACTTAAGTGAATCCTTTAATGCAACTATCTTGCTTCAAAGGGATAAGCCAATCATAACTATGTTTGAATGGATTAGATCGTATCTAATGGGTAGGTTTGCAACCTTAAGGGAAAAAGTTGTTGGGTATAAGGGTAGAATCATGTCTAAACCACTTAGGAGGTTGGATAGAGAGATTGAAAAGAGTGCCAGTTGGACATCAACTTATGCAGGACAATTGACCTTCCAAGTTACACATGTAATGTTTACTGATAGTTTTGTAGTAGACTTGGCTAAGCATACTTGTTCATGTAATTTTTGGGATCTGATTGGCATACCATGTAGACATGCCATTTCTGCCATCCATAGGAAAGTAGATGATCCAATTGATTATGTACATCAGTATTATCACAAATCAACTTATGTCAAGTGTTATGAGGAGGGCATCACCCCTTTGAATGGTCAAAACAAGTGGCCCAAAACAAATGATCCTGTCATTTTCCCTCCAATGTTCAAAAGAGGCCCAGGCAGACCCAAAAAACTTAGAAGAAGGGATCCTGATGAATCAAATGCAACCAGGTGGAGAAGATCTAACACTACTCATAGGTGTAAGATATGCATGGAATATGGTCTCAACAAAAAGACATGTAAGAAGAACAAACAAATTGTTCTACATAGCAACGCAAATGTCAATACAACTGAGCTTCCCACACAAGCAAGTCAAACTGGAACTGAGCTTCCTAAACCAAAGCCAAAAAAGGTTAGTGTTCTGTTTTCAAAATATGATTGATCTATTTTATGCAAGGAGAAAAAATTGCACAGGTGTTAGCTGAAGATTTCGTCTTGTAATATTTATCCTTCGAAGAAGTGGAAAATCGAAGGAAAGATGGTTACTGATGGCCATCCCTTAAAAATAAAAGATGGCTACTGATGGCCATGCTTCGAGAATAAAGATTTCTAAGTTCATTATGAAGATAATGAATACTGAAAGCTAGCGAAAGTATGTGTCTTCGGGGACTTAGACAAAATTTATAAAATATATTCAAGTATTACTACTTAGCGTGTTTTCGTAGTGTTTTTTACACTGCCACGCGTCGAAGACAGACTAAGGCGGGAAGATTTGAAATTCGAAGACGGTTTCGTAACTGTCCAAGAAACAGATGGCATCGCTGGAAGTTCTTATAAGAGACGTGGCAGCAGATTAGTGTAGGACCGTTAAGGTCGAAACTAGTATAAATAGGAGTCTTAATGTTAGGATTCTGTGTGTTCATCTTGTACAAATCACTCACATATTTACTCAAGTATCAAGCGTTAAGAGAAAGAGTTCGCTGAGAAAATGTACGTATGAAACCACCACTTTAATACATGTGTATTATCTTTCGTTTTCGAATATCTTTCAGAATTACTGCATCCCATTTACTTCTTGCCATTTACATTTCTGTATCTTTACTTTAATGTCATTTACTTTCGAATTACTTTCATGTCATTTATTTTCAAAGTCTTTAACTTTTCTGCATTCTAAGATTCTTTACGTTTTAACAGTCCTTTTAGTTTCATATGTTATGTTACTTATCCTTTCATTAAAATCATACTTACATATAACAAAGTGATTATCAAGATCACTTGTTCTTTAATCGAACAACGCTTATTGAAGAAGACGAATCATGAATATGGTTCAAATGAACATTGATAACAATCTTTTTGACTATGTGTCCTAGGATCAATCTAGTCGATCCTGCGAGTAACCAAATCATATTTATTATAGTTTGGAAGACTAGCGGTTGTTTACCGGAAATCACCGTAAACAACAGGATGATTGGTCTGTTGTAATTGTTTTCAGGGTAGACCAAAGGGGTCACTAAATAAGAAGGGTAAGGGGGCTCATGTGAAGGCACCAAGTCAAGCATCTGTACAGGGCCATGTTGAAGCTGACACTGCTGAGGTTCCACCAAACTCAGAATATGCTGAGGTTCCACCTGTGCAAGTCAATCCTGAACTAGGATCTGAAGCTCATAATGAAGTTCCATCTATGCAAGTCAACCCTGAAGTAGGAGCTGAAGCTCATAATGAGGTTCCACCTACTGATTCTGCATCAAACCCAGATAGAAGACAATACCTTGATGAAATAAATCCAGATGTTTTGGATGCAATTCTCAATGATATCAACAATGAGGAAGGAATTGTCGTTGACATTCCACCACTGAATGTTGACCTAAGTCCTATAAAAAATCAGGATGCACAGAAAGCTGGACCAAAAACTTTTTTTGGGTCTGTACCAAAAGTAAAAAAACATCATGTGAAACCAGCTTTCAAAGATCCTATAAGTGACTATGGTTACTATAAATCATTAATGTTGTTACATTCTTATACTTTCAAAGATTCTGGTATTGACTATGGTTACTTCTGGTAATTTACTTCTGTGTATTTTTAGGTGGAAGCTGCTCTAAAAGAGGCAAGAAGAAACTATGTCCACCATACTGATGTGCATACTAGTGAGGCCAATGTGCAGTCTAGCAAAAGTGAGGGCAAGTTGCAGTCTAGCAAAAGTGAAGGCAAGGTGCAGACTAGAAAGAGTGATGGGCAAGGTGCTAAGGTGCAGTCTAGCAAAAGTGAGGGCCAGGTGCAGCCTAGAAAGAGTGAGAGACTTAAGATTGTGAAGACTAAAAACATCAAGGGACTAGGAAAAAAGGTTGATGATCCAGTTGTGATCCTTGAAGATGATGCTTCTGAGCCACCAATTAAGAAGGGTATCAAAAGCTGGGAAGACATTCAAAGAAACTTGACTCAATGAGGAAACTATTTAGATATCTTTTTGTTGTTGTTTGGTGTTGAAAATTATGTATAGCTATGATCCAGTTACAATCTATGTTTGCTGCAAACTTTTGGCATATGCTTGTAATTCCTTTAGGTCTTAAGTTGCAAACTTTCTTATTTTGGTCAATGTACAATATCAGTCCATTTAATGGATCTGTTATGGATTAAATGATAAACCTATAATGTCATTTTGAGCACTATTGTTGAATTCTTAGCTATAATGTCACCAATTTAGTACAAACTATGTCCATATTCCAAACAGACTTTATAATTAAAACTTATTTTAGCATGAACAACATAAACAAGAATTCATTAAGCATAAATAAATCTTACAACATCTTACAACTTCTTATTATAACACAGTCTCACATAACAAAATCTTACACAATAACATAGTTACTACATTGCCAATGACACAATTAAATAGCAAAATCACTACTGATGTAAGTCAACAATTACATTTGGATAGTAAGTAAACATTAATCAGAAGAGAAACCAACAAAACCATCAACTTAATTTTTCCAGTCCATGCCTCTGATTTCAACTTCCCTTGTAGCTTCATGTTCTTCTTCTTGGAAGCTTGATATAACTCTCTCATCAATTCAATAGTCTCCAATTCCTTTAGCTTGTTGACATCTACCGATTCAACACCAACACCGTCGTCTTCAGCCAGATCTTCGTCCCATATAAATAAATCGCAGGTATCTCCACTCTGACAAAATGGACACCTCCAGAAGAGCCTAACTTTGTTTCGACCGTTCTTGCAAATGTATGAAACCATTCGTGCTTCACATCCACACTTCCTTCCTCGTCTGCTGCGAACAGAAGACGACCCAATGTTCAAGGAGTTTGAAGCTGAGGTTATGGAATACGACATCAGCGAAGAAGACGAATGGGATTTGTATGACTTTGATTTTCTGGAGAAGAATAATGCACTGCGAAATTAGGAACCCTAGACCATAAATTTGGGGAAGAAGAAGAACGCAATAACGTGAATGGCAAAGGGCTATGAAAATTTATGCTGGTATGTTGATTCCACACGTGGAAAATGAAGCTGACGTTTTAATTAAAAAAAAATGCCAAGTCATGCTCCACGTAAGCGTCTGTTAAGTGGAATTGACGGCAGGGATGCATAATAGGGACGGAAAATATTAGAGGGACCATTATTTGAACAAAAATATTAGAGGGACGAAAAGCATTTTTTGGGATATTTATAGGGACCTAAAACATATTTAACACTTTATTTAATACCTGTGAAATTACAACATAAAAATGAAATTAAAAAGCAATACTTGTGAAATAATAACCCATAACAAATTAACCCATAACCTCACAGTGTAAATTGATTAAGCAAATAGATTAAACCATAACCGTAAATCGATTAAACAAAGATTTATAGAAGAGAAAAAAGGTGATACCGTAAAACCCTATTTTCTTCTTTCGTTGCCTACAAAAAACCCAAAATATGACATACTCATATCAAACCACATATCAACCTTGAAGAACGATGATGGTTTCACGGAGCTTCAAACCCTAAAACCAAAATAATCAAATTGAATTGAAATGATAATGAATAATCAAATTGAATTGAAATGATAATGATGAAAAGAATAAGGCAATTTATACCAATGATGGATGATGAACCAATTTCATGGAAATGATGGCAAAACCTTTCATTCATTTGGAATACAAACAGTTAAATGAATAGTGGAAGGAGTTCGAAGAACAAAAATCAGAAATAGATGATGGAATAATAAATAATAGTGGTTACAGAAGTGATTGCAAATGAAGGGAAAGAAGAATGGAATGAAGACACATTAATTTGGAGGAAATGTTACAGAAGTGAAAACAAATGAAAGGACAAAAATCAGAAACCGATAATGGAATAATAAATAATTGTGGTTACAGAAGTGATTGCAAATGAAGGGAAAGAAGAATGGAATGAAGACACATCAATTTGGAGGAAACGTTACAGAAGTGAAAACAAATGAAAGGGAAGAGAAATGGAATGAAGACAAGTGTCATCATTTGGGAGAAGCAACGTGGATTGCTGTGGGAAAAGTAGAGTCAATTTTCTTATATTGTAGATTTGTTTCTAACGTGGTTAATTGAATTATGGGGGCAACATAACATTTTAAGTGGGGTCAAAACACATTAATTTTAAATTATTAGTTTTTTTCCATTAAAGAAGTGGGGTCAACTGACCTCATTATTGCCAATGTAGATCCGTGCCTGCATGTATGTTAACATTCGGTGTTAAGGTCTCACCGTCAACCAAATCCTTAGCAACAACTACTCCTTTACCCTTACCATTCACTGCTTCATATCCTTTGACTCCTACTCCTTTGAATATTCTATTTTTTGGTGAGCTTATCGTTACGACTTCCATTGTTTCCTTTAAACTCCATATATTCCTTATCCATCATCACGCTTCTTACTACATTGAGATTTTTGACTTCCGCGCGAGATCTGGAAAAACACATTTTACAAACAATATAAGCAAAACGAACGATAGATTAGTTGTTAAAATGCAAACTTAATATTGACACAAATGTAGAGCTTACTTGCCGATGCCAATTAAAGAAAATTTCTTCTCTGATGCCATTGTTTCCAACTAGATGAATTCTTCAAGAGAGCGAAGTGTTTCAGATAAACTGTTTGTCTCACCACTTCTTTTTAGTAAATTCTGAATGTGTACCTTTTGTCACAAAATTTTGATAAATAAACCCTACTAAATTTACCAACAGTTGGACACTGTGCACCATTTATATATTAACTATTTCATTGTTTGTACCATTGATACGTTTTTTTGAAACCAACAAATGTTACTATTATTTTTTCCTGATTTATCGTAGGTAAGTTAATTTTTTTAATTGTATTTAATTAAAATAAAATAAATATCTTATTAACAGATTATTTTTATTCAATATTTGTTTTTTGATTTGTTTTATTATTACATATTAAATTAATATATACTTTTAAATAATATCCTAACTACTATTCGAGATTTTTGAAAATTTAAAATTAATTTTTGGATTCAAATGTGCGTAACACAGCGGTACCCGTGCGAACACACGAGTATCCCACTAGTTTTATATAAAAAAGAGTAATCATATATTATTGGCTTAGATCTTTAAATTATTTCATTCGTCTCACAATAGGTGTCCTCTTTGAGATTTTCACACTTTTTTAAAAAATGATTAATTATGTTGATTTCAATGATAAAATGAGTCTCATTTACTAAAATAACCTTATTAATAATAGGTAGTGGAGTACTTAAGTGAATTAAAATACAATAAATAGGGTAAGTTAGTGGAAAAAAATAATAAATATCACATTGGTGTTCTAAATGGACAAATAAAAATAGAAAATAGGACACCTATTGTGAGCCGGATGGAATAGTAAATAATCTTGGTAAGAGTTTGAAAACCTTTGACTTGAAATTTTAAGAAGTTAATAATAATTAGACATTTAAATTTAAATTTCAAATAGTATGTTTTATTAATAATTATAAATTAATTCAAATATAATTCAATTATATATTTCATATGGATTTAAGTATAATAATTTATTTTCAATAATTTTAATCAAAGTATGATCAAAGTATTTGATATTTTGGGTTGTTCAAAATAATAGTAAATGAATTTAAACTAATGAGTTAGAAATTTATTTGAATTAATATTTTACTATTTTTTTAAGAGAAAAATCATTTTCTATTTGAAAAATTATACCTTAATATAAAATGATTAGGTATGTAAAATGTTGATAAAACATAAACCTATTTGATTAGGTAAGTGGTTAGACAAAGTCCTAATTATGGATGTAGTCGGCTTTGTATTAATTTAAATAAGTTGTGTATTTTGAAAAGGTTGAATGTGTGAACCATATAAGAGACTTCGTTAAGAGACATGTCGTGTTTGCGTAGCGTAAGTTGAACATGCTGGAAGCTTGCTAAGGTTAGGGAACTCTCTAACTATCTCAGGTAGACCGGAAATTCCAAATACTTGAATGCATGTGTAATTGATCATTGATGTAACATTGTGAATTGTTGCTTGAATGTGATTGGATGCATGTATGTTTATATGCATGATTGTGTACCCAGTTGGGGATGTGTGTTTACGATGTGATGCTAAACTTATGAATGTGCTTTCATTAGATTTTCAAAAAATATATGATTTTCTTGTTGAGTGTATGTCAAGAGGATTGCATTGGGTGAGGACTCTAGAGAGCGGATCCCACCTAATAGTGTTGTATTTATTCATATGATTTGTTAAAATATATGAATGGATATGTGGTTATGATTACATATGTGAAGATTATGTAAGTTGTTGCATTATTATATGTAGAGAAAGTGTATGCTCATGCATGCCATAGTTGCGTGTATCTCGACAGGACTGCACCGAGTGAGGACTTTAGAGAACAGAGCCCACCTAATCTTGCGGGATTTTATTGAGTCAGTGTAGTAAAGAATGCTACACCTGGTGCCAGTAGAGAATGTTGCACCTTTAGTGGAAAGAGTCCACGACACTCTGCGAAGAGGTAAAATTCTAGAATTCATGCATGTGAGGAACCCATCACACTCATATAGAGTCTGCATTGATAGGATATATGTGCATTTGAAATTATACTCATTTGAATTGATATGTTGTTGATTATATGTTGTTATGTATTGCATATCTTGTATAGCGTGTTTTTGGTTTATATGTTGTATTTAGATGGGGACCCTCTAAGTTACCCATGACATGGTGTTGGGCGCCCAGGTTAATTTTAGATTGTGAGATTTGCTGGTATTGCGGTGAATTGGAGTCATAGCAATAAAGGGACCGGTTTGGTGTTTATAAACGAGAGGCTTGAAGTTGTTTGTGGGTCGTCGTTACTTGGTCATCTTCAGTTAGATCCAGAGATCAATTTAGGGTTGTTATTGAAGTCTTGTTTACTCTTTCTTACTATTTTCTCTGTAACTTGTATTGTGGAAAACTTTGTTTATTTATTTATTGAAATAAATATTGTCGTTATGTTCTTTTAGTTAGTATGCTTGGTTTGTGTTCTTAAACCTTTGATTGAGAGAATAATTTATAAAAGAGGCCTTCTATTATGATTATTGTCTTATAAAAGCTTTACTCTGATTTATTTTAAAGATGATCGCAAATATTTTTATTTCAGAGGCTTTGCTGTTATAAAAAGAAAAAAAATACACTCTCGTAGTTAAAAATCAGGGTGTTGCACATCCTGTCCCCTTAAAACAAATAAGAGATTTTAATATTATTAGATCATTATACAAGACACACCTAGTCTTTCTATACAAGACTCTAACCAATCACTAAGGCAACAATACCTTATGTTCAACCAAGCTGAAATGAGAAAATTCCTCTCCAATTCATCTCTCTTGATTCCAACAATCTTGGACAACAAGTTATCTACACCAATCAAGTAGAAAAAGAAAACAATCATTTTGTAGCGGTGAAATTTTGAGACTAGAGCTATTGATTTACTTAGCTCAAACATTTTAGTAGAGTCGCCACCGGGCATTATTGTTTCCAAAGGAAATGGAAAAAATAGCGAAATAAAACCCACATAAGTTTTTAAAATCAAAACTAATAAACTTATCAGAGATCTTTGGTTCGAGGGTTAGTTAGGG